>NC_060138.1:193464208-193775408 GCF_021461385.2 Schistocerca piceifrons
GCGCTAGCTGCGCAGCATTTGTGCACCGCCGCCGTCAGTGTCAGCCAGTTTGCCGTGGCATACGGAGCTCCATCGCAGTCTTTAACACTGGTAGCATGCCGCGACAGCGTGGACGTGAACCGTATGTGCAGTTGACGGACTTTGAGCGAGGGCGTATAGTGGGCATGCGGGAGGCCGGGTGGACGTACCGCCGAATTGCTCAACACGTGGGGCGTGAGGTCTCCACAGTACATCGATGTTGTCGCCAGTGGTCGGCGGAAGGTGCACGTGCCCGTCGACCTGGGACCGGACCGCAGCGACGCACGGATGCACGCCAAGACCGTAGGATCCTACGCAGTGCCGTAGGGGACCGCACCGCCACTTCCCAGCAAATTAGGGACACTGTTGCTCCTGGGGTATCGGCGAGGACCATTCGCAACCGTCTCCATGAAGCTGGGCTACGGTCCCGCACACCGTTAGGCCGTCTTCCGCTCACGCCCCAACATCGTGCAGCCCGCCTCCAGTGGTGTCGCGACAGGCGTGAATGGAGGGACGAATGGAGACGTGTCGTCTTCAGCGATGAGAGTCGCTTCTGCCTTGGTGCCAATGATGGTCGTATGCGTGTTTGGCGCCGTGCAGGTGAGCGCCACAATCAGGACTGCATACGACCGAGGCACACAGGGCCAACACCCGGCATCATGGTGTGGGGAGCGATCTCCTACACTGGCCGTACACCACTGGTGATCGTCGAGGGGCACTGAATAGTGCACGGTACATCCAAACCGTCATCGAACCCATCGTTCTACCATTCCTAGACCGTCAAGGGAACTTGCTGTTCCAACAGGACAATGCGCGTCCGCATGTATCCCGTGCCACCCAACGTGCTCTAGAAGGTGTAAGTCAACTACCCTGGCCAGCAAGATCTCCGGATCTGTCCCCCATTGAGCATGTTTGGGACTGGATGAAGCGTCGTCTCACGCGGTCTGCACGTCCAGCACGAACGCTGGTCCAACTGAGGCGCCAGGTGGAAATGGCATGGCAAGCCGTTCCACAGGACTACATCCAGCATCTCTACGATCGTCTCCATGGGAGAATAGCAGCCTGCATTGCTGCGAAAGGTGGATATACACTGTACTAGTGCCGACATTGTGCATGCTCTGTTGCCTGTGTCTATGTGCCTGTGGTTCTGTCAGTGTGATCATGTGATGTATCTGATCCCAGGAACGTGTCAATAAAGTTTCCCCTTCCTGGGACAATGAATTCACGGTGTTCTTATTTCAATTTCCAGGAGTGTATATCGAATGAAAATGAAGTGCGCGTCTTTCTACACTGTATGCATTAGTGAAACATTAGAATTCACGTCGTAACACGTTAACAGAAGTTCACTACAAACTTGTAAATCACGTAGCGAAGTTGCGTCGTTTTGTAATAACAGGTAACAAGGAACATCATCATGTCAATCATAAAACACCTCAAATGTATAACAAACAACATGTAGTGATGACGTCTTAGTGCGCTTGTTCACTTAATAGCACAATGGCGTCTGATCTTGTACAGTATTTGCACAGATACAGTGCGGTACTCGACAGTAGATACACGGGCTAATCGCATGAATCTGAAACTCCATTAGCAACTATACAATTTCTTTCACCACCCCAATTTCATTAGAATTAATTTCGACAGGATAAGCCAATATTTTTAAAATTATAAATCTACGATAAATTAGAAATTACTTTTCACAGAATTAGGTAATATTTTTAAAATTACTAATCTACGATAAAATACAATTATAAAATATACAATATCACTTTTTTAAATGTACCTTTACGATAAAGTTATAGTTTGGATTATTTATGTACACAAAGTATATGCACCGACAGTAACTGAGATAAATAGATCGCCATGTTAGTTTACGATAGAAATATTGTTCAGATTATTTATCTACACCCAATGTACACTACTGGCCATTGCCGGCCGAAGTGGCCGTGCAGTTAAAGGCGCTGCAGTCTGGAACCGCAAGACCGCTACGGTCGCAGGATCGAATCCTGCCTCGGGCATGGATGTTTGTGATGTCTTTAGGTTAGTTAGGTTTAACTAGTTCTAAGTTCTAGGGGACTAATGACTTCAGCAAAAAATGGTTCAAATGGCTCTGAGCACTATGGGACTTAACATCTGTGGTCATCAGTCCCAAGAACTTAGAACTACTTAAACCTAACTAACCTAAGAACATCACACACATCCATGCCCGAGGCAGGATTCGAACCTGCGACCGTAGCAGTCGCGCGGTTCCGGACTGAGCGCCTCGAACCGCTAGACCTGACTTCAGCAGTTGAGTCCCATAGTACCTGGCCATTTGAACTACTGGCCATTAAAATTGCTACACCACGAAGATGACGTGCTACAGACGCGAAATTTAACCGACGGAAAGAAGATGCAGTGATATGCAAATGATTAGCTTTTCAGAGCATTCACACAAGATTGGCGCCGATGGCGACACCTACAACATGCTGATATGAGGAAAGTTTCCATCCGATCTCTCATACACAAACAGCATTTGACCGGCGTTGCCTGGTGAAACGTTGTTGTGATGCCTCGTGTAACGAGGAGAAATGCGTACCATCACGTTTCCGACTTTGATAAAGGTCGGATTGTAGCCTATCGCGATTGCTGTTTACCGTATCGCGACATTGCTGCTCGCGTTGGTCGAGATCCAATGACTGTTAGCAGAATATGGAATCGGTGGGTTGAGGAGGGTAATACGGAACGCCGTGCTGGATCCCTACGGCCTCGTATCACTAGCAGTCGAGAGGACGGGCATCTCATCTGCATGGCTGTAACGGATCGTGCAGCCACGTCTCGATCCCTGAGTCAACAGATGGGGACGTTTGCAAGACAACAAACATCTGCACGAACAGTTCGGCGACGTTTGCAGCAGCACGGACTATCAGCTCGGAGACCATGGCTGCGGTTACCCTTGACGCTGCATCACAGACAGGAGCGTCTGCGATGGTGTACTCAACGACAAACCTGGCTGCACGAATGGCAAAACGTCATTTTTTTCGGACGACTCCAAGTTCTGTTTACAGCATCATGATGGTCGCATACGTGTTTGGCGACATCGCGGTGAACGCACATTGGAAGCCTGTATTCGTCATCGCCATACTGGTGTATCACCCGGCGTGATGGTGTGGGGCGCCATTGGTTACACGTTTCGGTCACCTCTTGTTCGCATTGACGGCACTTTGAACAGTGGACGTTACATTTCAGACGTGTTACGACCCGTGGCTCTACCCTTCAATCGATCCCTGCGAAACCCTACATTTCAGCAGGATAATGCACGACCGCATGTTGTAGGTCCTGTACGGGCCTTTCTGGATACAGGATATGTTCGACTGCTGCCGTGGCTAGCACATTCTCCAGATCTCTCACCAACTGAAAACGTCTGGTCAATGGTGGCCAACTGGCTCGTCACAATACGCCAGTCACTACTCTTGATGAAATGTGGTATTGTGTTGAAGCTGCATGGGTAGCTGTACCTGTACACGCCATCCAAGCTCTGTTTGACTTAATGCTCAGGCGTATCAAGGCCGTTATTACGTCCAAAAAATGGCTCTGAGCGCTATGGGTCTTAACATCTGAGGTCATCAGTCCCGTAGACTTATAACTACTTAAACCTAACTAACCTAAGGACATCACACACATCCATGCCCGAGGCAGGATTAGAACCTGCGACCGTAGCAGCAGCGCGGTTCAGGACTGAAGAGTCTAGAGCCGCTCGGTCAAAACGGCCGCCTATTACGGCCAGATGTGGTTGTTCTGGGTACTGATTTCTCTGGATCTATGCTCCCAAATTGCGTGAAAATGTAATCACATGTCAGCTCTAATATAATATATTTTTTCAAGGAATACCCGCTTATCATCTGCATTTCTTCTTCGTGTAGCAATTTTAATGACCGGTGGTGTATGTATCGACAGCAATGGACGAAAATATGTCACCATATTGAGTGTATACACAACAATATACGCCACGGTCATTGATATACTGAACACAAGATAGTGTGGAGCATGTGGTATAATTCGATATGGTACCAGATATCTACCTAAGGTTTCATCCCTAACCACGAACACTGAAATATAAGTACGATATGGCAATAAACACGACCCTATAGTATTCTGTGTTTGACATGTTGATGTCCTTATTGTAAAACCACGCAACATCATTATGTAACTTGCAGCTTTGTAAAGATCATGAACTTCTATTAATCTGTTATATGGTGTGTTCTAATGCTTCAGTAACGTATACGTTGTTCAAATGGAATCATATACTATTAGTCACCTTGGCTTGGAAAGTTTGTTTATTACACTTTCCAGTCCAATGATGACGGCAGAGATTTGCCGAAACCGGTGATCAATAAAAAAAAATTACAAGCAATCTTGGACTACCTGACATTCAGAATGATATAATAATTCAAAAAAGATGACATCATTACTGTGTACACAATATGAGGGGATGTACTTTACCCCATCGCCCCGCCCCACCATCACCACCAAACCCAATACCAAGTCTTTAAAGAATAGAACCCACGTGAGTCATAGCGGTTCAGGCGCTCCGTCCGGAACCGCGCGA
The DNA here is from genome assembly GCF_021461385.2 of Schistocerca piceifrons. NCBI lineage: Eukaryota > Metazoa > Arthropoda > Insecta > Orthoptera > Acrididae > Schistocerca > Schistocerca piceifrons. Next base: position 193,468,815 of record NC_060138.1, read on the forward strand.
ATGCTATGGTCGCAGGTTCGAATCCTGCCTCGGGCATGGATGTGTGTGATATCCTTAGGTTCGTTAGGTTTAAGTAGTTCTAAGTTCTAGGAGACTGATGACCACAGATGTTAAGTCCCATAGTGCTCAGAGCCATTCTGGGCCCACGTGAGTCAAATAGCTTCAAATTATCTTTCAAGTTTGTTGGAAGCCAGTAAGGGCTCTCATTATCAAATACTATAAGTGTATAATTTGATAATTTGATAATTTACGCCGCCTCAAGACACAGAGTTCCAAATTGTAATATTTGGCTTATTGAGTTGGTTGGTTGGTTGATTCGGGGGAGGGAACCAAACAGCAAGGTCATCAAATGTGTAAAATCTTTAATGTAAGATTATACCTCTAAACGATTATATTATGATAGCATTTTCAATTTTTAAATGTGATTAATAATTATCTGAAGCACTGAAAATCAAAATTTTGTTGCTACTGGAAACCTTTCGGTAGGCTACCCGCAACTGAGACCGGGCGTCTGTTTTAGCCCTTTAGTGATATAGCCCAGCTGAGTGCACTTCTCGTGCAATTCGGCTTCTGACGCACGAAACGTCTTCAGATTCACCCAATCAGAGATTCCAAAAATTGCCATTATTCAGCTCTTACCACTTCTCGTGTAAATTTTTCGAGAACGTCATGAACTGAATTCAGATTCATTGGTTCTTTTCCATCTCTGTTACGACACTTGGATAGCGGCAAGCCTGTCCTGGTGCCCCATCAGAGTATGCCTCCCCACATTATTTCCGTACACCCATTATACTTTACTGATAGGCAGTGAAAAGTATTCGACCTGCCCTTTCGACTGCTGGTTTCAGCATCGACTGACACGCAGAATTCTTCTGACAACGCCACTCTGACCTCATTGTAGTCTGACTTAAGTTAGTCACCTGACGTTTAAGGTCTTGAATTGCGAGGTTGTCGCAAGTACTTTCTGCAGGCCACCTCCTAAGCGCATTTTAATGTCTCTGCTACAATAACCGCGTAAGAAATCTGAAACCGACGTATGGCATAGAGCTTCTAAAAAACAACAATCGGGAATTTCATTACGAAAAGAAACATTAATACCAGTAGAAGCGTTTCGCTGTTAGAGTACAAAATAACTGGCGGTGGCCTAACTAGAAACTCCTAATTGGCAATTACAAGAAATGGGTTTCTGGAAAAACAAGAAATTTATTAACTTCGAATATAAATTTAAAGGTTTGGAAGCATTTTCTCAAGCTACTGGGTGTCGGGGTGTTCAAAAAGTTTCTCCGCAGTGCCGTATGATTGTTGGCCACGTGTGCCGTATGCCGCAGTGAATATACAGAAATGAAACTCAGTGAAATGCAAGTTATTAATTTATTGAATATTTATTTTGACTTAGAAATTTTCACATTAAATGTTGAAAGTGTCCCGCCTGTTGTTGAACACACATTTCAATCCGTCTAATCATGTTTCCAAACATAAGCAGTGACATTTCTTCTGTAACAGAAGCAGTGAAAGTTGATATTGTAGTTTTCAATTCATCGATGGATTTTGGACGGTTTTTATAGACAGTTGCTTTCGCTGCACCCCAGAAGAAAAAGTCAGGTGGTGTTAGGTCAGGCGATCGTGGAGGTCAAAGTCCCTGTGAAATTTTGCGATCCCCAAAAATATCAGCAAGCAGTGAGATTGAAACGCGAGCTGTATGCGCGATTGCACAATCTTGTTGAAAATAACCGCTCAGTATTTCACTTAACACAAGTTCTCCCATGAATGGGTACAGAGTATCATTGCAATATGGTTCTGCGTTTAAAAATATGGGACCCACAATCCGACGTCTAGAAATTGCAATCCAAAAGCCTATTTTCATAGAATGAGGTGGTTCCTCATGAATACACAATGTATTTGTGCACTCCACATACGAGAATTTTGCGATTTCATGTACCCGAATAAATGAAACCACGCTTCATCAGTGAAAGACGTTTAATTAAGATTATCCCTTCCATTTTGTTCAACGAACTTTTTGAACCATTGACAATTATGCAGTCTTTTGCACGACTTTCACTTTGTATGGGAAAAGTTCTAATTTTTTCCTTACAACTGTGAGGGCCGTTCCGACACTAACATCGATTTCCTGGGCGAGTTTTCTTATTGACTTGTTCGGATTCATGGATATTTCATCGGAAATATCAAGTAGCTTATCCTCAGACAAAACGCTAGGACGACGAATTCTCGGTGCATCTGTTACTGAAATCGTACTCCGAAATTTGTTAATCAAATCTCGCACAGTATCGCGATGTGGGAGTGTTGCCTCCGGGAAAACTGAATTAAATGTTTAACGAACTGAAACTGTGTATTTGCCGCCAACTTTTAACACTTTTTCGACTAAAAAACACACGTTCTTCAATGTTTAGCATTTTAACAGTGACAAAAGCGAAACAAACGAACAAAGCAACTAAACTTAAACGTTGACGTCAACACGTAACGACACACACCAACGATACTACTGATGCTGGCTGAGATACAGTGGAATGTTGGGAGAGTCCACCTGAAGGGAAGTAACCCAGGCAGGCGAACAATCATACGGCACGCGAGGCTAAGAATCATACGGCACTGCGGAGAGACTTCTTGAACACCCCGTATTTACCTGTAGTGCAGGCTTTCACGTAATTGAACCATCATTGGTAAACAGTTCAGACAAGAAGAGGACAGACGCTTTATAAATGTGCTGCTACAGAAAAAAAAGTTGAAATTAGTTGCATAAACAAGATAACACATGAGGCAGCACTGAATTGAAGTGGGCAGAAAATAAATTTTGGCAAATTTATACATACTATACAAATGGATGTACGTATGTATGTATGTAAGTATGGTCGACATCTTGTCCTAAACCATTGTATAGATTTCAGACAAATTTACTGCACATATGACTTACTGTCTAAATCATCGTAAGGTAAGAACCATTTAGCTATCAGAGGGGTGAGGGTGAAAAAGCAGCGTAGCCCACGACATGCGAATACTCAGATTTCATTCATCCAGTATTTGTGAATTAGAGCACATAATGAATAACAAAAAACTTTACATGTAATCTCAAACCGTTACCAAACCTTTTCTCTCTGATAACCTCCACAAAATGATGAAAGGTAAATGTTCATATCTTACTACATTTTCACTGTTCATGTGGTGAAACGCCGGCATGAAGCACAATGTTTTAATTTATTACTATCCTACTACTCATTGTATTACCGACATATTTTGCCGGTAATATTCACATAGACCACTGAATGTACCTGGGATAATATATCATTGTAGGATGCATAGTTCTGAAGATATGACATCAGAAACAATGAGATGCGTGGAAAACTGCTGCAGTGTACATGACGTTTTCATTTATTGGTATTTTACTCTTAACTCTAGTTAGAAAACATAAGGTAAACGGTAGCTATATATACTACCGGATCCACCACTGTACAGCACATAGTTCAGAAGACACAACGTCATAAACATTGAGCTATGTGAAAATGAAACTGCAGGGCGAAATTCGGTGGAGATGCAGGTGAAATATGTGTAGAGATATGTATGAAATACATTAAACATGTGTGAAATATATCTGAAGTGAGCTTACTCGGGCAAAGCCGTACGTACTTAGCTCATCCTAACCTCCTGGAACGATTTCAGCCAAATTTGGTACACATTTTAGTTAAGATCTGAAAAGGACGAGAGAAGGGGAAAGAGGCACAGGAGGTGGGCAGACAAGGGAAAGGAGGAGATAGATATAAGGAGGAGAAGATGGAAAGAGGGAGAGGGAGGGGAAAATGGACATATATACATGAGAGGGGGACACTCCAGTGAAGGGAAAGAGGAAAAGGTGATCAGATAGAGAGATTGCTGAGGAGGAGTAAACAGAGAAAGTGGGGGAGGAGGAGGAAATGCACAGAGAAAGGGAAGAGGAGCGGTTGTTAAAGTTGAGGGGCCAAAGGAGACGGACAGAAAGGGAGGGGTGAGGTGGAGATGGATAGAGAGGAGGTGAAGGAGGAGATGAACAGGAAGAGGGGAAAGTGGAGGTGGACAGAGATTGCGACAGGGGCGGAGGTGGAGAAGATGGACAGAGAGAGGAAAGGAGGAGATTGATTAGCAAAAGGCTGAAATAAATACATACATAGGCAATGCTGGACGCACAGCTAGTCTTCAGTGAGCGATTAGCTGCTCATAGGACTGAGGGAAATAGGATTCTTTAATTTGGAGAGAAATGTGTAGCGTAAAAGTTGTAGCGGGATACCTGGGCATGAGCACAGTAGTCAGATTCAGAAGGATGAAAACTTCAGTATATCAGCAGACGTGCACAGCATTGGGTACCCTGGACGGCTGCGTTAAAAGAAGCAGCAAAGTAAAGAACTACCTCGCTTAGCGACGTATCTTTCCACGAAAATTTGCATCGGTAGTCTCTCTCCCTCCCTCCCTCCTCCTCCTCTCCCTGTCTAAAAGGCTATCTTCTTAATTTAAATTTGGGAGCAGAACAATTTGTCCCATACCGAAAAGTTTCTTGCTTGAGAACTGGCAGGCACAATACTTTGCACAGCAGCGGGAGACGACGGCAGTACAGCTCCAAGTGACGTATCGCCAGAGAGTAGTCCAAACCCCCAGCTGTCGGAAGCCAACTGGTAGAGCGTCTCTTACGCTAGTAAAACTATCCTTCTCACTCCAACAACACCTATGCTTCAATACCCTCAAATATATTTCAGAGGCAATCACAAAAACTACAAAGACAATTCAACGAAGTTGAATAAAGCTCTTATGGCGCAATATCATACAACGTTAAAGCCATAATTATGTTTCACCACTGACAAATATTTTTAAGGTTTTGCTACAAGCTAATTGTGAATTGAGCAGATACCGCCTGTCATTGGTAGCTTATTAGTCCTCAGTACGTAGTTAACGTCCGTCTTTAGAAACCAGGTATGTGAACGCCGCTCTACCCTTAACAGTTCTACTGTTGATCCACCTTAGAAGCAGTGGGAAAGGATAACGGGTAAAAATTTAATTTCCTGTTCTCAGACTGGCAATGTTTCTTTCAGACTGCGCTATCAAAGTTTCTGTAATAACGTGAATTGCTGGCGTGCGTAATGTTTGGATTACTTAACTTCTCATGAGTGCTCCTACTTATGAAGCCATCAGTCCTTTTTAAGTTTCGCTGTCGATGATTTCTATGGCATTTATTATTTTTTAAATGTTCTGGTGCTGTACTAAATGCAAACAAACTGTAGCATTAACGAAGTTTTGTACTGGCACATGCTGTCGAAAGGAAAACCGTCTATTCAGTGTCCCTTCCAATTCCAATAACACATTTATTATGCAAGTGTGAAACAGAGAAGACACTGAAAAATTGCTCATTTATTACGTGTGACAGCTTTTTACTCGTATCTACTCTGTAGGACCTTCGTAGATCAACTGCTAAGTGGCCTATGGTTATATTTTTCAGTTGGCTACATATTACTCCAACAAGCAAACCAGAAAAATTACATTTGTTGTGTAGCAGAAGAAATGTTACTTGAAATCAAGTTTCAGGTTTGTGAAATTTGAAGAGAAAAACTGATGCTCTGACACTTCCACGACCTGTTGGAAACGTATAGACAATTCATATTAGTGAGGCATACGCGGAAGATACGTAGGCATACATAGACAGGGAGCAATGGTATAAGCATTAGGTTTATAGAGGACATGGCACGACAAACTAATAATGTATGCTGAAAAGTAATGCTTCCGAATTTTTTACTCAGTTATCAATTTTTGTTGGGGTATCACATGTGATGCTCTTTACTCAGTCGACCTTCCTGATTCGCTGACGCAAGTTGCAACCATCTGCCGCTAGATGGCTTCGAATTGTAGCGTGTAACAGGGCGGTTTGTAACGTTACTATGTCGATGCGTGAGAAGCAGCCTGCTGTAAACGAGTTTCTAACCTCAGAAAACGTTCTTCCACATTAAATCCACAGAAGAATGAATGCTGTGTACGGTACGATTGTATCGATATCAGTAATGTCAGGGTATCCTCGATTACTACCACTGGTCCCATATAAGCGCAGGAGAATGTCTCCAAGAGCGTAATACTGCTCCCATCAACTTACGTCCGTGGCGCGCTGCGACCTAGTGTATCAAACCCGTGATTCACCCGAAGAGTCGGCACGTTTCCATTGATCGACTGTCGAATCCCGATAGTACCGTGCTCACTGAATCGTAACTGACGATATCGTTGCGTCGGACAAGTAAGGGTGATCTGCTGCGCAGTTCCATGTGCAACAATCTACGACGAACAGTATGCTGCGGATCACTAGTGCGTGCACCAGCGTTGTGTTCTTTCGGCAGAAATTCCACGGATCACCATCTGTCCTACTTTACAGAGCAGACAACCTTCCGAACCCCACCTTCTGTCAAGAGTTGTGGACGTTCAACTAATTTGCGCCTAGTGGTAGTTTCACTGTCCTACGTTTTTCCGTAAGTGCTCACGACAATAACACGTGAACATTCGACCAACTTGGCCGTTATTGAGATAGTCGTTCACAGACTTTGCGTAATAATAATCAGTGCTGTGACAAACTCGCTTATTTCAGTGGATTTCCCCATTTGCATTTCGCTAGGGTGATACCCATCCGTCTCTACTGGGCTTACATACATTTCATAGCTCGTCACATGCCCGCAAAGTCACCAGGCGGCATCCAACCTCGCAGTGGGCAGTGGTCATAATGTTTTGGCTTGACAGTGTATGAGCTGTTGTGGGGAAGAGCCTTTTCCGATTGGCCTTTTCCAAATGCCCATTACATGCCGTTCCCGCACAGCACTCACTCAGAAACTGGTGCAGATAAACCTGTATTTACAGCAGCAATTCCTTTCGGATTTGAAGCCGTTCGACACTGCAGAGGCGTGACACTCGTCTCTGCTCCAGATCAGTGAGGATCTTTCAATGATCACTATTCTTACAGAACTGTCAGTTTAATAACTCATGGTTGCAAAGTACTAATACGAATTGTTTACGAAAGAATGAAAAAACTGCCAAAAGGCGACCTCGGATAGGACCAGTTTGATTCTGCAGAAATGTGAGCACATGCGAAGCAATGCCGATCCCAAGACTTATAGAACATAGTTTCGGCAAAAGCAAATCTACTTTTGTGCGTTTGTAGACTTAGATAAAGATTTTGACAGTGTTGACTGGAACACTCTCTTTGGAATTCTGAAGGCAGCAGGGATAATATACATTGCGCGAAAGTCTATGTACAACTTGTACAGAAAGCGGGCGGGAGCTATAAGAGTCTACGGTCATGAAAAGGTAGAAGGGATTGAAATGGGAGTGAAACAGGTTTGTAGCCTATGTCATTCACTCTACGCATTGAGCCAGGAGTAAAGGAAACTAAAGAAATTTGACGAAGGAATCAAACTTCAGAGAGAAGAAATAAACACTCTGAGGTTTGCCAGTGAAATCATAATTCTGTCAAAGACAGTAAAGGTCATGGAAGAATAGTTGAAAGGAACAGACAGCGCCTTGAAAGTTGGATATAAGACGAACACCAACAAAAGCAAAAGAAGGACAACGGAACTTAGTCGAATTAAATCAGGCGATGCTGAGGGAATCAGATTAGGAAACGAGACAAAGTAGTAGATGAGTTTCGATATTTGGGCAGTAAAGTAACTGACGATGGCCAACGGATACACGATATAAAATGTAGACCAACAGACAAGAAAGGCATTTCTGAAAGATAGTAATTTGGGAACATCGAATATATGTTTGAGTGTTAGGGAGTCTTTTCTGAAGATATTTGTTCGGAGAGCAACCGTGTATGAAAGTTAAAGATAGATCATAAGCAGATTAGACAAGAAGAGAATAGAAGTTTTCGAAATGTGGTGCTGCAGAAGGACGATGAAGATTACATCGGTAGATCACGTACCTTACGAGAAGGTATTGAATAGGACAAGAGAGGAAAGAAATTTATGGCACAATCTGACTAGAAGACGGGATCGATTGGTAGGACACATTCCGAGACATCAACGGATCACCACTCTAGCATTGGATGCGAATGCAGGGAGTAAAACTCGTAGAGGGAGACCAAGACAAACCATAGTAAGCAGATTCAGAAGAATGTAGGTTGCAGTAGTTATTCGGATATGAAGATGTTTGCACAGGATGGAGTAGCATGGAAAGCTGCATCAAACCAGTCTTCAGACGGAACACAATTAAAAAAAAAAACACATTCCTACATCGTGTCACACAACCGCCAGTGTTACGCCATTCCTTTTATGTACGTTGGATAGTCCATGATTATGTTCTATGTTATTCACACCACGGATGACAAACTGAATTTTGTAGCGCCAGGTCTGAAGGATATCTGCGAGGCAGATCGAAATTGGTACTCCTTAATACAAGAAATTGCCATCCAGGTGTTGTTGGTTTATTTATGACAGCAGAGCTTACACTTCCTGAGACAGTGCACGAATTAAGAAATTCCATGTACGTGCATATTGAGAGGCCTTGATGAGAAGAAAAGAAGACGCTTCTTCGGAAACCTAATTTTTGAGCGAAAAATAATCAAGCCATTCTTTTAATGTCAGCATTGGTTTGCTCAGTGGAATGCTTAACTTAGGTGATTGTCAGCTGGTGAAAATTGAGTCGACTGGAGCTAATCGTGAGCACTGGAAGCTGGTAGCAAAGCCACACAGATAATGACAGATACTAATACTATATTGCTCGTTAATACTACCGCAAATAACAAAGGATGTAACGAACAAATTTTCTGGAAAGACTGAACTGATTATGGTTAACGAACATGTAGAACTTGTTTGTGTTAGAAATAGTACTGAATACCATGGAAAAGTTTACAGTGAGATGCGGACATAAATGCAGGTAATGGGGCTGTGGTCGTAGAAGTCAAATTGGGAAGCATTGTTCTCCTTATCTAAGCAAATTGGCCGCTTCGCCTATGATCATTATGCAAACAACCCATGTGATTTATGTCTCTAGTGTAGGCGAGTTGTTCATTTGGGCTCATAGTTGTATTTATTTAGGGTGCAGTTAATCAGCCATAACTGCCATCTTAATTATCATAATTTGTGAGCGTATTTGGCTGCCAAGTATTCCACTTACACTCTTTTTTACACAGATGTGACTTAATGGTCAACTTTATTTAACCTTATCTCATAATTGCAATCTTTGTGACCATAATTTATGACCGAAATTATGTTTGTGCATATTTAATCTTAATTCCCACGATTTGTGCCCTAAAAATGACGGCCATCCGTCCGCCACTCCTGTAGTGTTTTCCTATTGGTCCCTCATCATCAGGCATCCCCCGCCACCCCTCTTATCATCCAGCATCAGTATATAGACTTGTCATTGATTTCTCTCTACATTTGTCGATCAACACTATCAGAGTAATGTGATATCTACAGTTCCAAAGAAACATGTACGCTTTTAACAAGTAGGACCACAGTGCATCGCAATCGTTTAACAATTCACACATTGCAACAAATAGCCCCCTGCTACTTTGTCGCTACACTTGAGTTGAAGAAACGTTTTCTACAGTGACACTATAAGATTATATTACATAATGGTTGGAACATTACTACAATGGGATAGGAGAGCTATGGACTTTACTAAAAACCAATGTCTTCCATACCAGCATTACACATAGCCAAGGTGGGGCCAGCTCTGCTCCATCCATCCACCGCTGGTGCTGTGACAGACTGAAGTGGACAACCTTGGGGTCATGTGCATGTACCTTGTTACTTGGATAAACAGATGCCTGTCCATGGACAGGTGTCTCTGCCACCGCTGCTGGCTCCCATGATGTGGACACTGCTCATGGCATGTGAAGATGTGATGTCACTGTGGCTGAGACTGTAACATACTTGTACTTAAAGAAACAGTGTTACCAAAGGGCTGCGCTATGATGACCATTATTTCTGAAAGAGAAAAGCAGAAGAACATGCATAAAATTCATTGATTCTATATGTTGCGCTTTACAGCCTTCACAGTGCAGTTTAATAGGAGGTGGTCCATCAGGCTGACATTCTCCACCTGAGTGAAAATGTTTATCACAACAGTCGTACTTAGAAATAAATTCATCACTCAGAAACAGTGGTGATAACACACAAGGTCTGTATGTAATGTTACATAAAACTGACAACAGTTGTCTAGGAAACAAATAGCAGCCAATTGTGTTTAGATTCTAGTACTCTTCCATAACATTTTTATAATTTTTAAGTATCACCTGCTACACATTTATAGGTTTAATTCACTTAACAGGTAATATCCATCAACAATATCTGTCTTATCGAATCCATAGTCTTCCAGTTTTCCTATTGTGATTTATTTTGCCATAATTTGTCCCAAAGCGCTGTTTGATGCTTCAGTGGTCAACATTTGTAGTATGCGCTAGACATATGCTCTTAAGTGAAAACTAATACTATCACCCTCTCACTATCACATTTAGCATCTAGAATCATAAACTTATTCATTGAAACTTCCTGGCAGATTAAAACTGTGTGCCGGACAGAGACTCGAAATCGGGACCTTTGCCTTTCGCGGACAAGTGCTCTACCAACTGAGCTACCCAAGCACGACTCAAGCGCCGTCCTCCACCCGATTGCGGAGGTCGAGAAATTTGAACTCTGGATCTCCACAGAATCGTCTGGGCCTCTGGTTTAAGCCTTCCACTCGGCTCCAAAACAGAGGACGGCGATCGGTTCTGGGAACGACACTACAAATAGTTAGCTCAGATTTCACCCCGCGACCGAGGCTTTCCGCCTTCACCAACTCCGCCAACCGCCTACATGAAATGAGGATGACCTCTGAACCCAGACGGCAGGAGCCATTGGTGCCGATATGAGCAACAATTTGCAGTCGGGTGCACCCAGTGCTCTCTATCGCCACCGGCAGGGCCTCCGCCACATCTCGCATGAGACCACCCGGCAAGCAGGCAGAATAAACACTAGCCTTCTTCCTCGACGTTTCCGCTATTTCCCTAAGGGGCTCCATCAGCTGCCTAACATTGGAGCTCCCAATCACTAATAAAGCCCTCCCCCCGTGTGCCTGCTCGGACCTTGCTGAAAGAGCGGCCACATGTCCACTCACAGGCAGAGCGGGCGACGCCACATGTCAAGCCTGCACATTGACCCTCCGCCTCGTGTTACGCGAACGCCGCTGAACCCGCCATTCCCCTTGGAGAGAGGGTGGCCCAACCGCGCCAGGTACCCGCGAAGATGTCTCGACAGCAGGGACCGTGGGTGAAGCATGTAACACGTGGGGTGCACCATGCGACGCACCAGACTCCCCACTGCCGCTACACTCCGAGGCAGCAGCCTGAAGACGGCTGACCGTGGCCATCAGCACGTTCAGCTGTTCGCGAACAGTGGCCAGCTCCTCCTGCGTCCGTACACAGCAGTCACACATCCTATCCATCCTAAAAAATCAACAATTTACTGTAGAGAGTTAAGTAATCAACTTTTAACTAGACTACTAATTTACTAATGCGGCTGACAGCTGACAGGACTGTGGTTACTAGACTCTTCTTGTTGGAAACGATGAAAATAAGCACTAACTGTCTCTGGACTGATTCAAAATAAACACGAAATCTATGGAACACTATTACTAGTACACGAAAATTAAAGCTTCCTAAAAGCAAAAACACACGGGAAAAGAAGTGACAGGGAAGAAAAATTTACGTAGCTTGCTACACGGGAGATGTGAAGCAGACGGCAGTTGCGACGACACGGTCTTGGCTATAATAACGCATTCACTACGCTGTCCATCGTAGCTTACCCACATTTCTATTTTCTGATTCATTATTAAACCTACTACTGCTATACCCCTATTTGAATTTGTCCCCTGCCACGGAACTACACTAATTTCCAGTAAATCTTATTTCAACCTATCCATTTCCCTTTTTAAATTTTCTCTCCTACCTGCCCTATGAAGAGATCTAACGTTCCATGCTCCGATCTGTAGAATGCCAGTTTTGTTTCTCCTAATGATGACATCCTCCTGAGTATTTCCCATCCAGAGATCCGAATGAGGGATCATTTTACCTTTAGAATATTTTTACCTGGACAGATATCTGAAACGTTGGATTGTAAACGATAATTCAGTGTAGATGATATCCTAAAATTCTGTGTGTATGCAGATGATATGCTGTACTAATATTTAGACTTGCGGCTGATTTCGTTTGACAGCCACTTGACACACACATTATAAAATAAAAGGAAATGTACATATGTAATAAATACCAATGAAATCTTATGTAACATATCTCCTGAATCCAATATAATGCAATGAAACATATTTTCTAAGTCCAATATATACTCTGTATGTATGTATTTAAGAAAAAAAAAACCACTGAAGGTGCCACATCTGTGGTGAAATACGTTTGGGTATTAAAGCAAAACAATAACTGTGTACTTACAAAAAGGCAGAACCATCCTTAATCCATTATTATTTTCTGCAATCATGGGAAATGAACTCAGAAGTCCAATACGATAATCCACTGTGCTTTACGAATCAGTACTCACTACATAATAGACTCGTATTTGCTATACAAGACCATTCCTTGTTCGTCGTGTTAAAATGAGAATGTAAGTATGTCTTACAATTTCTGTTCAGCTTCACTAGTTGGATAGCGTTTCCACATAGGTTTTCTGCGGTACGAGAATTGTTCATTTTGTAAAGATTGTAAGTTTCAGGGTTTGATTGTCACTACTTATGGCAATAATCTTTGTTTTTATCACAACAGATTTCGTTGAAGTTTATATTGTAAACAGTAATGGAGCTACCACACTCCCTTATGGCATGTCTGAAGCTGATTTATATCTGGAAATTTATCTCCGTAAAGAGTGAAATAGTGTGATGTATTTGCTAGTAACGCTGCAGTTTAATTAGAAAGCTAGTTGATATGCCGTTCGGTCGTATTTGGTTCATTAGGCCTCGTGGACGTAATCAATAGCTATCAGTTCGTCATTACTGGCGCAGTCCAGCTATCTTGCGCACAAAAGCTGTCACTTGCTGATGCTGCATTCTCTAGTGAGCAGCGTGAGAACCAGTCGACCCCTCGACCATAAAACATCCTACCGTGCGTTAAGTTATTCCAGACAAAGACCATCTGCCAGGGTCTCATTTGTCTTAAAGTTATACTGTTATAACCAGTACAAAGGAAAGTGAATCTCAAATATTGTTAGCGGAATTTATTATTACTTTTAAATCTCTTTTGTAAAGTAAATATGATAGTTCCTTAATATTAAATACATCAGATTACGGTAATAATGTATATGGTAACTACCATCAATAAGATTGTTCAAATAAAAGCATTTATCATGTAATTTTATTACTCTCCTCTTCCTAGCGCAACTAATGCACTTGCTTTTGTTGACTACAGGTATCATATGCACATGCATTATTTAATCAGTCTGTAAAATTGTAATTATCCACATGTAAGTGAATTAAAAGTAATTAATAAATGCAATTAACGTTAATTATTTCCTAGCTAGTAAAGCGTAACAAATTTGTCAGTAAACAAATGCGCTGCCAAACGTGAGCCAAATAAAGTGCACGATAACTGTATTGCAGAATGTGCACTGGTGGTACAGGGTACCCTCCGCTATGCACCGTACGGTGGCTTGCCGTGTGTGTAGATGTACATGAAATCGCACATTTTTGCCTCTGGTGTATATGTAGCAGCAAGAGGAATACAGAAAGCCAAGAGTTTGCAAATAATTTCGCAACTGAGTATTGTTAGCAAGGAACTGGTCATATTCCAATCTAAGGCCTTTTCCTCAAACTTCTTCTTGCAACTTATAGTTATAATATTAATGGTATTTAATATGTACCTAAGGTGGCTCGTTTATCCTCGTTTTCTGTAAACTATCAATCAGTTGAAACTTCCTGGCAGATTAAAACTGTGTGCCCGACCGAGACTCGAACTCGGGACCTTTGCCTTTCGCGGGCAAGTGCTCTACCAACTGAGCTACCGAAGCACGACTCACGCCCGGTACTCACAGCTTTACTTCTGCCAGTATCTCGAGTCTCGGTCGGGCGCACAGTTTTAATCTGCCAGGAAGTTTCATATCAGCGCACACTCCGCTGCAGAGTGAAAATCTCATTCTATCAATCAGTTGTAGATTCCTGTGAATCAGTTTAGTTTTCATCCTGCCTTACTTGAGTTTTACTTTAATATTTGCGAACATCCAACCAATTTTACCTCTATCTTACATGATGTGTGCTAATATGGTTGTGTGAGTGATTACGGGTAAGATTAGGAGAGAACGAATGGAATTTTATGTCACAGTGCTTTTACTTTGTTTTCTCGTACTTTCTGCACTTTAACCAAGTTCGCTTCTGCTGGTTTCATGTGGGTGCAGATCTGATAACGTCGTCGTTAAGCACCACTAACCAGCAAACCACCAGCACATCACCGCCGCTTTCTATATGCTCAAAAGGAAGTTCAGTTCAGCCAACGGAGCTGCACACATCCATCGACAGGTGTGTTGTGCAGGAGAGCTACTGAGCCACCTAGAAATTTATAAAAAAGAGAGAGAGAGAATAAAAGGAAAACGAAAGGTAGAGTTCTCTTGACACAATGAAGAGGTCTCCTCATTTTTATTGTGATACTTGCTTATTAATAATCATATGGTATTAGTGCAATGTAAGCATAAAAATATTCGCATATTTCGTACTTCTTTTGACAGCTACATGTCGTTGGGAAATGTAACGGCTGTAGTTTACACAAAGAGGGCATTCCTGGACTAAAACAAGTTTACTACTACAAAACACAGGCATTAATTTTAGGAAAAATATCTCTGAGAACAAACGCCTGAAGCACCAACTGTATGAAAGTGATCCGTCGACTGTGGGAAAATCTGGTAAGAAAAGAATCAAGGTTAAAGCTGTGGTGCTGCAGAAACAAACTGAAGATTCAATGCAGTGATAAGATAGGAAACGTGGAGATCGTGTCCATAATAGGCGAGGAAAGAATATGTCTAAAACACTAATTACAGGAAGGGTTACGACGATGGTACATAGGCTAACACATTAGGGAATAACTAGAGAGAGCTATAGACGGTAAAAACTGTACGGTAAGAGAGACGGAGAGCTTGGGATATATACTATAAATAACCAAGACTTTAGATGGAAATGCTGCTCTTAGGTGAAAAGGTTAGCATAGACGATGAAGTCGTGTTGAACCGAATCAAACCTATCTGGTCAGTAAAAAAATAAGTCTTTCCCTACTATCATCGGATCGATGTTCCAACATAGCACTGTATGACCATTACAGTGCTAGATCAATCGTTCAGACTGCTGGTACAGTAAGTTCTGAAAAGTCTTCTACCTCTATTAGGGAACCTTATGGTGGCCTGCTTGCGCCACAGGCACCCATCTGATGGGATTTGTCCCACAGCATTGCTATCTGTATCGCTGAAACACTCCAGACACCCATGTGTAGCAAGGTTCATGGCTCATTGCCATATCCACTCACTTAGTTTTCGGTTACTTCATTATTTGATTTCATGTGGTGTATTTACACTACTGGCCATTAAAACTGCTACACCACGAAGATGACCCACTACAGACGCGAAATTTAACCGACAGGAAGAATATGCTGTGATATGTAAATGATTAGCTTCTCACAGCATTCACACAAGTTTGGAGCTGGTGGCGATATCTACAACGTGCTGACATGAGAAAAGTTTCCAACCGATTTCTCATGCATAAACAGCAGTTGACCGGCGTTGCCTGGTGAAACGTTGTTGTGGTGCCTCGTGTAAGGAGGAGAAATGCGTGCCATCACGTTTCCGACTTTAATAAAGGTCAGATTTTATCCTATCGCGATTGCGGTTTATCGTATCGCGACATTGCTGCTCGCGTTCGTGGAGATCCAATGGCTGTTAGCACAACGTGGAATCGGTGGGTTCAGGAGGGTAATACGGAACGCCGTGCTGGATCCCAACGGCGTCGTATCACTAGCAGTCGAGATGACAGGCATCTTATCCGCATGGCTGTAACGGATCGTGCAGCCACGTCTCGATCCCTGAGTCAACAGATGGGGGCGTTTGCAAGACAACAACCATCTGCACGTACAGCTCGATGACGTTTGCAGCAGCATGCACTATCAGCTCAGAGACCATGGCTGCGGTTACCCTTGACGCTGCATCACAGACACAAGCGCCTGCGATGGTGTACTCAACGACGAACCT
Source organism: Schistocerca piceifrons (assembly GCF_021461385.2). Classification (NCBI taxonomy): domain Eukaryota; kingdom Metazoa; phylum Arthropoda; class Insecta; order Orthoptera; family Acrididae; genus Schistocerca; species Schistocerca piceifrons. The sequence continues at coordinate 193,485,035 of NC_060138.1, forward strand.
GGGTGCACGAATGGCAAAATGCCATTTTATCGGATGGATCCAGGTTCTCTTTACAGCATCATGATGGTCGCATCCGTGTTTGGCGACATCGCAGTGAACACACATTGGAAGCGTGTATTCGTCATCGCCATACTGGCGTATCACCCGGCGTGATGGTGTGGGTGCCACTGGTTGCACGTCTCGGTCACCTCTTGTTCGCATTGACGGCACTTTGAACAGTGGACGTTACATTTCAGACGTGTTACGACCCGTGGCTCTACCCTTCATTCGATCCCTGCGAAACCCTACATTTCAGCAGGATAATGCACGACCGCATGTTGCAGGTCCTGTACGGGCCTTTCTGGATACAGAAAATGTTCGACTGCTGCCCTGGCTAGCACATTCTCCAGATCTCTCACCAATTGAAAACGTCTGGTCAATGTTGTCCGAGCAACTGGCTCGTCACAATACTCCAGTCACTACTCTTGATGAGCTGTGGTATCGTGTTGAAGCTGCATGGGCAGCTGTACCTGTACACGCCATCCAAGCTCTGTTTGATTCAATGCCCTGGCATATCAAGGCCGTTATTACGGCCAGAGGTGGTTGTTCTGGGTACTGATTTCTCAGGATCTATGCACTCAAATTGCGTGAAAATGTAATCACATGTCAGTTCTAGTATAATATATTTGTCCAATGAACACCCGTTTATCATCTGCATTTCTTCTTGGTGTAGTAATTTTAATGGCCAGTAGTGTAAATGCTGAAGGATATAAACATATTTTACAGTCTTGTGAATTGCTACAGCTGACGAACCGTTTGGAGGCGGTGCCTGCATCAGCATCATATCGAAACCTGACATAAAGTTTCAACTGTGTGGCAATGGATTCTTCCAGAAATGGACCAGTCTACCCAGAGTCTCGATCTGAAATCAATGAAACACCTTTGAGTAGACTTTGCTCCACATGCCAGCGTCCAACAACACTACTTCCACTTACATTGGGTATTCTTCTTATACGTTTACATGGCCACTCCACAATTCGCACCTAGGATGCGTGGTAGAGTGTTCTTCGAACCACCTTCAGGGTATTTCTATACGGTTCCATTTCCTAACTACACATGGGAAAAACGATCTACATCTTCATAGATACTGCGCAAGCCAGCACACGGTGCGTGGCGGAGGGTAGACTGTACCACTATTAGCCATTTCCTTTATTGTTCCATTGGCAAATAGAACGATGGAAAAACGACTGTCTGTTTGCATCTGTGTGAGCCCGAATTTCTCGTATCCTGTCTTCGTGGTCCTTACGCGTAATTTACGTTGGCGGCAATAGAATCGTATGGCAGTCAGCCTCAAATGCCGGTTCCTTAAATTTTCTCAGTGGTGTATCTCGAAAAGATCGTCGTCTTCCCTCCAAGAATTTAATATCTGAGTTCCCGAAGCATCTCCGTAACACTTACGTATTGTTCCAACGTACCAGTAACAATTCCTAGAAGCCCGCCTCTGAATTGCTTCGATGAGTTCCTTCAATGCGGCCTGGTACGGATCCCAAACACTCGAGCAGTACTCAAGAATAGGTCGCACCAGTGTCCTATATACGTCCTTCTTTACGGGTAAATCACACTTTCCTAAAATTCTCTCAATTAACCGTAAACGTCCATTCGCCTTCCATAATGCAATTCTTATATGCCCGATCCATGTCGTATAGCTTTTCAACGTAACGCTTAAGTATTTAAATGACTTGTCCACTAGTAATACTCTGTCAGCACATTACAGGTTTGTTCTTTCTATTCCTCCGCATTAACTTAAATTTTTCCACATTTAGAGCTAGCTGCCATTCATCACACCAACCGGAAATTTTGTCTATGTCGTCTTGTATCTTCCTACAGTCACTCAACTTCGACACCTTGCCATACACCACGGCATCATCATCAAAAAACTGCAGATTGCTGCCCAACCTGTCCACCGAATCATTGATGTATATGGAGAACATCAGCGTTCCTGTCCCACTTCCCTGGCGCACTCCTGACGATATACTTGTCTCGTATACACTCGCCGTCGAGGGCAACATATGGGTTCTATTACTTAAGAAGTCTTCGAGCCACTCACATATTCGTGAACTTATTCCATATGCTCGTACCTTCGTTAACAGCCTGCATGGGGCATCGTGTGAAATGCTTTCCGTAAGTCTAGAAATATAGAGTCTACCTGTTGCCCTTCAGCCATTGTTTTCAGTGTATAATGTGAGAAAAGGGCAAGCTGAGTTTCGTACGAGGGATGCTGTCTAAAATCATGCTGATTCGTGCACATAAGCTTCTCAGTCTCAAGAAAGTTTATTATATTCCGATTGACAATATGTTCAAAGATCCTTCAGCAATATTAGGGATATTGGTCTGTAATTTTACGGGTTCTTTTACCCTTCTTATTTAGTGGAGTCTCCTGCGCTTTTTTTCAATTGCTTGGTACTTTGCTCTGAGAGATTCACGATCAATGTAACCGAGGTAAGTGGCCAGTGCCGTAGAGTAATCTTTGTAAAATCGAACTGGGATCCCGTCCGGACTTACGACTTACTTCTTTTCATCTCTTAGCTGTTTGTCTACGCCAGGGATGTTTATTGCTATATCGTCCATACAGGAACCTGTGTAATGGTCAAACAACGTTATGTTCAAAAGATTCTCCTATGTGAACAATTTCTTTAACGAGTGACTGGATGTAAGTCTTAAGCCTGGGTAGCGATTTTAAATAGGGCCAGAATATTCTCGGGTCCTTGGCCAATTCTTTTGCTATGGTATGATGGTAGTGGTTTTATGCTTCGCACATATATCTGTTTACTGATGCACGAATCTCTAATAACCTTGTCTTGCCGTCATTTCTGCCTTCTGTTTTGAACCGAGAGTGCAACTGCCTCTGCTTCCTCAGCGTCTTCCCAATTTCGTTGTTAAACCATGGTGGATCTTTTCCATCCTTTATCCACTTACTAGGGGCATAACTATCCAAACCACCATTTACAATCTGCTTGAACTTTGCTCATAATTCCTTTACACCCTCCTTACTGGAAATAAGTGATGTCAGTTCACTGTCTAAGTGAGATATTAACAACTAATTATCTGCCTTCTTGACTGTTTACTAACTTTCGCAATCGTATTTGCTATAATGACATAATGATCATTAACCCCCGTCCCTATACTGGCATCGTCGATAAGGTCCGGCCTGTTTGTAGGTATAAGGGCTAAGATATTCCTACTGCGTGTGGGCTGCCGAACATGCTGCTAATGATAGTTTTCAGGAAACGTGTTCAAAAGTATTTCGCTTTACTGTCTATCTGAACCTCCCGCAATGAATCTGTAGACATCACAGTATATACTTCGCAGGCTAAAGTCGCCTCGAACTAGTATTACATGATATGGGTTTTTACGCGCTACTGGCCGTAGACGTTCTTTGAATGGATGTGCAACTGTCACGCGACCAGATAACTTCAGTGTCACATCCAATTTCGACCTCAAAAGAGACAATATTTTTGTCATTCCAGTGAACACTCATCCTCCTGTGGCCTCTAATCTATCTTTCCGTATGAGCTCTGATTCGTCCTATTTTCATACGATGATTATTTCTTCTTGTATAGGCTGACCACAACAGAAATTTTTGTCATTCTGAGGAGAATGTTGGTAAACTAGCCGCAACGAAAAAGGCCCTTTTTAATGCTGGCTATCCACACTCCCTAGTCATATCCGTGAAACACTCTCCCTTATTTCACAATAACACAAAATGAGTTGCCCTTCTTTGGACTTTTCATGCCCTCCATCAGTCCTGTCTGTTAAGGATCCCTTAGCTCACAGCAGTACTCTAGCAGAGTACGGACAAGTGTAGTGCATGCAGCACCTTGTAAGTATTCTTCCAAAAAAATGCAGTTTTTGGTTCGCCTTCCCCACAATATTCTGTATGTGATCGTTCCAGTTTAAGTTGATCGTAATTATAATTCCTAGGTATTTAGTTGAATTGAGCATTTAGATTTGTGTGATTTATGATTTAATAGAAATTTAACCGATTTCGTTTTGTACTCATGTGGACGACTTATTCTTTCCTTATTCAGAGACAACTGCCACTTTTCACAACATACAGGTATCTTAACTATATCACGAACCCACACGCACAACTGAGATTATAGGTACGCAATTTAATTAGAAGACTCATAAGAACGCTGTCGAAAGCCTTCTGGAAATCTAGAAATATGGAATCAATTTGAGATCCCCATTCGAAAGCATTCATTACTTCGTGCGAATAAAGGACACGTTGTATTTCACAAGAAGAATATTTTCTGAATCTGTCCTGTCTATTTGTCAATAGATGGGTAACTTGGAAGTAATTCATAATAATCGAACCCAGTATGTGTTCCTAAATCCTAGTACAAATTGACATCAGTGACATGGGGCTATAATTCATCGGATATTTCTGTTTCCTTTCTGGAGTTTTAGTGTGATCTGTGCAACTGTCCAGTTTTCGGTATGGATCTTTCGTAGAGAGAGCGATTGTATATGGCTACTGAGTATGGGGCTGTTGTGTCAGCATATTCCGAAAGGAAACTAACTGGTATTTTATTTAAACTGGAAGACTCGTTCATTAAATGATTTACATTGCTTCACTACATCGAGGATATCTGCTTCTAAGGTACTGATGTTGGCAATTGTTCTTTATTCGGATTCTGGAATATTTGCTTCGTCTTCTTTGGTTAAGCAATTTCGGAAAACCCGGGTTCGATTCCCGGCCTTAGTACAAATTTTCAGTCGCCGCTTCAGTTTGTGTACATAAAACAATATTTGTAATATCGCGATTGATACCGCGCAATGAAGGTATTTATTGTGACTTGCGGCTAATGTACTTTACTTACGACCAGAATCTCCTTGGGCTTTTCGCCGGATTTCGAGACAAAGTTTCGTTGTGGAAGGTTTTTAAAGCATCTCTCATTTAAGTTTCGAACGTCAGTAAAACATCGATAATCTAGGAAATTTTGTGTTCTTTTAAATTTGGCATGCTTTTTTCGTTGCAGTCTTCTGACCTGTTTGGTACGTCATGGGATATCAGAACCATCTTTTATTAATTTATTGGATGTTAAAGCTCTCAGCTCTTTTCTCCTTGGAATTTACTCCATACTGGTCTAAACTCACATAGTTCCTTTTTGAATACTGGAGACTTTCTCTTAGGAAGGGATCAAGCTAATTTTTATCTTCCTTTTTAAATACATATACTTTGCTATTACTTTTGGTGGATTTAGATGTTGTGGTAGGCAGTATCACTACAACGACCCTGTGGTCACAAATCCCTGTATCCGTAATGATGTTTCCCATTTGCTCAGGATTGTTCGTTGCTTAGAGGTCAAGTATGTCTTCGCAACCCTCTACACTTCGATTAGGTCCAGAACTATTGGCTCAAAATAATTTTTGGAGAAATCATTTAATACAGCTTGACGATATTTTACACCTACCACCAGCTCTGAATATATTTTTCACCAACATATCGAGGGTAGACTGAAGCCGGACTCGAATATAATTGTATGAGTAGGATACCTTTTAGATGTGATACTTAAGTTTTTTTTGAACGGTGTATTAACGTTCATTCGAAATTCTCCAGATGCGTTGTAGCAAACACGAAGTTTGTTTTTCCTATGATATTAATCCAGAAATGTACATGACTGAAAGATGAATCTTTTCTTTCATGTTAATCTTTCTTCGCATTACGTTACAATACCACCAGGTTGTCGCTTTTAATATCCACTGAGCCATTTCTTCTTATTCCAATAAATGTTTACGCTAAATTTAGAAAACCTATATGCTGCTAAATGGCCCCAAATCGGAATCACACATTTCCATGCACTTGTCAACCACAAAGTCTTTGTCCTCGTTCAAAATAGTAATGGAGTGAGGAAACCGTGGATCAAATTTACAAACATCCCGCAACACACTCGAGGTTCCCGAATCTATGTTTAATAACTTTTTATTCAGTTTGCGTTGCCATATATATACCTATTTTTCTAAAGCTGTCTCATAAACATACGAAAATTTCCCCCTGATGGTCTTGGGTTCTGTTCCATGGCTAGTATAAATTCCCGAATTCTTACCCTTAGTCTCCTTTATTTATTTTGCTGCACCCACCGTCATGATAAATGCGTTGCGGTGAAACCAGCTACGCAAACATACAGGGTGTTACGAAAAGGTACGGCCAAACGTTCAGGAAACATTCCTCACACACAAATAAAGAAAAGATGTTATGTGGACATATGTCCGGAAAAGCTTAATTTCCATGTTAGAGCTCATTTTAGTTTCGTCAGTATGTTCTTCCACCTACGCTCAATGGAGCACGTTATCATGATTTCATACGGGATACTCTACCTGTGCTGTTAGAACATGTGCCTTTAAACGTACGACACAACATATGGTTCATGCACGATGGAGCTCCTGCACATTTCAGTCGAAGTGTTCGTACGCTTCTCAACATCAGATTCGGTGACCGATGGATTGGTAGAGGCGGACCAATTCCATGGCCTCCACGCTCTCCTGACCTCAACCCTCCCGACTTTCATTTATGGGGGCATTTGAAAGCTCCTGTCTACGCAACCCCAGTACCAAATGTAGAGATTCTTCGTGCTCGTATTGTGGATGGCTGTGATACAATACGCCATTCTCCAGGGCTGCATCAGCGCATCAGGGATTCCATGCGACGGAGGGTGGATGCATGTATCCACGCTAACGGAGGACATTTTGAACATTTCCTGTAACAAAGTGTTTGAAGTCTCGCTGGTACGTTCTGTTGCTGTGTGTTTCCATTCCATGATTAATGTGATTTGAAGAGAAGTAATAAAATGAGCTCTAACATGGAAAGTAAGCGTTTCCGGACACATGTCCACATAATATACTTTCTTTCTTTGTGTGTGAAGAATGTTTCCTGAAAGTTTGGCCGTACCTTTTTGTAACACCCTGTATACCTGGCTGTTCTGTAGCTCATCCTGTCGTCAGGTGCAGCAGGCTGAATGAGTCCCGTGAAGCTTTCCGGGCTAACAGAAGTCCAGGCTGTCCCGCTTAAACCACTGTGTTTCAATACACATGTACTCTTGTGTCTACATTGAGGCTGTTTGAGCTGTTTTAATGGTTATGGCAGAGCTGGAGGCAGGCAGGCTAAAAGGAGAATTTATACCCCTCTGACCACAACCGGGTGACCTACCCTCCCCCGCCCCCGCCACGTTCTTTCAAATGAAAAGGCAGTTTATCGCTTAATACGGCTTTGCTGCACTTAAACGAGGCATACACATTTAATATTTGCTCTTAAAGCAATTCATTTAAGACTGAGCAGCATTTAAACACTTGCTTTAATAATCAGCGAGTTTTGCGCTCCCTACAGTGCCAGCTTTTAGTCCTAGAGGAAAAATGAATAGGATATTTTTCGCAGGTATTTTAATGTAGTTTATTTTTGTCCAGCGAATCATTTTCGAGTCATTCAAGAAAAACATAAAAAAGTGACCTTAAAGGCCACCCTCACCCACAACCCCACACCGTCACGCTCACACTTCACTGGTAAAAATTTTTAGTATGTCGTTCTCGAAAATCCCTTCCACCACTGGGCAAAAATTTACTACTACAGGAATTTTTCCCCTAATTTTCCTTCGGTTACTAGACTATTTGAACGCCCTCCTTACATTCCATAGAACCTCTAACCTAAAAAACTGACAATTCCACACAGATCCTGCTACCTGCATAACGCCTCCCGTGTGTGGTGCACCTCTTACGAAACCCGAAATCCCATCACCCCACGGCGCAAATCGAGAGATTTGAAGGCTACACTGTCAGGAACCATCAGAGCCTCTGATTCAGATTTTCAACTCCGCTCCGTACGACAGTTTTGCAATCGCCCCTGTCGACGCTGCTTCACATGGTGATCTCTGCCTGCATCTCGCAAGGAAGAGGCAGTCTTTATCAGTTCACTGGTCGCCCGAAACCAGAGAGAATCTCTTCCAATCCAAGGCGACACACATAATTAGTACCGACATGAGTCAAAGCGTGACGCTGGCTGCACCCTGCGCTCCTACTGCAATGCGGAAACACCCGTTCTACATCCGGAATGACTTCTCCTGGTGTACACACAGAGTGCACACTGGATTTCTTCCCCTCCTTGGCAGCCACAGCCCTAAGGTGCCTACCGAGCGAGGTGGCGCAGTGGTTAGCGCACTGGACTCGGATTCCGGAGGACGACCGTTCAATCACGCTTACGGCCATCCTGATTTAGGTTATCGGTGATTTCCCTAAATCCCTTCAGGCAAATGCCGGAATGGTTCCTTTGAAAGGGCACGACCGACTTCCTTCCCTAATCCGATGAGACAGATGACCTTGCAGTTTGGTCTCTTCCTCCAAATCAACCAAACCCCCTAAGGTGCCCCCGGAAATTGTTCTGATCTTAAGGGCCGGGAGTCTCCATTTGCAACAGGGTGAGACATTCCATCTATCTCACGATCTTTATCAGCCACAGACAGCGCCCGAAACCTGTTCGTCAGGTGAACAGGAGAGGCTATTCGATCGGTCACCCGAAAAACATTTCGCTGCCTGCCGCACCATGAAACAACCTCCCACTCAACCACAGATTAGGATTCACCCTCAATGGGGGCTGTAACGAGGCAGTCATATTCGTGGACCAATAGGAGGACGCGTGTGACATGCTGGACGTCCCTTGTATCCACGCGTCGAGCCCCCCACCACCACCGCCCTTACCGCGCACAGTGATGCCCTTTGCCTGCGTGACTAGAGCCAGCTCCGTATGGAGCTACAAGCGAGGGGTTGTCAACTCAGCTCGTGTCTGAACGCAGCTAACACAGTCCTTCCACATTAAAGACGACAGAACTACATTCTTGATATTACTGAGGCGCGGAAGGTTACAAACAGGCTCTGCTACAGAGATGGGATCTAATGAGTTCTACAACGGTAAGTGGCTGTCCACAAGAAAAAACAAACGCCTATCGCTGTAAAAACGTCGTAACTATACGATGATGATGATGATCAGGTCCTATACTCCGAGGAGCGTAGGGGACGATGCGGGAGACCCGCACCGCCGTACTAGGCAAGGTCCTAGTGGAGGTGATTTGCCATTGCCTTCCTCCGACCGTAATGGGGATGGTGATGATGATGAAGAGGACGCAACAACACCCAGTCATCTCGAGGCAGGAAAAATCTCTGATCCCTCCGGGAATCGATATACGATATGCAGTTATTAAAATGGGCAATAGTGGCAAACAGATACAGAAACACGAAAGAAATTTAAGAATTTACACTAAAATGCAAATAGAAAATCTAAATAAATCGCTTCTAGTTGTTATTGGGCTGGTGCGTTTTTCCACAAGTTTAATAAACACAAAAGATACACAAACACTGTAGTCATCAATAATAAATTCTCCTTCAGTATTTGCAACAATCGCCATCACTGGGAAATTTTTTCGGTTTCGCGTGTGTATAAATCACGTGGTTTTAAGGCAAACAATTCGTCCAGCCATGTTCGGAGCGCATTTTCAACCGAAAAGGAAGGTCCTAAGGTCCTTGAAGGTGGTTCGATACACAGCGGAAAAGGTGAAAATCTGAGGACGCAAGATCAGATGAATAAGACAGGTGCGGAATTATTCCCCAACCCAACTCCTGTATAGTGTTTTTCGTCAGCCTAGGAGAATGGGGGCGGACATTACCGTGAACTAGCATCACATCGTTGTTCTTGGGTGGTCTCTGCAAGACGTCTCAGCTTTTGATATAAATGTCAGCTGTGATGGTCACACCTCGGGGAAGCAATTCGTAGTTCACCAGAGTCGCTCTTCATGCATAACATTACCTTTTGTGTATGTGTCCAGGTCTTTGTACGGACAGCTGCTGCTTTGTTTGGGTTCAAGCATTCCTTTATTTTCCTTACGTTAGCATAAAGACACCATTTATCGTCATCAGCAACGATACAGGTTACAGATCGTCGGTATTGTTCACGAACCAATCGATGTGCAAGCAGAGATACATAGGTGGCCATTGCTGATTTATGTGATTTTGCCTTAGAGAATGAGGTTCCTTTCCACCAGATTTTTGAACCTTCCCCCTGGCGTACAAATGTCGCACGGTTGTGGAATGATCGTAGTTCATCGCATTTGACAGTTCTCGAGTATAATGAACTAAATCATTGTGGATTAATGTGTTTAAACGCTCGTCATCAAACCCCGAATGTCTTCCCGAAAGTGGAGAATCATTAATGTCAAAAAGGTCCTCCTTAAAAGGGGAAATTCATTTTCTTACCGTGCTGTGTCCAATGGCAGTAACCCATATACGGGACAAGTGTTTCTGGATGCCTCCGCTGCTCTTACCCATCTGCTGATCTCAAAATGAAGAATATGTTGGAGAAGTTTCAATTTTTCCACTTGAAACTCCATTTTCTAGCGCCCACAGCCCCACTCACCATCTCCAAACGACAAAATGACAAACTCAAATAGAAGTAGTGGACTACACATAAAATATGACAATTCAATAAATAAACACCTAGTAACCGGATTACCAACGCACAAACCAAAAACGCCACGAACTTGTGCACCAACCTTATAAAATTCGTTGCAACTCTCAAACGAAACGGTGTTCTCTGACGTGACGCTGCAGAGATGAGAGCTGCCACCGAACTGAGGAAGAATAGCATGGTATTCCCTCAGAGAAATTCAGTCCTCTCATTGAAAGAGTCCCAAGCTGTCCCAAAGGCGAATGATGGAGACTGCACATATTAATGTCCACTAACAGCGATCAGGATACTTTCTATCAGACGGTACATTAGCGATTACTTGTGAAATCGCAGCGACAACAAGTAAATCGACACTTTTCAGTTGCCTAGTTGTAAAATAAAGATACTAAACTGTATACTCCAGCTGTATATATTGGTGATACTGAGCTTGGTGGCAAACTGGCCACCATACAGGATTCGCATTGAGGAGCAGAACTGTCCAAATCTCCGTTTGCCGATCCTGATTTAGTTGTTCTGAGAGATTTTTAAGTCACTGAAGGCAAGTCGCAAGTGTGTTTACTTGAAAAAGAGACGACTTGTTTTCCCTTATGATCATTTCCAAGCCTTTGCTCCATCTCTAATGACCTCTTCGACGACGAGGCATTAAAACAGGATCTCCGCCTATTTCTTGACAGGAATTAAACAGGGTGTTCAAAAAAAGTATCGAATACTTTGAGAGGTGCTAGTACTCACAGGAACAAGAAAAATAAGTCCACTAAATGTGGGACCGGTAGCGCGTACTTTCCGAGATATACACGTGTTTATAGAAAATACTGCGCGATGCTTCGTTGCGGATATCAGCACATTGGCGCTCCGTCAAATGTGTCGGCAGGGTATTATGGTGACTCTCTCACATTATTCTACCTGCCGTTAGGTGTACTGCAATCAGTTGTATGGTTCGAGTCGTGTAGTAGGCTACGTTAGTTTTGGTCTACTTTGTACCCCTTATTGTACAGAACTGTCAACCCAATTCTGGCTACGTATTATAAATGTTTTACCTTCTTCCAAACGCGCATTCACTAATGTGTTTACTGTTATTGCGCTGTTTGTGTGTACAAACGGTGTAGTACATTTACATTTTCTCTTTCCCACTACTTATTAGCAATGCAAGCTTACAATTCGATAAGTGAAATGGCGGAAATGATATTCTGGTATGGTTTAGCCAATGGACGTAGCCAGCGAGCCCATGCCCTCTACGCTGAAAAACTAAACAAGTTCCCTGTGATAATCTGTTCGGCAGACTTTTTCAGCGTCTGAGGGACACAGGTACTCTTGCACCACGGAAGACTGAGAGTGAAAGGGCCCACACAGTCTGCATCCCTGACGTGGAGGAGCATGCTACGTTCGGTGGAAGAAGCCCCTGGGACCGGTGTGCGACGATTAGCAGCAACAGAAGGCGTGTCTCGCCCTCTTATCTGGGGTATACTTCACGAACAGCGCTTTCAGGCCCTAAGGCCACAGGATAATCACGGCAGTCGGAGGTACAGTCAACGACTGTTGCAGGAAGTGTGTCATAGATCCACTGTTCACATCCAGCGTTTTATTTACCGAAGAGGCAGGGTTCATAAGAAATCGTGTTGTGAATTTCCATAACCAGCATGTATGGGCAGATGTAAATCTTCAAGCAATTAAGGAAAGAGTACATCAACCCCGATTCTCAATCAACCTATAGGCAGGCGTACTTGGCCGTAGACTAATAGGGCCTTACGTGTTACCCATAAGATAAACTGGGGCGCATTATCTGGACTTTTCCTTTCATGCATTGTCTACCTTGCTGGATGCTGCACCATTGCAGCAAGGTATACAAATGTAGTTCATGCCTGATGGCGCACCTGCACACTTTCGTCACAATGTGCGCGAACATCTGATTCTGACATTTCAGGACCGCTGGATTGGTCGGGGAACCCTACACCTTGGCCTGTTCGTTCCCCAGACCTCAATCCCATAGACTTTTGGCTATGGGAACACTTACTGGAATTGGTCTGTGTCACACCAATCAACGATGTACGGACACCACAGGGTTACTTCTTCAGTGCGTGCCAGCATGTACAACAACAACCAAGTGTACTTCAAAGGGTGCATCATTCATTACGCCTGAGGGCAGTGGGGTACTTGTCATGAATGGACGGCACGTTGAACACCTCCTGTAAACACGTGTTTATCACAGAAAGTATGCATTCCTGTGCCCATGTGTATTGGGGTTATCTCAGAAAGTAGGCATATCCGGAATATTGTATATTGGACTCATTTTTCTTGTTTCGACGAGTACTACCTCCTCTCAAAGTATTCGACACTTTTTTGAATAGCGTACATTTAATTAATTCAACGGGGATAGAAATCTCGACAAAGTGAATCGACATCAAGGCTGCATATTTCATTCAAGTGGAAAACAATAGAACTAATATTACCAAAAAATTCGCTTTGTCTTCTCTGTATGTACAGTTTCTCTTTAAATTTTGTTGGGAAAAAGCTTTTGCCTATGTTAGGAAAATATCTCCTTTAAATTGTCTGTCGCTAGGAGCACCAGATCATTCAGAATGTAATGCTGTATTTAGTCCTTTACTGTTGTGTCTATTTCTTGTGAGAACTACTTTTGAACTTTTTGATGAATCCTCCAAGTTCGTAGAACTGTACTCATTCATATTAACAGACATTTAGAGCGATAAAATTATATGGAAAGCAATGAGTGCACATATTCGACAAAACAGTTCCTGCTCTGCCTTTATTGATGGTCGAGATGCACCAAAACTCACATGTCTAGTGAAGAAATGTGTGTGTGTGTGTGTGTGTGTGTGTGTGTGTGTTGGGCGTGTGTGTGTGTGTGTGTGTGTGTGTGTGTGTGTGTGTGTACGTGTCTGTGTGTGTCGATGTGCCTCACTAAACATGGTCCTACCGAAGGTGGTACGTTTTGAGCAGCGCCTCACCATTTCCGTAGTCAACAGTAAACGGCGCCCGAGATGGTATAAAGGGCGAAGCCACTGCACAATGTTGACTGGATACGATTGGTGTGGAGCCATGGATCAAGCTGTACCCGTTGGCTGCTTAATGGAAAAATTTAGGTTTGTCAAATGCCTGGAGAATGTTACCTGGCATCATGTGTAGTACAAACAGGGAAACACGGATGAGGTAGTGTTACGGTACGGGGATGTTTCACGTAGTTACGATCTGGTCCCCTTATTGTGCTCAGCAAAATGCTAAATTCTGAAGGATATGAATACATTATACAGCGTTGTGTACTGTTTACATTAAAGGAACAGTTCGGATACAATGATAGTTTGTATGATAATACGCCCTCTCATAGAGCAGCATCTGTGAGGCAACCGCTTGTGGACAATAACGTTCCTGAAACGAATTGGACTGCCCCGAATTCCGACCTGAACGAATTGAACATTTTCCTGATGAGTTAGAACATTAACTTTGCTCAAGTAAAATACATGAGACAGCCCTCTTGAGCCATGACGGCTTTAATTTTACATCTACAGCTACATTTATACTCCGCAAGCCACCCAACGGTGTGTGGCGGAGGGCACTTTACGTGCCACTGTCATTACCTCCCTTTCCTGTTCCAGTCGCGTATGGTTCGCGGGAAGAACGACTGTCTCAAAGCCTCCGTGCGCGCTCGAATCTCTCTAATTTTACATTCGTGATCTCCTCGGGAGGTATAAGTAGGGGGAAGCAATATATTCGATACCTCATCCAGAAACGCACCCTCTCGAAACCTGGCGAGCAAGCTACACCGCGATGCAGAGCGCCTCTCTTGCAGAGTCTGCAACTTGAGTTTGCTAAACATCTCCATAACGCTATCACGGTTACCAAATAACCCTGTGACGAAACGCGCCGCTCTTCTTTGGATCTTCTCTATCTCCTCCGTCAACCCGATCTGGTACGGATCCCACACTGATGAGCAATACTCAAGTATAGGTTGAACGAGTGTTTTGTAAGCCACCTCCTTTGTTGATGAACTATATAAGTTCTAAGGACTCTCCGAATGAATCTCAACCTGGTACCCGCTTTACCAACAATTAATTTTATATGATCGTTCCACTTCAAATCGTTCCGCACGCATACTCCCAGATATTTTACAGAAGTAACTGCTACCAGTGTTTGTTCCGCTATCATATAATCATACAATAAAGGATCCTTCTTTCTATGTATTCGCAATATATTACATTTGTCTATGTTAAGGGTCAGTTGCCACTCCCTGCACCAAGTGCCTATCCGCTGCAGATCTTCATGCATTTCGCTACAATTTTCTAATGCTGCAACTTCTCTGTATACTGCAGCATCATCCGCGAAAAGCCGCATGGGACTTCCGACACTATCTACTAGGTCATTTATATATATTGTGAAAAGCAATGGTCCCATAACACTCCCCTGTGGCACGCCAGAGGTTACTTTAACGTCTGTACACGTCTCTCCATTGATAACAACATGCTGTGTTCTGTTTGCTAAAAACTCTTCAATCCAGCCACACAGCTGGTCTCATATTCCGTAGGCTCTTACTTTGTTTATCAGGCGACAGTGCGGAACTGTATCGAACGCCTTCCGGAAGTCAAGAAAAATAGCATCTACCTGGGAGCCTGTATCTAATATTTTCTGGGTCTCATGAACAAATAAAGCGAGTTGGGTCTCACACGATCGCTGTTTCCGGAATCCATGTTGATTCCTACATAGTAGATTCTGGGTTTCCAAAAACGACATGATACTCGAGCAAAAAACATGTTCTAAAATTCTACAACAGATCGACGTCAGAGATATAGGTCTATAGTTTTGCGCATCTGCTCGACGACCCTTCTTGAAGACTGGGACTACCTGTGCTCTTTTCCAATCATTTGGAATCCTCCGTTCATCTAGAGACTTGCGGTACACGGCTGTTAGAAGGGGGGCAAGTTCTTTCGCGTACTCTGTGTAGAATCGAATTGGTATCCCGTCAGGTCCAGCGGACTTTCCTCTGTTGAGTGATTCCAGTTGCTTTTCTATTCCTTGGACACTTATTTCGATGTCAGCCATTTTCCGTGTATGCCACTCCACAGGCGCCACTAACTACTTGTACAACCGATATCGACTCTGGTCATATGAGGCCTAGGGTCTTTGGTCGAGGAGTGTGTTGTTGGCTTTGGCGGCCCATGGTACCGGCAGTTAGCGGGCTGCCACGTGGCTGGCGAGTTTGTTTTTGCTGCACTCCTGCTGCCCGGGCGTGGAGCTCCTGAAGCCACGAGTTGTTGAGTTAGTTGCAACCAAAGTTTTACGGCTCGATTAAGTATTGATAGCGGCGAGTTGCGGGAAGGGCAGCTGAAGCAGCGAGCACCGGGCCAACCCTGGAGGCACCTGTACGTCACCTGCACGGATCGGTGGCTATAACACGCCTGCGTGGAATCCTGGAAGTCATGGCTCCTTCACACCTGAATGGATTTAAGTGTTCATCTTTCATTGGTACTTGCTATCGTAAGCCCATGTCTGTGTTAATGTTTAATCAGACTCGTTATGTTCACTACGCCTACCAGTGATTGTGTGAATGGTCATCGGTCAGAGTGATTTTAATCTGTTGTTCCAAGTCATAATCATTGGAAGTGTATGAATACTCTCTGTTTTAAACTGAATTGATATAGTTGAGACTGCAATATAGTCTGTGTCGAACGCAATGCACTGTGAAAAACGGATGTGACCTGGTATTTGGGTTTGCAGGAAGTTGTAGGTCACGTTTTTAATTTTCATGTAATATTAAGGAACTGCAAGCTCGTAACTTGTATGTGTAGCCAGTTCCGCAGCATGTTAATATTCCATACATCTTAGACGCTGTCGTTTGTAGCCTTATTTAGGCAGATTACTCTTTCCTTTCTGATGCATGTTGGCAGGGACGACACGTTCCTGTTTCCTGGGAAAATAGCAGAGACATGTTTTCTTCCCGCTGTGGCGATAGTTCCGTCGTCGCACGACATCTGCGTTTGCCCGCAGCCAGGCGCCTCTATGAGCTGCCTCAGCTCAAGTTAAGTAAATTTGATCGTTTTCGTAAGCGCCGGCGGAGTGTCGCCTAATTAATTCCGGAACCGTTGATCTATTCAAATACTGAGAGTTGAGCAGGCACACAAGCCTTAAGGTGTGTTCTGCAAGTCAGAAGTTCACTATATATGCCCTCTAACAACTTTTTTAAATCTTGCAAGCCTCATTTTGCTTGTTTTGGATCCTGTTAGTTTTTAAAGGCTTTCACTTATGAGTATGAACTGCTGAAGTTTTTTATACGCAGTCCTTAGCTAACTCCGTTACTTGTCGAATATGCGTGGTTGCTGCCTGTTTCCTGCGATAACTAGTTGATATAATTTGTCACATTTTTTTATATTTTTAGGTATTGTATATTTGTTTCAGGGTGATTATTAATGTTTCTGCAGGTGAGTACCCTCCAGGAGTCACGTTTAAATTGTATGCATCCCCAGCTTTACTTGTATTTTGGTGGATTGTATATTTTATTTTTAAGTGACTTTATTAAGGTTTATAAATTGTTATGGGCTTTCCAACAGCCAGAGTCATTGGCGTGACTAGTTATCCTTTCTGTATTCTGGGTGGTCTTGTCTATTTATGTAAAATTTGATTCTTGAGAATTGTTAATACTTTTAGTGGCAGTCATTTGTAATTCATTTTACTGGTAAAACTCAGTTTGTTGAACCAGCTTAACGACCCCTGATTGGCGTGACTTCTTACTCGTATTTGGGGACTTATGTATATTCCTGATTTTGAGCCTTGTTCTTAGTGACATAAATTGTTAAAGTTTTTTATTCATGGATTAATCCTGTTCACGCTCTTTAAATTATTTTGACCGTTGTTATTCATTTGTTCACAACGTTTGATTGTTTCAAGCATTAAAGCGTATTCCATGAAACAACAAATGACGAAACATACGGAAGCGCCAAGGACACTGGTATAGGCAAGCGTATTCAAATACACAGATTTGTGAACAGGCAGAAGACGACGCGGAGATCGGCAATGCCTATATAAGACAGAAAGTGTCTGGAGCAGTTCTTATATTGGTTACTGCTCGTACAATGGCGGTTTATCAAGATTTAAGTGAGTTTCAACGTAGTGTTACATTTGGCACCCAAGTGATGAGACACAGCATCTCCGGGGTAGCGATGAAACGGGTACTTTTCCGTACGACCATTTCACGGGTGTACCGTGAATTTAAGGAGTCCGATAAAACATCAAATCTCTGACATCGCTGCGGTAGGAAGAAGATCCTGTAGGAACGGGACAACGACGATTGAAGAGAATCGTTCAACGTGACAGAAGTGAAAACCTTCCGCAAAGTGCTGGAGATTTCAATGCTGGGCTGTCAACAAGTGTTAGAGTGCGAACCTTTCAACGAAACATCATCGATATGGGCTTTTGGAGACGAAGATCTACTCGTGCACCCTTGATGACTGCGCGACACAAAGCTTTACGCCTCGCCTGGGCCCATCACGCCGACATTGGACTGTTGATGATTGGAAATAAGGTGCCTGGGCGGACGAGTCTCACTTCAAATTGTATCGAGCTGATGGACTTGTACGGGTATGGAGTCAATCTCATGAATCCATGGACCCTACATGTCAGCAGGGGACTGTTCAAGCTCGTGGAGGCTCTATAATGGTGTGGATCGTGTGCAGTTATTGTGATATGGGACTCCTGATACGACAAGGTACGACTCTGACAGGTACGTAAGCATCCTGTCATGTCCATTGTGCATTGCGACGGATTTGGGCAGTTCCAGCAAGACAGTGCGACACCCCACACGTCCAGAATTGCTACAAAGTTACTGTAGGAACACACTTATGAGTTTAAATACTTTCACTGGCCACCAAACTCCCTAGACATTATTGAGCATATCTGGGATGCCTTGCAACGTCCTGTTCGCAAGAGATCTCTCCCCCCTCGTATTCTTTCGGATTTATGGCAGCCCTGAAGGATTCATGGTGTCAGTATCCTCCAGAACTACTTCAGACATTAGTCGAGTCCATGCCACGATGTGTTGCGCCACTTGTGCCTGCCCGCGGAGGCCCTACACGATCTTAGGCAGGCGTACCAGTTTCTATGGCTCTTCAGTGCATGTGGGTTCAACGTTAATGTGCCTTTCCTTAAATTTATCCTAACCCTTGTTGTCAGGTATCAGCTCTGTTCCGTGGTTTTGGTGCTTTAGGAACAACGGGCTGCCATTCACCCACTGACATTCAGACTGCTCATTGAATGTGAGACGTGAGTTTCTCCTGGCGTATACCACTTTCAAATAACTTCCGGGAATTCAGCCAGGTAACACATTCAGCGACCGCCGATATTTCGGCGGGAGAACACCCCGCCATTTTCAAGGCAAACTGCAACGGACAGGCGGCGTACACGCAAATTTAAAACCTCGGTTCTCGGACTGAAACGGGAAAGATAACACACACACTGAACACTAGTGCCACCAAAGATGACCGAAGTCAGAGCTATCGATAGTGAGACTATGAATGAAGTAGCATTGACTCTCTCCCTCTGTTTTTTGACAAGGGAGTGAGCCGGATTCCACACAGAGTTTAAACAGAAACCTCCATCCCTGTTACCGAGGTTGCTCGCTAATTTAATTTCAACTGCCTTCCTAATAATACTGTCCCAATAGCTGGACGTGCATGCCAATATCTCGGTGTTATTATATAACATGGGGTGACCAGTATCCAAGCAGTGTCCGGCAATAGCAGATCTACTTGGCTGCTGTAATCGTGTGTGCCGTTTATGCTCAGTACATCGGTCCTCCACGGTCCTGATAGCTTGACCTATATATGCCACGCCGCAGGCACAAGGAGCACGATATACACCCGCCTTACGCAGTCCAAGATCATCCTTAACGGAACTAAGAAGTGCTTTAATTTTAGATGGAGGTCGGAAAACACATTTCACATCGTATTTCCGTAAATGTGTTTTCCGACCTCCATGTAAAATTAGAGCACTTTTGAGTTCCGTTAAGGATGATCTTGAACTGCGTAAGGCGGGTGTATATCGTATTCCTTGTAGCTGGGCCGGCCGAAGTGGCCATGCGGTTAAAGGCGCTGCAGTCTGGAACCGCAAGACCGCTACGGTCGCAGGTTCGAATCCTGCCTCGGGCATGGATGTTTGTGATGTCCTTAGGTTAGTTAGGTTTAACTAGTTCTAAGTTCTAGGGGACTAATGACCTCAGAAGTTGAGTCCCATAGTGCTCAGAGCCATTTTTTGAACCTTGTAGCTGCGGCGTGGCATATATTGGTCAAGCTATCAGGACTGTGGAGGACCGATGTACTGAGCACAAACGGCACACACGATTACAGCAGCCAAGTAGATCTGCTATTGCCGAACATTGCTTGGATACTGGTCACCCCATGTTATATAATAACACCGAGATATTGGCATGCACGTCCAGCTATTGAGACAGTGTTATTACGAAGGCAGTTGATATTAAATTAGCGAGCAACCTCGGTAACAGGGATGGAGGTTTCCGTTTAAACTCTGTTTGGAATCCGGCTCTCTCCCTTGTCAAAAAACAGACGGACAGAGTCAATGCTGCCTCACCTGCGAATTCATAGTCTCACTATCGATAGCTCTGACTTTGGTCATCTTTGGTGGCACTAGTGTTCAGTGTGTGTGTTATCTTTCCTGCTTCAGTCCGGGAACCGAGGTTTTAAATTTGCATGTACGCCGCCTGTCCGTTGCAGTTTGTCTTGGGGTGTTCTCCCGCCGAAATATCGGCGGTCGCTGAAAGTGTTACCTGGCTGAATTCCCGGAAGTTATTTGAATGCTCATTGGATGTGTACACAGGAGGACATGTGGGCTGTGGAAGAAAGTGGTCTGATCTTTGTCGGCGCTTAGGTCGCCTTCTGGTGTTCGTTTGTAGCATGGCAGTCATCGTGCGTCAGCTGGTAGGTAGTTGACTGCCCGTGTACCTTGTGTTGCTAGAAGAGTAGGCGTAGTCCCACGATACAACAATACCGTCATAATGGCAAAGCATAGACATACCGCATATTAGTGGCCATGAGCAAGTGTCCTGTCTTTTGATCAGACAGTGCATGTAAAATATGATCAGCAAATTTCGTAGTCGTTAATTTGTTTTTCGGAGTGTTAGTTTGCCGTCGTTTATATAGCAAATGAAAGCTGTTAAAACCACTTGCGACTGTCTGTGCAGACACGGCATCTCGAAAGACAAATAGTGACAGCGATTGCGACAAGCTGTCAAGGTGTGAGTGCTCTGTTGCTGATGAGCCCGCCGTTGACGGAGCTGGTCGGCTGGCCGCCGCTGAGGGAAATGGTCGCAGCCTGGGGTGATGGGGCGGTCGCGTGCGCGCTGGCAGCGCCCGTGTCACGTGACGCGCCGGTCTGCACGCAACGATGGCTATCGCGCAGCGATTCCGGGAAAATGCGCACTCTGCCGGCGAGCTACGATAATGAAAACCATTACTGGTTTTCCACGATAGCCCGTTAATTGAACTGCTTTTAGGTGCCCGTAATGAGGAAAAGAAAAAGCGACCTCTGCGCATTGACGTCATCAACTAGCTGCGCTATCTTGGCACTAACTTCCGGCCACTAGTACGAAACTACTTACTTAGCCACAAGGGACGAAAAGTTCGTCATCCCCAGGAAACTTGACACCTTGCAATAATGCCGCGATAATGACCTCATTTCGGCGAGGAAGGAAGTGCACGAGTCTCTTGGTGTGTGCCGTACTCATTGGTGATAGATCTACCGTATTGCCCGTTTTTTTCTCGTTCCAAAGAGCCGCGGAAATTTTCTATGGTATTAAGAGCGAGTGACATAGCGGTCCACTCGATGTGGACACGATGCAAGAGTCTTCGTCAAACCAGGAATGTATGTGTACAGCCGGCTGTTATCACCTTGGCACGCAGGAGCATCCACAGCATACTCATAATGGAGATATACAGCCAAGACAATGTCGAAATGAAGGTCGCAGACTATGTTCACTGTAACCTCAGTGTGTGCGCGTAATGAACCCGCCGAATGCAGCAAAAAGAAAACAAACACAGGTAGAGTGTGTTTAAACAGCTTATTGCACTCACACAGAAGGTTCGGACAGGAGGAAATGTTAAACCCACAGCCTTCAAGAATGTTAAGTTTTGAATATTTATGGAACACAAGAAATCATTGTGACTTTGACTGTTTTAAGACTTGAATATTTAACGAACAAACTGACTTCCGGAACTTAATTGTGTTATCTTGACGTGAGCATATGGCTGAAGGCCAGTAACCATCTTCGCGAAAATTTTGTGATGAAACACTTACGAGAAGTAAAGCCTTACTTTATAGTTGAAGAACACAAATAAGGTCATTACGACCAAGGCTGTCACAGTTTTTTACAAAATTTCTTGTTGTGATCTCTGCTTGCAGGGACTTCGAGTACGAATATCACACCAGCACAGTCAGTAAGATATTCACTAGGTTAATTCGTTGAACACCTTGTTGCATTCGGTTATTGGATATGTAGGACCAAATACTTAAAAACTAAACTCCTCCAGAACAAGCCGTGAAGGCTCAACGGTACCGACCGACCGCCGTGTCATCCTGACGCATAGGCGTCACTGGATGCGCATGTGGAGGGTCATGTGGTCAGTACACCGCTCTCCCGGCCATATGTCAGTTTCCGAGACCGGAGCCGCTACTTCTCAGGCAAGTTTGCCTCACAAGAGCTGAGTGCATCCCGCTTGCCACAACGCTCAGCAGACCTGATGGTCACCCATCCAAGTGCTAGCCCAGCCCGACAGCGCATAACTTTAAATACCCTTTTTTAATTTGAATCGATTATTTATTTTTTATGGTGTGTGATATCCTTCGTTATTCTGACTTTGTTATTTCATATTTCTTTTACGTATTAAAGCAGCTCAACCTGCCGCAGCGGAGGCACAAAATTACATGTGTACTAAAGCACAGTGGCTAAGGCAGGCCAGCTTGGGTTTCCGTCCCGTTCAGCCTGCTGCACCTGATAACAGTTCGCTCTGTCAGTCCAGCGTGGTTACAGAATAGCCAGGTACATGTCTACCTTTTGTTGTGGGGTCCATGGAAGTAATTTTGCATCGTGGAGCCAAATCACCATCAGTGGGCATTTTGTTTTTTAGATTAACACATATATTTCATTTCAGATTTTCAACTGCAATGGCTATCAGAGGTACGTCAGATGCAGAAATCACTGAAATGCTAGCTTATCTTTCTCAAAATGATGCCACAGGCTTTTCCAATGACTTCGTCGAAGACGAGAATGTTTCGCATGATGACGGCTCCTGTTTGAGTTCTGAGGATGTTGATGATGATCATAACGCAGGATCAACCGATTCTGAGCCTAATGATAACTGTCCTCTTGCGGATCTTCAAACCGTATGGAATGGGAACCTGTAGCAGGGGACAAAACTATTTTTACTTTCTTCTCTCCAAACATTGCTGTTCATCCAGAGGTAGTCAAAAGCTTCAACGACTACCTCCTATCTCTCATTTTGAACTCTTCACTGACGATCGCTTTACACTGCAAAATAATGCTGCAACCGGAACTCCAAAGCAAAGGCTATCAAAATGATTTGACACTAATACTGACGAAGTGCCTAGTTTGTGAGGATTATTTTATGGGGCTTTCTTCATTGAGCCAATACTAATCCAATGTGTGAGAATGGGATTCCAAAAATTATGAGTCGTTACAGATCTGAGTTGCTACATTCCATGTTGCATTTATCAAATAATGAGCAAGAAAGATATCCACAAGACAGAATATTTTCGGGAAGAAATTCAAGGAATCCTATACTTTAGAAGAATTAATTTCCATAGACGAAAGAACGTACCATTTCGTGGACGTATTTACTTTCGAGTATACAGTCCTAATAAAAGACAAATGTGGGATTAAGGTTATCAAGCTTTGTGTTAGTGGAGGTTCTGCTTGGGCAATCACAGTCTACACTGCAAAGAGAGAGCCGACGGTATACCTGTTGCTAATGTGGTGGTGACAGAATCAATGGATAGCCTACTAGATATTTGAAGAGCACAGTACGCAGACAACTGTTACACTAGTGAATCACTATCTAAAAGGCTAAAACAGCGAGAGACCCGCTTGGTAGGTGTGTTATGTTCAAATCGAAAGAATAAACCACCTGGAAGTGGTCAAGGCAAAATTGAAAAAAGGAGAGGCTATAGCTCTACGGAATTAAGACAAAACTCTGGTCCTGAAGTGGAAGGACAAATGAGACATGCTATTCCTTAGTACGAAACATGATGAATCTATGGTCCAATCTACACAAAGAAAAGAAACAAGAAGCCCACTATGGTCATCGACTACATAAAAAAAATCTTTATCGACCTTTCCGACCAAATGGTCTGATATGCCCCATCCGTAAGAAGGAATATAAAATGGTACAAGAGACTTGTCTTCCATTTCATCACTTCTACATATATTGTAAATGCTCTACATTTGTACAATAAAGTAAACAAAAAGAAAATCGGCATTCATGACTTCTAAGAAACTCTTGTAGTCTCATTTGTGTATACTACGTTGTACACAAACTTTCCAAGACCTTCCACCTGCAAGTCTACACACTTCTCGAATGATTATGAGGGGCTGAAGATGGTTACCAGGGAAAGATACAGCCCATGCTACAAAGGAGACCCAACAGTAGAATGCCGGTTAGGTTCGCAAAAACGCAAAAGAATTAACAGATTCTTTGAGCCATACAACTAAAAAATGGGCCTTGAATGATTCCAAAAACATAAATAAATGTAAATGCAACAGAAGTTTGTTTCACATTTCCAATGGCTTTTATTTTCATCAAGGAAATTGTTAATGTGTAGCATTAATTTAATTTTTGTTTCGTAATTTCACTGCACTTATTTTCTTTATTATTATAAAGGCATCTGTTTTTGTGTCACATACGCACAAAAGCAAGATGTATTGACTCTGAGCACTATGCGACTTAACTTCTGAGGTCATCAGTCGCCTAGAACTTAGAACTAGTTAAACCTAACTAACCTAAGGACATCACACACATCCATGCCCGAGGCAGGATTCGAACCTGCGACCGTAGCAGTCGCGCGGTTCCGGACTGCGCGCCTAGAACCACTAGACCACCGCGGCCGGCCGGCCAAGATGTATTCCTGTCGACATGTACCAGCCATACATTATAAGACATGTACCAGTCATACAGTATAACGTAAACTGAAGCTGGAAGCTTAAGATACCTGACTGAGAATGACCGAAAGTCGAAATTGGCAGATAGTACAGATATTAAAAAATAATACAGCTTACTTGGACCGTGTTTTCATTCACTACTCGCATTCTTGTTTGTATCATCTATTCCCCGACCCCACACATGATTTGAAACGTGACAAAATTAGCACTCGGTGGACTACACGACATGCGACCGATCTGCTACTGTCCGCTTTCTGTGTTGTTGGCACCGTTGAAAGGAGTGTACTGGGGCACACCTGCATGTGGCACCAGAATAAGAATATTAATAAATTAAAACGAAACTAGTATACTATAAGCGATGAATGCCTCTGATAGACTCGATAATGCAGATCGCTGACTGTGCGCGACCGCGGAGCCAAAGATACTGTACTGCTAGCGTTGGAGTAAGAGAGTGCTTGGTGCACAGTGGCAGTAGCTGTCTGTGAGGGAAAGACGATGGAATAGGTAGTTTCTGTGCTGTGTTGTGTGAAGCCACCAAGAGTTAGATTAATTTTGGTATGTCCATATTGTTGAACACGGAAGAAGAAGTCTTCAGGCAAATAAGGTGAATATTTAAACAATTATGATTTTTGTTTTTGCCAGCGCCTTAGTATAGATAGGTTGGCTGATTGAGATCTGGTACCAAGGAAGGCAGAATTGGATTACGATTGTGGACGGGGCAATAATCAATTGCTGTTGGTTAGTTTATTTTTCAATCACGTACACTTTTTTTTGGAACAACAAAAGATAGAAGGTGACAATTAAGCAGTGTTCCACAGCTGAACGCCTTCGTTGTTGTTGTTGCCTTCAGTCCACAGACTGGTTTGACACAGCTCTCCTTGCTGCTCTATCCTGTGCAAGCCTCTTCATCTCCCAGTACCTAGTGCAACCTACATCCTTCTGAATATGCTTATTGTATTCATGTCGCTGCCCTCCAATACTAAATTGTTGATCCCTTGATGATTCAGGACATGTCCTACCATCCGATGCCTTCTTCTAGTCAAGTTGTGACACAAACTCCTCTTCTCGCCAATTCTATTCAGTACCTACTAAGTTATGTGATCTACCCACCTAATCTTCAGCATTCTTCTGTAGCACCACATTTCGAAAGCTTCTATTCTATTCTCTTCTTGTCCAAACTATTTATCGTCCATGTTTCACTTCCCTACATGGCTACACTCCATACAAATACTTTCAGAAACGAGTTCCTGACACTTAAATACAGGGCTATTACAAATGATTGAAGCGATTTCATAAATTCACTGTAGCTCCATTCATTGACATGTGGTCACGACACACTACAGATACGTAGAAAAACTCATAAAGTTTTGTTCGGCTGAAGCCGCACTTCAGGTTTCTGCCGCCAGAGCGCTCGAGAGCGCAGTGAGACAAAATGGCGACAGGAGCCGAGAAAGCGTATGTCGTGCTTGAAATGCACTCACATCAGTCAGTCATAACAGTGCAACGACACTTCAGGACGAAGTTCAACAAAGATCCACTAACTGCTAACTCCATTCGGCGATGGTATGCGCAGTTTAAAGCTTCTGGGTGCCTCTGTAAGGGGAAATCAACGGGTCGGCCTGCAGTGAGCGAAGAAACGGTTGAACGCGTGCGGGCAAGTTTCACGCATAGTGATGTGAAAGATCCAGTGTTTAAACCTCCTCTACCACGAAACGTGCCAGAACTGCGAGCTCGCATCAACAATGCTTTCGAACTCATTGATGGGGACATGCTGCGCCGAGTGTGGGAGGAACTTGATTATCGGCTTGATGTCTGCCGAATCACTAAAGGGGCACATATCGAACATTTGTGAATGCCTAAAAAAACTTTTTGAGTTTTTGTATGTGTGTGCAAAGCATTGTGAAAATATCTCAAATAATAAAGTTATTGTAGAGCTGTGAAATCGCTTCAATCATTTGTAATAACCCTGTATATACTCAATGTTAACAAATATTTCTTCTTCAGAAACGCTTTCCTTACCATTGCCAGTTTACATTTTATGTCCTCTCTACTTTGACCATCATCACTTATTTTGCTCCCCAAATAGCAAAACTCCTTTCTTACTTCAAGTGTCTCATTTCCTATTCTAATTCCCTCTGCGTCACCCAACTTAATTCGACTACATTCCATTATACTTGTTTTGATTTTGTTGATGTTCATCTTATATCCTCCTTTCAAGACACTGTCCACTCCGTTCAACTGCTCTTCCAAGTCCTTTGCTGTCTGAAGGGAATTACAATGTCATCGGTGAACCTCAAAGTTTTTATTTCTTCTCCATGGATTTTAATACCTACTCCGAATTTTTCTTTTGTTTCCTTTACTGCTTGCTCAATATACAGACTGAATAACATCGTGGAGAGGCTACAACCCTGTCTCATTCTCTTCCCAACCACTGCTTCCCTTTCATGTCCCTCGACTCTTGTAACTGCCATCCGGTTTCTGTACAAATTATAAATATCCTTTCGCTCCCTGTAGTTTACCACTGTCACCTCCAGAATTTGAAACAGTATTCCAGTCAACATTGACAAAAGTTTTCACTAAGTCTACAAATGCTAGAAACATAGGTTTGCCTTACCTTAATGTATTTTCTAAGGCAAGTCGTAGGGTCAGTATTGCCTCACGTGTTCCAATATTTCTATGGAATCCAAACTGGTCTTCCCCGAGGTCAGCTTCTGCCAGTTTTTCCATTCGTCTGTAAAGAATTCGCATTAGTATTTTGCAGCTGTGATTTATTAAACTGAAACTTTGGTAATTTTACATCTGTCAACACCTGCTTTCTTTGAGATTGGAATTATTATATTCTTCTTGAAGTCTGAGGGTATTTCGCCTGTCTCATACATCTTGCTCACCAGATGGTATAGTTTTGTCAGGACGGGCTCCCCCAAGGCTGTTAGTAGTTCTAATGAAATGTTGTCTACTCCCGGGGCCTTGTTTCGACTTAGGTCAAGAAGGTTAAGTCTTGAGTTTTTGGCTGCTTTATGACTTGAATATTTAACCAACAAACTGACTTCAGGAAGTTAATTGCGTTATCTTGACATAAGAGCATATGTCTGAAGGCCAGTAACTACCTACATGTCAGTTTTGTAGTGAAATACTTATGAAAAGTAAAGACATTGTATATTGGGGAACACAAATAAGCTCATTACGACGAAGGCTGACACAGCATCTTAGAAAATTCTCGTTGTGATTTTTATGTGGGTGGACTTCGAGTAAGAATATCATACTACCACAGTTAGTAAGAAACTAACACTTGGTTAACACGTCAAACACCTTTCTGCATTCGGTTATTGGATATGGGGTACCAAACATTTAATAATCCTTTTTCATATGAACCGATTATTTTTTATGGTGTGTGATGTCCGTTGTTATTCTGACATTTCTATTTCATTTTTTTTTTTTTTTTACGTATTAAAGCTGTTCAACCTGCCACAAAGGAGACACAAAATTACACGTGTACTAAAACACAGTGGTTAAGGCAGGCCAGCTTGGGTTTCCGTCCCGTTCAGCCTGCTGCATCTGACAACAGCTTGCGCTCACAATCCAACATGACTGCAGAAAAGCCACATATATGTCCACCTGTTGTCATGTGGTCGACGGAAATAATTTTGCATCGTGGAACAAAATGACCGCTGGCCGGTGTGGCCAAGCGGTTCTAGGTGCTTCAGTCTGGAACCGCCCGACCTCTACGGTCATAGGTTCGAATCCTGCCTCGGACATGGATGTGTGTGATGTCCTTAGGTTAGTTAGGTTTAAGTAGTTCTAAGTTCTAGGGGTCTGATGACATCAGTCCCATAGTACTCAGAGCCATTTGAATCATTTGAACCAAATGACCACCAGCGTGAAATTTGTTTGGTAGTTTAACACCTTTATTTCATTTTAGATTTTGAACTAAAATGGCTAACAGAGGTCTCTCAGATTCAGAAATCGCTTAAACGCTAGCTAATCTTTCTGAAGATTGTGCCACATGTTTTTCCAATGACTCCGTTGAAGACGAGAATGTTTCGCATGATGACGGCTCCTGTTTGAGTTCTGAGGATGTTGATGATGATCATAACGCAGGATCAACCGATTCTGAACCTAATGGTGACTGTCCTCTTGCGGATCTTCAAACCGCAAGGAATGGAACCTCTAGTGGGGGACAAAACTATTTTTTACTTTCTCTCTCCAAACAGTGATGTCCATCTAGACGTACTCAAAAAGCTTCAAGGACTACCTCTTTCTTCTCACTTTGAACACTTCATCGACGATCACTTATACTGCAAAATATTGCTGCAACCGGAGCTCCAAAGCAAAGGCTATCAAAATGGTTTGATACGAAATGCCAAGTTTGTAAGGATTATTTTATGCAGCTTTCTTAATCGAGGCAATACTAGTCCACAGAAAGAATGTGTGAGAATGTGATTCCAAAAATTATGAGTCGTAACAGATCTGAGTTGCTACTTTCCAGGTTGCATTTACCTAATAATGGGCGAGAAAGAGATCCACAAGACAGAATATTTTCGGGAAAAAATTCAAGGAATCCTGTATTTCAGAAGAATTAATTTCTATAGATGAAAGAACGAACCATTTCGTGGACGTATTTACTTTCGAGTATACAGCCCTAATAAAAGACATAAATGTGGGATTAAGGTTTTGAAGCTTTGTTAATGGAGGTTCTGCTTGGGCAATCACAGACTACACTGGAAAAGAGAGACCCGATGGTGTACCTGTTGCTGATAAGGTGGTGACAGAATAAATGGATGGACTATTAGATAATTGAATAGCACAGTACACAGACAACTGTTACACTAGTGTTTCACTAGCTAAAAAGCTACAACAGCGAGAGACACACTTGGTAGGTGTGTTACGTGCAAATCGAAAGAGTAATCCACCTGGAAGTGGTTAAGGCAAAACTGAAAAAAGGGGATGTTATAGCTCTACGTAATTAAGAAAAAACTCTAGTATTTGAGTGTAATGATAAATGAGATATTCTAATCCTTAGTACGAAACATGATGACTCTATATTCCAAGCTACACAAATAAAGGAAACAAGTAAGGCCTCTGTGGTCCTCTCTTCTAAATATAGCGTAAATGCTCTACGTTTGTGCAATAAAGTAAACAAAAAGGAAATGGGCAATAATGATTTCTAAGAAAATCTTGTCGAATCATTCGTGTACCCCGCGTTGGATTCAAACTTTCCAAGATCTTCCACCTGCAAGCCTACACACTTCTTCAGTGACTATGATTGGCAGAAGATGGTTCACAGGGAAAGATGGAGCCCATGCTACAAAGGAGACCCAACAGTAGAATGCTGGATAGGTTCACAAAAATGAAAAAAAAAAAAAGATTCTGCGAGCCATGCAACTAAAATATGGGCCTTGAAGGTTTCCAGAAACATCAATAAATTTAAATGTAACAGAAGTTTGTTTCACAATTCCAATGGCTTTTATTTACATGAAGGAAATTGTTAAAGTGTAGCATTCAATTAATTTTTGTATCGCAATTTCACTGCACTTATTTTCTTTATGATTATAAAGGCATCTGTTTTTGTGTCACATACGCACAGAAGGAAGATGTATTCCTGTTGCCCGCATCTCGTGGTCGTGCGGTAGCGTTCTCGCTTCCCACGCCCGGGTTCCCGGGTTCGATTCCCGGCGGGGTCAGGGATTTTCTCTACCTAGTGATGGCTGGGTGTTGTGTGCTGTCCTTAGGTTAGTTAGGTTTAAGTAGTTCTAAGTTCTAGGGGCCCTGATGACCATAGATGTTAAGTCCCATAGTGCTCAGAGCCATTTGAACCATTTTTATTCCTGTTGACATGTACCAGTCATACATTATAAGACATGTACTAGTCATACATTATAACCTAAACTGAAGCTGGAAGCTTAAGATACCTACTGCGCAGCTCCATGTTCAACAATGTGCACTGATCGACATGCTCCCAAACATTTACGCCTGCACAAGTACTGTCTCTGTCCAGAGACCCGGCGAGCGTACTACCCCAACAACTGTGATGAAGCGTGAACGTCCGATGCGTTGTCCTCAACTCATGGTTTCACCTCCATCATCCTTCAACGACTTTGCATACATGCTCGTGACAGCAGCTCGCGAGCAGCCTACCGTCTTCGCTGTTCCCGAGATGCTCGTTCCCTGGCACCGGACGATTCGAATCCGCCCTTCGTCAAGGCCACTAATGTCAGTGGATTTCTCCATTTCAGGCCCATAACGTTGCTAGAATAATTTTCCATTCGTTTCTGTTCCTCTTATGTACTTTTCACACTGTGTTGGCAACGCCACAAGGCGACGTTTAATCTTATGGTGGGCAGTGGTGACAATAGAAGGGTAATGTACGAATAACGTGAGTTTAATGTAATTGAGCAGGTCTACGAATTTTCTTTAGTTTTAAAGAATGAACATGCTGAATCAAACTGAGCTCTAG
This sequence comes from Schistocerca piceifrons, assembly GCF_021461385.2. Classification (NCBI taxonomy): domain Eukaryota; kingdom Metazoa; phylum Arthropoda; class Insecta; order Orthoptera; family Acrididae; genus Schistocerca; species Schistocerca piceifrons. The sequence continues at coordinate 193,516,160 of NC_060138.1, forward strand.
GAAATATGTGGCTGTGTATAAACAATTACTGACCCAGAATAAGAAAAAAAAGTGTGAAACCTTATGGGACTTAACTGCTAAGGTCATCAGTCCCTAAGCTTACACACTACTTAACCTAAATTATCCTAACAGAATAAGACAGTGTTGAATATAACATATTCCTGCTTCAAAACTACCAACCTTTTCCTAAACAAGAATAACCATTTTTGGTATATCAAGAACTGAATATATCGAAAATATCGATTTTTTTATTCAGATACATGGTCATATTCTCTGACGTTTACTCGAAGTCTATTGATCTTTTAGAAATCATGACATGCCTACGCCTGTGCCTCTCATCGGCGAACTTATGCTGGAACTTACTGTTGGGTTATGTCCATCCATGTGTTTGCCTGTAGCAACTATTAGCGAGCTATAGCTTCATCAAGCTCACATATGACTAAACCGCTTTGGAGCTGTATCTGGATAGTTTCAAAAAATGATCAGATGTTTGTGAATTCCTAAGGGACCAAACTGCTGAGGTCACTGGTCCCTAGACTTACACACTACTTAGAGTAACTTATGGTAAGAACAACACACACGCCCGTGCCCGAAGGAGGACTCGAAGCTCCGGCGCGAGGGGCCGCGCAATCCGTGACATGGCGCCTCAAACCGCACGGTCACTCCGCATGGCTCTGGATAGTTTGTGGCACACGTAACGCACATTACAGTGTCAATAAAGTTCTTCAGGGCTGTTGATCTCATTGTCAGTATACAAAATTGCCTGACGTTTCGGCCGCTATTGCAGATGGCCTTCTTCAGGGCTTTGTGCTGAGCTGACAGGGTTCGCGGGCCAGTCAGGTTGCCTGATCTCCATCTTAGTGAGGTCTTCTGGGGTACTACACCCGAAATTGTCACTTGTCTATGTACCAAACAAGCAATAGTTCCTACAGGAAGCTGTATCACATAACTGTACTTGAGGTGTGGGCAAAGGTTGGTAGACTAAGACTCATAATGACTTGCCAACACTTTCGAGGTTTCGTAGCGTCCATGTCTCGTTTCGTGCCGGCCGTCGCCTAGAGAGTCTGCTAGTTACTAGTTTTTTTCTGTGGTGATTTGTCGTAATTCTCATTAGTCTGAAAGTAGCACTTGCAGTCAACTTCCTTAGTTATTTGTTCGACATATTCTAATCTCCGTCACCTCCTGTGGCTTTAACCTCTGCAGCTCCTTCAGGTACTGTCAAGTTATTCCCCGACGCCCAAACACATGTTCTACCTTTCTGTTTTTTCTTGAAGTTAGCGTTCCCACACACTCCTTTCCTCAACGATTCTGCAAAGAACTCACTCATTTCTTATGATATGAGTCCTTTTAGCTCTCGGTATCCTTCTGCAACGGATCTGAAATGCTTCGAATTTTATCCGGTTTTCTCAGACTCCAGTTACTAGATAGGCTTTTCTAATGCATCTCCGATGGGTGTATGTGTAAGGGACGATCAAGAAGTTTCCGTTCAGAGGCCGTATAGCCCAGAATCGGTATGTCAGTTAGGCAAAAACGGAGTGATCAATGACGCAATTGTCCCACCGACGCACCAAGTTGAAGGTACTTGTACGGTAAAAAACCGTTTCCTGCTGCGTGAAGACGTTTGTAACTGCCTGCTGCACATCCCTGTCCGTCAGTAATCGTATATTCTCGAAGGACTTTCTTAAGGAATCGAAGGCGTGATAATAGCATGGGGAGAGATCAGAACTACAAGGCGGGTGTTCGAGTGCCCCCTCTTGACTTGGTGTAACTTCTGTGTTACGACACTTGCGATATGGTGACGTACGCTACCACGAAGTATCAGCATCACTTGTAGCACAATTCCACAACGATGGTTTTCGACAGACATGCTATTCTTCATTCTCCGATGTATGTGTACCGATGCTTGTCCTTCAACGGCCAAGGAAAGGATAACAGCACTTTCGTCTTGTTTTACACCCATTTGGTAGTACTGTCGTCTTAGTTCAAGTTACCGAATTTACCACACGCACATCGTAAAGAAACGAATACCACATCAATCCTTTGCCTGTATGTTGGTGCTCACATATACGGATCCGAATCACGCTACGTTGCATATACGCTGCAGCGACGCTCTCAAAAGGAAACTCTTTGATCGCCCCTTGCAGTATGTAAAAGAAGAAGGACATAATGGATAATTCGCAAAAAAGGCAATACTTATAAATGTGCCTAAACTTGAGTTAGCTATTGTGAAACACTCAGTATGAACAATATGGAAATATTAACTGCGGAAATGTTAGTTGGTGGTTGAAGAATGGTCTCCAGATGACTAAATTTGGAAAGAGTAAGACGTCAAATTGAGAATGGCTGTATATTATACGGTTTTCAATAGAAAAGTTTTTCTTTCGTTAAGTTTTTATTAACAAATGACTGTCACAGATAACTACAATTTCGATTTCATATTTTTACTTGATGGATTTCTTCCATAAATACACTGATCAGCCAGAATACTACGACCACCGACCTACTACGGATATTAACCCGTTCAGGCAATAGTAACATCAGTTGGCAAGAAATGACTGCCAGTCATACACATGTACGGTGCATGTAGTATCAGTGAAGGTGCTGCCTTTGTATATAATGGGGAAGGCGCTAGTCTGACTGAAAGCAATTATGATGGCCGGAGGCTCGGCACTACCATTTCGGAAACTGCACTACTTGTCGGTTTTTCAAGGAGTGGTGTGTTAAGCGTCTTCAACACATAGCGACACCAAGGTGAAACCACGTTCAGCCGCAGAGGGGTTGGGCGACAACCCCTTATTACAGAGGTCAGATGTAGTATGCTGAGAAGACTGATAAAACACGACAGGCGGCGAACTGTGGCGGAGCTAACATCAAACTTTAATGTTGGGCAGAGCGCCAGTGTGTCTAAACCGAACACCCCTAACGATGGGCCTCAGCAGCTGACGACTCATGCTTGTGCCAATAGTAACACCACAACATAGACAACTACGACTGAAATGGGCACGTTAGTATCGGCATTGGACGTTGGCGTGGTGGCAGAGTGTTGCATGGTCTGATGAATCCCAACATCTTCTTCATTATGCCGATGGGGAGGCGCAAATCCGTCGTCTTTCAGGAGAACACCTCCTTGACACCCGCGTTGCGGGACGGAGATAAGTTGGCGGTGGCTCCTTTATGCTCTGGGGAACATTAACGTGGGCATCTATGGGTCGAGTGGATCTCGTCCAAGGCACCATGAGGGCCAGAAAGTATCGCACTCTGGTTGCAGACCACTTACACCCCTCCATAACGATCATGTCTTCCGACGACAGTGACATTTTCCAACAAGATAATTCGCCATGTCACAAGCCCAAGAGTGCAAAGGAGTGGCTTAAGGAACACAGTGGAGAGTTACAATTGATGCACTGATCCCCGTCCCCCACCCCCCTTCCACACACAACTAGCTTGAACTGAACCCGACATCTAAGATGTGACTGAATGTTACGTCAGAGGCCATCACCCCGCTCCCCGGGATTTACGGGAACTAGGTGACTTGTGTTTGACCAGATGTCGCCAACTCCATCCAGCGACCTAACAAGGCTTCATTGCTTCCATGCAAAGAGGAGTCGCCGCTGTTATCGGTGCCAAAAAGAGAAATACCGGCTATTAGGTCGGTGGTCATAACGCTCTGTCTGATCAATGTACTTAATTTTATTTGTAGTTCTTGATTAAGAACTGACATTTTCAATAAGGGTTTGGAAGTACACTACTGGCCATTAAAATTGCTACACCACGAATATGACGTGCTACAGACGCGAAATTTAACCGACAGGAAGAAGATGCTGTGATATGCAAAGATTTCTCATACACAAACAGCAGTTGACTGGCGTAGCCTGGTGAAACGTTATTGTGATGCCTCTTGTAAGGAGGAGAAATGCGGCTATTAGGTCGGATTGTAGCCTATCACGATTGCGGTTTATCCTATAGTGACGTTGCTGCTCGCGTTAGTCGAGATCCAATGACTGTTATCAGAATAAGGAATCGGTGGGCTCACGAGGGTAATACGGAACGTCGTGCTGGATCCCAACGGCCTCGTATCACTAACAGTCGAGATGAGAGGCATCTTATCCGCGTGGCTGTAACGGATCGTGAGTCAACAGATGGGGACGTTTGCAAGACAACAACGGTCTGCACGAACAGTTCGACGACGCTTGCAGTAGCACGGGCTAGCAGCTCGTAGACCATGGCTGCGGTTACCCTTGACGCTGCATCACAGACAGGAGCGCCTGCGATGGTGTACTCAACGACGAACCTGGGTGCACAAATGGCAAAACGTCATTTTTTTCGGATGAATCCAGGTTCTGTTTACAGCATCATGATGGCCGCATCCGTGTTTGGCGACATCGCTGTGAACGCACATTGGAAGCGTGTATTCGTCATCGCCATACTGGCGTATCACCGAGCGTGATGGTATGGGGTGCCATTGGTTACACGTTTCGGTCACCTTTTGTTCGCATTGACGGCACTTTGAACAGTGGACATTACATTTCAGACGGCCCGTGGCTCTACGCTTCATTCGATCCCTGCAAAACCCTCCATATCAGCAGGATAATGCACGACCGCTTGTTGCAGGTCCTGTACGGTCCTTTCTGGATACAGAAAATGTTCGACTGCTGCCCTGGCCAGCACATTGTCCAGATCACTCACCAATTGAAAACGTCTTGTCAATGGTGGCCAAGCAACTGGCTCGTCACAAAACGCCAGTCACTACTCTTGATGAACTGTGGTATCGTGTTGAAGCTGCGTGGGCACCTGTACCAGTACACGCCATCCAAGCTCTGTTTGACTCAATGCCCAGGCATATCAAGGCCGCTATTATTGCCAGAGGTGGTTGTTCTGGGTACTGGTTTTTCAGGATCTATACACCCAAATTGCGAAAAAATGTAATCACATGTCAGTTCTAGTATAACACATTTGTCCAATGAATAGCCGTTTATCATCTGCATTTCTTCTTGGTGTAGCAATTTTGATGGACAGTAGTGCAGTTTGTAACTGTTTATAAAAATTCGTTTTGGACAGGTAGATGTGCGTGTTATCGTTCATTATAGCCATTTTCTACTAACACCAATCATCTTTATGATATATTAAAAGGCGTCCAATTTTCCTTTTTTTTTACTGTTAAGGGCACGCAAAGCTATATCCTGATTCCACTGGGTGCAGTGTCACGTGAAATCGTTATAAGAACAAGGTCGCTTAAATAATACGAAGGGCGCAGAGGAAATTTGCAGCCTGTCATGATTTCAACGCGACGGTCCAGGGAATGGATTATACCAAACATTTAGCAATCGTTTCTGAAGGAGGGAGTGCTACTGTCTGTGACCTCACAGGAGATGTAAAAGATGATGGAGCGCACATCGGGGAAGACGAAAATGTAATTGTCTTCGTTGAAATAAACATTTGCAGTCTGTGGACTCTTCTTCCTTAACTTAGTCATTATATAATAATGTAGAACAAACTGTTTAATATGGTTGTGTAAGGTTGGGCGGTTTTCTCATAAATATCGTTATCAGTATGAGATTTTTTTATCGAGAAGAGGTAATTCATGGATACATTTTGAAATGCAATAAACTCTAACTGTGCTGATAATCTCTTTATGATGACATTCAGTTCTTTATCTTCTGCTGCTTGGTGTCTGAAATGGTGCATTGCATAGTCTATCTTCCCGTCATTGTCGAGCTGAATAAGACAGATCCCCTGAGCTTATGTGAATACCAATAGGTAAAGGAATCAGCTGAGGCAAAACTGAAATAAGCGTTACAGAATTCGCCTCGCTGTTTCAGAGAAACCACGAAAAACAAATCTATGAGGGCATTCAAATCTCGTCCGAGCAGAAGACTAAAGCAGGCCATTCTTGTGAGGCCTCGTTTTTGTGGAAGCTGCCGTCGATACAGACAGACCAGGAAGAGAAAACGCTCCTAGATGATGAACGTTAACCGCTTCTCGCAGTGGCAGTATGCTTAATTGGGCCATTAATTGGTCGCTCGTGTCAGGTCTTCATCGTATTTTCTCGCGGCACGACATCGAAGAAAATTTCACCACCGAGTTTTATTTTATGAACTTCTTAATTGGGCTTTAGCGGGAAAGTAATTATATGAGAATAAATTTAGCGTACCGCTGGTGACTGGAAACTTTGCTCGCCCGTAAGTCCGTAGCGACAGTTTGAAACCTCACGAGATCGGTCGACAGTGATCGACTCGCTGCAGGCCGGGGTTCCGAATAATTAAGGATACGTCTGCAACGCACGGATTACACTTACAGGCAATTTCTGACTGACTTATTCGCTTCACAAGTTACCTGCCTTTCATCTGTACGCTGCTAAGTACAACCACGCAAGGTGGGTAAGTATCAAAACTTTGCTTCCGTCAACAATAACAGCCCTAGCAGCGTATACGTTCGTAATTGTCGCACGAAATATCCACCATGGTCACACTGACGTTCAATTATATGCAGGGTAAATTGCCTAAGACTATAATGTTCTGGAAAAAATGGACTCTCTTGTACTAAGCTCATTTTATTTCTCCTCTTCCATGTACTTTTTCCATCAACAGTGTATTAATGCATCCAAAATTCGAGACTAAGTCAAAACTAACGTGGAAACTCTTCAACGAAGAATCTTGACAGAGATCCTGTTCTAAAGAACTTATTCGCAGCTTTATTAGATTAAGTTGCTAGTCATTTAATGAAACGCACATATTACACTAATATTTTGAGGTGCTCTCAATCTCTGCATACTAAAAGGCAATGTCTGGAGTGACTGATTCGCTCAACGACTCTTCATCGCCCAGCCCAAATCACTGTGGATAAAAACTTGAAATTTATAGGGAGTGTTGATCTTATAGTGTATGTGTCTTTTAAGAAGGGACGTTTTGAAATTCCACACCTAAGGGAGTGAAAGAAGTGAATGAACTGATTTTTTAAAATATGTCGCTCTTAAGGCAATTTTGAAGCTAGATTTACGAAAATTAGTATTTGGATTTTCTATTGGAAATAAAGAAATATGTTTTTGAGCATCTTTGGAAATTTAACACCCTATGAGGGTGAAATATTCGATGAAAAACTTTTTGAAAGTAACACACAGTTAAAGGATTACTCAAGTATTTTTATGGCTGCTTCTGCGACAATTGGTAGTTTATTTCTTGGTTACAAATAAAAAAAATACGTGTTTCAGTGCTTTAGAAATTCAGCCCGTAAGGGGGAGAAATAGGGGATGAAATGCTTTATGAAATATTTCATTATGGAAGCATTTTAAAGTTAAATCTATGAAAAAGAGAAACTGGCTTTTTGGTTAAGAATAAAAAAATACGTGTTTCACTGCTTTTGGAAATTCGACGACTGCGGGGGTGATTTCACTATGCAAGTATTTTTGAAGCTAAATCTATGAAAATTTGTATTTGGCATCTGTGTTACAAATTTTAAAAAAATGCATTTCACTGTTTGTGGAGATCAGCCCCTAAGGGGTGGAATGAACAATGAAATGTTTGCAAAAAATATTTCATTGTGAAGGCATTTTTAAAGTGAAATCTGCGAAAATTGGTATTTGGCTTCAGGATTAGAAATAAAAAATGCCTGTTCCACTGTTTTCGAACATTCGCCCCCTAAGAGGCGAAACAGGGCCACACCAAATCACAGCTCACACCACCGAGCACAGAAACTTGACGTTTGGAGAGGGTATTGGTATCATACCGTGGGCCTCATTTAAGAAGATCTTCGAAATTCCGCCTCTAACGGGATGAAATACTGGATGAAAGGCTTTTACCAAATATGTCGCCATTAAGGCAATTTTGAAGCTAGACTTACGAGAATTGGTATTTGGATTCTCGGATGTATATAAAAGAATATGTCATAGGGGACGAAAGTTTCCATGGAAATATCACCAGAAGAGCGCATGGTTATCATGAACCTTGGTCTCCAGCCGCCGAAATCACTTTCTTTGTCAGAAGTACACTTGCAGAGGACCATGCTTCTCTGGCCTTAATTAGCTGAAAAGTTTAGAATTTTTGCAATTTGTGAACAACATAAAAATTATATCAAAGAAAAAGAAGCGAAGTTCTTAATAAATTGGTTCACTCATTATTTAGACACTCTTGGAATACTTACTACAACGTTATCGGCAGCTAGCAGACCTGCTCACTTAGACACAGCTGTGTTCCAGTAACAACCATTCTTACGGTGAACAACTATTTTCCTCATAACTGTCTTGAGTTTCTGAAGACTGATCAATTTCTCTATTGTCCACAGCTGCTGCAAGAGTATCAGTTTCAGAAACACTTTCTTCACGAAAGTCAATTAAGTCACTTCCACAACTGAGTTCTTCTAACAATGCTTCCTGCATAGCATCTTCCGTTAGCAAAATGTAATTTATACAAGCTATTTTCGCCTAAATGAACGTCACACTCAGTGACGGAATAGTTACGCAATGTGTACTCCAGGATCACAGTGACTCCTCAAAAAATATTTCACGTTAATTAAACAACAATGTCTCACAACTTCGAACGACAGTCCTCTACTAGATCTCACTCAATGCTGAACGTAAATTGGTGGCAGCGTACTGTGCATGTGCAGTGGCGTATGCGCAGTAAAAAACAAAAAACTCAGGGTCAGAGCGATCCTCGTGCACACTCCTATGAACAACATACGTGAGTGTGTCTAGCTGCTCACAGGCCCCACGCCAGATTGCTACACAGCTGATGTTTAATCGGGGGACGTGGGCGAGGTGGGCGGCAGAGTGGGGAGTGGAGGAGGGGGAGGGGATGGAATTTTCACCATTTTTCATTGAAAATAGTAGTACTGTGTAGATTATGCGAGCAAGGTTTTGAAGTATTTTTGAAGCTCTCGAAATAACAAATCGGTGATATAAAACATGTGTGTATTTTCGAAAGATGTAACAGATGTAGAATTTTGCTTACTTATTCTGTTCCACTACGGTGTGTTATCAGTTGTTGGTAAGTATCACCACATTACTGTCGACAGAGTACTTGTTATACATTGGTCTGAAGCTCGTCTAGAAGTTGCTCGTCGGTATACATACGTAACAAACGACGTATGGTACAAAGTCGGCCAACCACAATACTTCTAGTGTCCGACACTATTCCTCTGATTTTAGCTAACTGGGGATCTAGCTCACTTAATCTTGATTTTGTAACCCACTTTTATGTAAACGCCACTAATTATAAGAACAACCACAGTGTGCTTTTATAATATGTTTGTGTAAGGAGTTTGAACGCATTTCTAGGAACTTTCCAAGCATGCTTCAATGTTAAACCCTTTCAGATAGGCCAGTGAGTTCATCCTCTGCCGCTGTCGCAATCTTAGGACTGCGCCGCCGTAACTAAGCGCAGCGTAAATCAGGCTTCCCCGTCGGTGCGTCGCGACGTTCTGCTGCTTGGCACAGACCTATGGATTCACGAACTATGTGCTTCAAACATTTATACGCGTATCATAAGACAAGTCAGGTGATGATGAGGGAATTAGATTAGGAAATGAGTCACTTAAAGTAGTAAAGGAGTTTTGCTATTTGGGGAGCAAAGTAACTGATGATGGTCGAAGTAGAGAGGTTATAAAATGTAGACTGGCAATGGAAAGGAAAGCGTTTCTGAAGAAGAGAAATTTGTTAACATCGAGTATTGATTTAAGTGTCAGGAAGTCGTTTCTGAAAGTATCTGTATGGAGTGTAGCCGTGTATGGAAGTGAAACATGGACGATAAATAGTTTGGACAAGAAGAGAATAGAAGCTTTCGAAATGTGGTGCTACAGAAGAATGCTGAAGATTAGATGGGTAGATCACATAATTAATGAGGAGGTATTGAATAGGATTGGGGAGAAGAGGAGTTTGTGGCACAAGTTGACTAGAGGAAGGGATCGGTTGGTAGGACATGTTCTGAGGCATCAAGGGATCACCAATTTAGTATTGGAGGGCAGCGTGGAGGGTAAAAAACGTAGAGGGAGACCAAGAGATGAATACACTAAGCAGATTCAGAAGGATGTAGGTTTCAGTTGGTACTGGGAGATGAAGAAGCTTGCACATGATAGAGTAGCATGGAGAACTGCATCAAACCAGTCTCAGGACTGAAGACCACAACAACAACAAGACGTGTTTTGCTTTTTAGTCAGAACTGTTATAGTTCATTTCATTTAGAGGAAATAGTGTCTTTTGCACTTCAGGATGCACGAGTCATCATGTTAAATGATACGACAGAATTGTCCAGTGGGCATTTCTGGCCCCACTTGAGCGGTGTTCTCGTGAAAAGCAAACAATAACCCTATTCAGTAAGTTGCAACGTTTCTTTTGGTAATTCTCGACAGATGTAACATGGGTGTAAGATTATTTTTAGGATTTGCTACAACATTGTACATAAACACACATAGATATTGCTGTCGACAGCATAATCATTGAGGGCTACGTAACAAAAGGTGCAGCCTTTGATAATGTGATTGACAGCTGACTTTAGCAAATAAACACAGCTCTTCTTATGCGCCACGATGAGATGTATAAGGAAGAGTCTTATATGTTTCATATTACAGTGTGTTTCAAAAGAATGGTCTGATTTTAAAATTTCATATTTATTGATAGAAACATGCTGAAAACATGGGTTGTATATCAAAATACTCAAAAATTCTTAAAGTGTCAACTATGCTATTACAAATGCTCTACGTGTCCATCAGTACGAAAGACACATAGAGCATCTGTAACAGCATAACTAAAACTTTGAGATTTTGTGAGTATTTTGCAATTCGCTCCATCTTCGTAGTATGTTTTTATCAATAAATATGGAATTTAGAAATCAGATCATTCTTTTTGAAACACTCTGTACATATTTGCTTCTTGCTTTTTTCCGTGCCTAACGGCATATTAAGTTTCAGTTATGTAATACCAGTCCACGGATAGATTTATCTTACATTCATATTACTGTGTGTAATTATTTGCAGTAATGATTTGTATTTCATTCTCTATATACTTTTTGACGGGATATTGTAGTGTCGCCTAAGGGACCAAGCTGCTTAGGTCATCGGTCCCTAGACTTACACACTACTCAAACTAACTTATACTAACTCACGCTAAGAACAACACACACACGCCGTGCCCGAGGGAGGACTCCAACCTCCGCTAGGAGGTCCTGTTAAATAAAAGAAATTGTGACAAGTGGCGCGTAACTGTTAATCAATTTCAAGACAGTTACACAATCCAGCGCCTGCTACTGGAATCAACTCTTAGTTCTGGTTAATGAAAATTTGAGCGAGTGTCAGTATGTGTAACAGCCTTACTTACCCGGAAAAATCAAAAGTAGTATCACGTAGTTTCAGTGTACACACAGATGAAGTAGATAGCGGTCCAATTACTTTCTTCCGGTTTTACGGTGAAGAGACATTATTCATCAACAGTTGATTTTTCCTGCTGTGCGATGAAGCTAATAAGAATTCGTCGGTTAATTTCAGTGTCTTGACTAATGTTAATTATGTTGCACGGATAAATGTTCAAAAATCAATATGCCTAGCATCTGTACGTGCTTAAATTAGTGAAATAAAATTTTACTACTCGTTGCTTCATATTTTACATGAAGTAAAATAACCAGTTTATAAAAATGGAGTACGTGTTGATGAATAAGGGGCCCGCACTTCATCCATGCTGAAGACCCTGCACGACATTTGACTGGCCCCGTAAACCATATCAGTAAGAAATTACCCACACGCTGAAAGCACTAGCTTTCCGACGAGATAGTGACAGTAACATTCAGCATATGCTGTGATTTTCTTTGTCATGAAGCTGAAGGTGTCCTTTTAAATAAGTCAGTAGAACACTATATTCTATTTATGGAAGTACCTTTGTTGGAACTGATCCATACTTGCTGTTTGTTAACGCTTTCTTCATTGTTGTAACAGCATTGAATTCGCTATGACTTCAAAACTTCAAAGTGAAGTGTCAGAAAACATCAGTGTGTCTGTTTTGTGGAGACTTCCGGAACCTCAAGCGCCAGTTTCCAGTCAGGCAGTCACATTTTTTACTGCCAGTAAAGAAATGGACTAGAGGCTGCTGTAATCCCATCACCGTAGGAGAAACCTGGCCCTCCCAATAAAGTGTACTAAAACCCCTCTTCCAGAAACTTGTGTCTAAAAAATTTATGTCACGGTACTCCAGCCACTCCAGATGGCTTAAATATGGCACCTTTTGGACACTGATTTCTAGCAAGATAGCATAAGAAGGGAAAAAAGGCGAGTGAAACATATTGGCCTAGACGCCGAGCAGGTGGCTCAACCGTGTGACCGGCATATGCAGAGAGCGAACGTGTATTTAAAAAAGATTTCAACATCAGTATCTTCCCTAGGAAGATCTACTTTCAGAACGGTTTCAAGAATCGTGTTATTTACAAGTACCTCTTTCCGCTGGAGAAACATTTCACAGATTGTACTCAGCGGAAAAATTTTACGGAATATACTTGGCTGATGAAGACTGTCCAGATAGCGGACAGAGCACAAGGAATGATCGTGTCCAGCATCCATCCTCCCCAGCATCAAAAGCTGACGCTCACCTCTCCTGCGAAACCACCGAGGGCTGGGATGGCTTTTCTGTTGAACTGTACTTGTTCCTTTATGGCCGGCACAGCATACGGAAATCTTCTTAGCCTTTACACACCACATGCGATGAAGTATCTGCAAGTGTCTAGATGATATCTAGAAATCTATGACGCAGATGGAAGAAGAGGGAGAAATCTATGACGCAGTCACAATTTTTGTACTGCTATTGAAAGTTAACGCCTGTTTCTGCAGTCTCCGTTACTTCAAATGGTTCATATGGCTCTGAGCACTATGAGACTTAAGATCTGGGGTCATCAGTCCCCTAGAACTTAGATCTACTTAAACCTAACTAACCTAAGGACATCACACACATCCATGCCTGAGGCAGGATTTGAACCTGCGACAGTAGCGGTCGCGCGGTTCCGGACTGAAGCGCCTAGAACTGCTTGGCCACAACGGCCAGCTTCCATGACTTCGAATGGATTCTGATTGAAATGTAACTTTTTTACATATCAGACTTCCAACTTCCAAATCAAATTTGGCTAGTTTGAATAATAACGTATCACGGAATGAAAAGAGACTATCCTACTGCCTTCATGCTTTTCGAAGTTTGTGCAAGTAAAAGAGGATGGTGCGTTACTTGTGATGAAAAACGAGCAGCAGCATGTGGCAACTGCCGAGATTGAACTACAGCAGTGCGGTCATGATACATTGGTCTACGTTGGGTGTACTCTGTTAACGCCAGCATAATAGTTGTTTGCAAGTTGCTATGAATAAGGGAAGCTCATGGGAGAAAGACTTTTGGAGTTAAGAGGTAGTAGGTTGCTAATTAATGTAACAATGTGTGATATTATGGAACCAACACTACCTTCAATGTACTAGCTGCAACAACAGGAGTTACTCTTTCAACAGTAATACAAACACGGCTGTATTGGGATGAAGAAGCCTTAGAGATGCCGCCTAAACAGAAACTTTCCTTTCTAAACGATACCTGGGAATCAATCGTTATTCAGCCATCAAGTCAGACGATAGCCTCAGAGGAGGCGCAGATCACGGCAGAGCAAGCAATGCAGCACGTTGAACAGTATCGAGACTGGAGACACCGAGTAACTGTGACCTGGAGTTTCACGACTCCTAGCGCTCTAATTTTGCTCTGCACAGCTTTTACGTATCTGAGATGACAAGCCATTCAGAAATCCGATTCGTGGACAGTCCAGGTTCCAGTTGATTGGATACACTGAGTGAGGGATGGAGAATGAATTTGTAGAGATTAGGGGAATGGGAGGAGTTGTAAAATTTAATGTAGTGTTTGAAATTACGTTTAAAATTGCCAGTTCAGTATAGTTTTGAGCGTGTGTACTTATTTTATGGATCAAGGGTGGATGTAGTCAAAGTGCAGAGCCAGTCCTGAGCAAGAACTGAGGGCCTGGAGGATATCGGTGTAGTGTTACTAGCCAGTTTTTAGAGAAATCGGGGATGTTGCCACTGTAGAGTGTTGCCATAGCAACCATTAGCCAATAAACGCAGTGCAGTGACATATGAGTCAGAATAACACACACACAAATATTTTGCAAAAGAGGTCAGCTATGTTTGGTGTAACTCTCACATTACATCAGTAATAGCTGAAGTAGGCAGAGCTATGTCACTACATCAGAGAGAGATCCATGTTGTGAGCTGTATAAGCAGCGACTGTATAACAGTGCAACAAAATCGCCACATAATCATGCAAATGAGTTTGTACCCGTGGTCTAGGGGAGTAGCGTCTTTGATTAGTAATCAATACGTCCTCGGTCCCAGATTCGAAACCTGCCACTGCTTAAATTTTGATCAATAGTCAGCATTGGCGGCCAAATACTTTTCGCATGAGAAGCCAACCTTATTCGGCCAACGGCTTTTCCAAAGAGGGTGGAGAGGCCGGCCGCTGTGGCCAAGCGGTTCTAGGCGCTTCAGTCCGGAGCCGCGCTGCTATTACGGTCGCAGGTTCGAATCCTGCCTCGGGCATGGATGTGTGTGATATCCTTAGGTTAGTTAGCTTTAAGTAGTTCTAAGTCAAGGGGACTGATGGCCTCACATGTTATGTCCCATAGTGCTTAGAGCCATTTGAAAGAGGGCGGAGAAGTAGATAGAGGTTCAGAGCACTCTCTTGTCCTAGGGGTGGGAAACTGCCCTTAAAGGCGGAAGAATCAGCAATGATCAACGGTATGAGGATGTAGAAGGCAACTGAAATCACTGCATCAAAGATACATAACGCATATCCACAGGACATGTGGCTTGTAACTGAAAAAGTGTCATGATGATCTCTCCATTGGCGAAAGATTCCAGAATCATCCCACATTCGGATCTCCGGGAGGGGACTGCCAAGGGGGGGGGGGGGGGGGGGGCGGGGGTGACCATGAGAAAAAGAATGAATAATCAACGAAACGATAATGTTCTACGAGTCGGGGCGTGGAGTGTCAGAAACTAGAAAATATGAAAACGATAATACAAATCTCAGTCTAGATATAGTAGGAGTTAATGAAGTGAAATGGAATGAGGACAAGAATTTCTGGTCAGATGAGTATAGGGTAATATCAACAGCAGCATAAAATGGTATAACTGGAGTAGGATTCGTTATGAATAGGAAAGTGAGAAGAAAATGTGTTACTACGAACAGTTCAGTGATAGGGTTACTCTTATCAGAATAGACAGGAAACCAACACCGACAACGACAGCTCAAGTGTACATGCCGTCGTCGCAAGTTGAAGATGAAAAGATAGAGAAAGTATATGAGGATATTGAATGGGTAATACAAATGAAAAATTAATAGCCATGGGGGACTGGAATGTAGTTGTATGGGAAGGAGTAGAAGAAAAGGTTACAGGAGAGTATGGGTTTGGGACAAGGAATGAGAGAGGAGATAGACTACTTGGGTTCTGTAATAGATTTCAGATAGTAATAGCGGATACTCTGTTGAAAAATCACGCGAAGTTATACTTGGAAAAGGCCGGGTGAACGGGAAGATTTGTTAGATTACATCTTCGTCAGACAGAGATTCCGAAATCAGATACAGGATTGTAAGGCGTACCCAGTAGCAGATTTAGACTCAGATCACACTAGAGTAGTGATGACGAGTAGGCTGTAGTTTAAGACATTAGCCAGGAAGAATCAGTACGCAAAGGAGGGGAATACAGAAGTACTAAGGAACGACGAGATAGGCTTGAAGTTCTCTAAGGCTATAGATACAGCAATAAGGAATAGCTCAGTAGACAGTACAGTTGAAGAGTAATGGACATGTCTAAAAAGGGCAATCACAGAAGTTAGAAAGAAAAACATAGGTACAAAGAAGGTAACTGCCAAGAAACTGTGGGTGGCCGAGGAAATACTTCAGTTGATTGACGGGAGGAGGAAGTACAAAAATGGTCTGGGAAACTCAGGAATACAGAAATACAAGTCGCTGAGGAATGAAATAAATAGGAAGTGCAGGGAAGATAAGACGAAATGGTTGCATTAGAAACATGAAGAAATCGAAAAAGAAATGATTGTTGGTAGGACTGACTCAGCATACAGGAAAGTCAAAACCACCTACGGTGAAATTAAAAGCGAGTTGGCAGCATTAAGAGTGCAACGGGAAATCCACTGTTAAATGCGGAGGAGAGAGCCGATAGGCGGAAAAAGTACAGTGAAGGCCTCTATGAGGCGAAAGACATTTCTGATGACGTGATAGAAGAATAAACACGAGTTGGTACAGAAGAGATAGGGGATCCAGTATTAGAATCAGAATTTAAAAGAGCTTTGGAGAACTTAAGACTCAATAAGGCAGAAAGGATAGATAACATTCCATCATAATTTCTAATATCATTGGGGGAAGTGGCAACAAAACGACTATTCGCGTTGGTGTGTAGAATGTGTGAGTCTGGCAATAAACCATCCCACTTCCGGAAAAATGTCATCCACACAATTCCGAAAACTGAAAGAGATGACAGGTGCGGGAAGTATCGCACAGTCAGCTTAACAACTCATGGAACCCAGATGCTGGTAAGAATAATATACAGAAGAACGAAAAGAAAACTGATGATGTGCTAGATGACGATCAGTTTGGCTTCAAAAAAGGTAAAAATGCACGAGAGAGGCAATTCTGAAGCTGCGGTTTATAATAGAATGTTCATAGGATTTGTCAACCTGTAAGAAGCGTTCGATAATGTAGTGCAATGTGTTAGAAATTCTGAAACAAATGGGGGTAAGATATAGGGAGAGACTGATAATATATCCTGAGTGAAAGTGAAGAAGAATTACATGATCTGCTGAGTGAAATGAACAATCTAATGAGTGCAAAATATGGATTGAGAGTAAACGAAGAAAGACGGAAATAATGAGAAGCAGCAGAAACGAGAACAGCGAGAAACTTAACATCAGGATTGGTGTTCACGAAGTAAATGAAGTTAAGCAATTGCGCTACCTGCGCAGTAAATTAACCAATGACAGACGGAGCAAGGAGGACATGAAAAGCTAACTAGGAATGGAAAAAAGGGCGTTCGTGGCCAATAGAAGTTTATTAGTGTCAAAAATAGGCCTTAAATTGGGGAAGAAATTTCTGAGAATGTACATCTGGAGTTCAACATTACATGGTAATGAAACTTGGACTGTGGGAAAACCAGAACAGAGGAGAATCGAAGCATTTGAGATGTGGTGCTACAGACGAATGTTGAAAATTAGGTGGACTGATAAGGTAGGGAATGAGGAGGTTCTGCACAGAATCGGAGAGGAAAGGAATATGTGGAAAACATTGATAAGGAGAATGGACAGAATGATAGGACATCTGTTAAGACATGAGGTAATTGTAGAGAGCAAAAGGTGTAGGGGAAGATAGAGATTGGAATACATCCAGCAAATAATTAAGGATGTAGGTTGCAAGTACTACCCTGAGATGAAGAGGTTGGCACGGGAGAGGCATTTGTGGCTGGCCGCATCAAACGAGTCAGAAGAGTGATGACTCCAAAAGAAAACCATACATATAAGTATGAACTGAAGCAGTTTCATCTGAAGTCCAGCAGAACCATGACGATGCCAGATCCACGCAACATGACGAGACGACTGGGCACCACCAGCTGGAGCCATGGGCTCGAGACCCATTGAAGCTAGAAGACATCTGTCCTGTGTCTCCTTGTGAGACTTGGTGCCAAAGCGCAGCTGACCCGTCAGCCACACTTGCTATCGCCAGACTTTTGCCAGGGGTTAGCGGGGCATTTCCCACAGCAGTCCCCTCCCGCCTCTGCATTGGACGTGAACGGGGCTTGAGTCGGCAAGTGCGGTCATTGCACAGAGGAATGACGTCTCAGCTGAAGTAGAGAAAGCCACTGACGTCAAGGCCGTCAGGCACCCCAACGTTAACAATGCAATGTAGCCACACATGCATTTCTTTGCTGTGGTGGAAGCCAGCCACCTACAAGCCACTGTCGGCCAGGGTTGCTGAAGTGGGACATGTCCGCCTAGTAATATGATGTGCCAGGTAAAATTTCCGGATTCACAGGTGTTCAGTTTGTCTCAAGCTGTTCAAAGAATACACTGATGTATGTTTTGGTAAACCATACGATGATACTTGTAGTACTCTTGAACTGCTCAGAGTTGATTCACTACTTTGAAAGGCACTGCAAAACATGAGGTAGCTGCCGAATTAGCAGTACATGAAAGAAACGCAAAAAATCTATACAGCAATGTACAAAAGAACAAACAGCTGTCTAAGAACTATTACAGCATTACGGGTCTCACGGCTGATTACATGCAGAACTTCTCCCTGCCATGCATTCCTATTAAAGAGATGTGTCATTACAAGCAGCTTTCCCATTTGCAGTTTTCCCATTTGCAGTATATAATCCCGGCACTGAAATAGCTGATTTCCTTTTGTACTATGGATACCAAGGCAAATAGGGCAAAAATGAAAGAAGTTCGTTCCCTTTCGTACATTTGACTGAATATGCTTACCCAAACATCAGAGAACTTCATCTCTTTAGCGATTCCTGTAGCGGGAAAAACGCGCCACTGAATGATAAAATTCTTACTAGCCCTCAGAGACCAGGAAATTTGACAAAGTTGTTTATCGCTTTCTAGTCCGCAGTCGCTCGTTCTTACCATGTGGCTGTGACTTTGGTCTTGAAAATCGAATACCCAGAAAAAGAAGTACCCGTTGTTGACCGTAGGAGTCTGTGAACTCATCTGTTCTGCTGCAGTGCGTGGGAAATTTGATGTCCACGTGGTTACATTGGAGGATAGACTAAATTTGAAAACAATTTCAACGGTTAACCGTAGCTCAGCTTCTTGCCACAAGTTATTAACATCTTGCTCGCACCTGAGTTTCGACTTGTCGGCAGGACGCTTGGCATATGCATTGAAAGATTTTTGGCAAAAACTCATGTTGAACACAATACCATCGGCTTTATATGCGTTGCGGAATATCACAACTAATTCAATGGCTGACATGCAATGATTTCGGTCGGCGCGGCAGAGAACTCCCCGAATGAAATCTGACATTGTGCGATACTTCTTACATATCGGAGAAATCTGTGAATTCTCAAGTATAAAGCAATCATTTTAGTTTAAAGAAGCCATAAAGATTGGTGGGCGCTTCAGTATAATCCGTTGTAATAATAAATATTCCGTGAGTTAAAAAGTTGACGTGCGATTTTCGTTGCCCCCTTCTGCACTCTTAAACGAAATTTGGTGCGATTTTGTCAACCCCCCATTCTGAGCTCACGTATTTAATGCACCTACTCTAAGGCCCACGGAACTACATAAAACACCGGAACTTGCCCAGAAAGAAGTAGAATATACTAGAACCACGAAATCGTTGCATTGTCTCCCATAATAGCTGTATCAAATTAACCACAAATTCATTATATGTATTGCTAGAACAGTGCTCGCAAAAGCATGTTTTTCACTTTCGAGGTCTCACCGAAAGGGGACTCACTTCCGTGTTCGGAGTCGCGGTCTCTAAGTGCTGGTGGTGGGCACCTGTACCTGACGAAATGGGACCATCGCCACGTGTTACTGACCATCATCTGTGGTTTCACCGCAACCTGTCTAAAGTTTGGGTTGGCAAAACGAAGCTACACCTCTACAAAAGCCGTGAATGCACTTTAGCGAGTTTCAAATTACACACACACACACACACACACACACACACACACGGGGACTGATGACCGTAGACTTTAAGTTCCATAGTGCTCAGAGCCATTTGAGCCACACACACACACAATTACACACACACACACACACACACACACACACACACACACACACACAGAGAGAGAGAGAGAGAGAGAGAGAGAGAGAGAGAGAGAGACATGGAAAAGGTTAGAAGGAAAACATGCTGAGTAAGAAAAAAAAATAGATACAGACGCACTTTCTTTCGACAGGGGCTATGTGTTGATGTCACTGCGTAAATACAAACAAAACAAAACAAAACAAAAGCACTAGAAGCACGTCAAGGCACAAACTGCACTTGACATTTATGAAACGGGAATTATTGACGTCTTTAAGCTATCCTTATGATGTATATTCCCATCTGAATTTAGGATTCCAGTTAAAACTAAATTTCTGATGCTATTACAATCTTGTTATTATGACCTTCAGTAACTGTTAATTCTGGGACCTAAGCATCGATGTTCCTAAAGTTAATTAATATCATATTAACCTTTTCTATTTACAATCTTGGAGGATAACGTTATCTGAGAACCATCTGATCCCAAGAAGGTGTTCTGCTAACCTAGATCGCCGGCCAGTGTGGCCGAGCGGTTCTAGGCGCTTCAGTCTGGAACCGCGCAACCGATACGGTCGCAGGTTCGAATCCTGCCTCGGGTATGGATGTGTGTGATGTCCTTAGGTTCGTTAGGTTTAAGGAGTTCTAAGTTCTAGGGGACTGATGACCTCAGATGTTAAGTCCCATAGTGCTCAGAGCCATTTTTTGCTAACCTAGAAAACACCACGCACAAGCTAAATGTATCGTGCTACCTCAGGATCCTCTTTCTGCGTGTAGTGCACGCCTTACCTTGTAAGAGGGGCACTACAATTCTTCAGTCTGTATGGGAGGCCGTGAAATTCGACAAATAAGGTGCTGCACTCACACTTCGAGTACGATGACCCTAGTTGTCTTCATCAATTCAGCCCAACGCTGATGGGTACCGAGGATTGTCTCAGAACCTAAGCGTGAGGTTCCGATTGTTCCAAGATGAACCACTATTCACAGTCGGTAGGACCCAAGAAGTTCAACAGCCGCAGGCTCAACCTACACATCTCAGACGAGTCCTCGCGGCAAATACAGGGTGTTTCAAAAAGGACTTTGCAACTTTAAAAATTCATATAATTTTTTTGAAGGAGGGTATAGAGCTGGATTTGGTGTTATTTTGTAGGGAAACACATCGAGTTTATTTATCTTAAAGATATTGTACGTAATTTCCGTTGGTTGTCCAGCACACATCGCATCGGTAGCAATTTCTTTCCAAACTCGCTGTAGCACTGCAGGTGTAATTTGCTGAGGGGCAGCGTAAATTCTAGCTCTACGTTCAGGAAGAGAAGACGGCACAGGAGGTACAAACACGATATCCTTGATGAATTCCGCCGGCCAGTGTGGCCGAGCGGTTCTAGGCGCTTAAGTCCGGAACCGAGCTGCTGTACGGTCGCAGGTTCGAATCCTGCCTCGGCCATGGATTTGTGTGATGTCCTTAGGTTAGTTGGGTTTAAGTAGTTCTAAGTCTAGGGGACTGATGACCTCAGATGTTAACTCCCACAGTGCTTAGAGCCATTTGAGCCATTTGATGAATTCCCACAAAAAATTGAGTTGTGTCAGATCTGGGAAAGTGGTGGCCGTCCAATTGGTGCATCACGGACAGTCTATTGACCTAGAAAGCGGTCACTGAGAAGATCAGCCAGGTGGGGGGGGGGGGGGGAGGGTGCACCATCTTGCATGAAGTTCACATTTAGTTCTTGGTCGTCCTTATCGATCTGTGGTATCAAAAATTGTAGTAACATATCCAGGTTCACTATCCCTTTGATGGTTCTCTCACAGAAAGAAGGAGCTGCATACTTTGTTCTTGTTCAATGCACAAAACACGCCCAGTTTAGGGCTGACACGAACATATTGGAATTCTTGATGTGGATTTTCTCGGTCCCAAATCCTACAATTATGTGTGTTAACCTTGCCACTTAAGCAAACAGTCGACTCGTCAGAAAAGATGATTTTGTTCAAGAAATGTTCATCCTTATGTAATCGATTTAACATATAGGCACAGACGATTTTGCGAGCAATTTTATCAGTGTCTTTTATTGCTTGAACGATCGTCAATCTGTACCGTTTTAAATGCGAACGGCTTCTCAACACACGCTAAACAGACGTACGAGGGATTTGCAGTTCGCGAGATACATGCCACGTAAATTTCGTAGGGATGTTGACAAAACGTTGTCTCTTACGCTCAACGACATCATCATAAGTGCTTGGATGACCTGACAACTTCCCACGTCTTACCCAGCACACTGTTTCTACAAAACATTTATGCCACTCATAAATTGTAGGCTTACTAGGAGGATCTTTAGCGTACTTGGTACGGAAATTACGCTTAACTGTTACGGCCGTTTACGGTTCTTCAAACAAAAACACAGTTAGCACGCTATGGTCGAGTGAAAGCAGCCATCTTTAACGCAAATGCCGCTAACGCTCCTTACGGTGCGATTCGGCACTAGCGAACTACGCGATACAAAGCTTGATGTATTTCCCTAAAAATTGACACTACAATCATCTCTGTAGGTACTATGAATTAATTTATATGAATTTTCAAAGTTGTTAAGTCCGTTTTGAAACATCCTGTACATCTAGTGCGTACTGGAATTATTGCCTGAAATGCTTGCGCCGGCCGGGGTAGCCAAGCGGTTCTAGGCGCTACAGTCGCAGGTTCGAATCCTGCCTCGGGCATGGATGTGTGTGCTCTCCTTAGTTTAGATAGGTTTAAGTAGTTCTAAGTTCTAGGGGACTGATGACCTCAGAAGTTAAGTCCCATAGTGCTCAGACCCATTTGAACCATTTTTTGAAATGCTTGTTATTTCCCTGAGAAGCTCCATTTGGAGGTGCCAGTGACCAAAAAACCCTACCCCCAGTCGTGCAGCCAGTTTCCATTTCCACTTTCCGTCCAGAGAGACATGAACCCACCACAGTCAGCCAGTCACAATCGAGTGACGTTAAACTGTTCAGCTGATGCACATCGAAAGACGCCGTAGCGTGGCGTCGCCGGGGGATTCCAACGTTACCAGCGGTGTCGCAGCTTTCCCCACTGGTAGCTCAAGATCGCCACAGCATAGGGCAGCAACCCGAAGCCCGTCAAAAGTAGAGAAGGCAGCTTCTACCTGTTTCAGCATAGCAGCATATTCTACTTCTGTCTCCAACCATTCCCTGATTTGTAAACGACTATATAAAATAAAGGATAAGTCTGACAAAGAATGTCACGGACTACTTGATAACAAAGAAGCTGACGCGAAGGTCGTATAAATAAAGTAAATAAATTGGAACTAGCGACTATGGCGATGGAAAACAAAGGAGACAAAGGATCGAGAAATACGCAATCCATCCAACATAATAAATAGGGTTACTAAAATTAGAAATAAACAGCTGCTGTTCACGTCTACTAAGAAGCACATATGAATACTACTAAACTAAACAATGCGCAGAAACTGCAAGCAAAGTAAAAGCAACTGCGGCTGATGTCCGCCCAGCTCTCCAGCTGGAGCTCTACCGAATATCGACTGTTTGCAGATATTGCAGAATCTAGAAAACGAAGTCACAAGAGCGGCAGAAAATTAGTGAAGCATTTGAATCACTCTGCACAAACGGCCGAAAAATAGGGAATTCCTTACACGAAAATAAACAGCATTTGTAAAAATACAGAAAGCCACAGATACACTGAAGAGCCAAAGAAACCGGTACAACTGCCTAACATCGTGTAGGACCCCCGCGTGCACGCAGGAGTGCAGCAATACGACGTGGCATGGACTCGACTAATGTTTGTTGTAGTGCTGGAGGAAATTGAAACATGAATACTGCAGAGCTGTCCATAAATCAGTAAGACTACGAGGGGGGAGAGATTTATTCTGAACAGCACGTTCCAAGGCATCCCAGATATGCTGAATAATGTTCACGTCTGAGGAGTTTGGTGGCCAGCTGAAGTGTTTAAACTGTGTTCCTGGAATCATTCTGGACATGTGGGGTGTTGCATTGTCTTGCTGGAATTGCCCAAGTCCGTCGGAATGCACAGTAGACATGAATAGATGCAGGTGATCAGACTGGATGCTTACGTATGTGTAAGCTGTCAGAATCGTATTTAGACGTGTAAGGGGTCCCATATCATTCCAACTGAACACTCGCCTCACCATTACAGAGGCTCCACCAGGTTGAAGAGTCTCCTTATGTCATGCAGGGTTATGGATTCATGAGGTTATACCCGTACCCGTCCATTCGCTCGATACAATTTGAGTCCGCAGCTCGTGGTCGTGCGGTAGCGTTCTCGCTTCCCACGCCCGGGTTCCCGGGTTCGATTCCCGGCGGGGTCAGGGATTTTCTCTGCCTCGTGATGACTGGGTGTTGTGTGCTGTCCTTAGGTTAGTTAGGTTTAAGTAGTTCTACGTTCTAGGGGACTGATGACCATAGCTGTTTAGTCCCATAGTGCTCAGAGCCATTTGAACCATTTGATACAATTTGAAACGACACTCGTCCGACCAGGCAATGTGTTTCCAGTCATCAAAAGTCCAATGTCGGTGCTGATGGGCCCAGGCGAGGCGTAAAGCTTTGTGTCGAAGGGTACTCTTGTGTACCTTCGGCTCCGAAAGCCCACATCGATGAATTTTCATTGAATGCACGCTGACACTCGTTGCGGCCCAGCGTTGAAATCCGTAGCAGTCTGCGGGAGGTTTGCACTTTGACACGTTGAACGATTCTCTTCAGTCGTCGTTGGTCCCTTTCTCGCAGGATCACTTTCCGGCCGCAGCGATGTGGGAGATTTGATGTTTTATCGGATTCCTACTATTCATGGTACAGTCGTGAAATGGTCGTACGGGAAAATCCTCACTTTGTTGCTACCTAGGCGATGCTGTGTCCCAACTCTCGTGCTACGACTATAACACCACGTTCAAACTCACTTAATTCTTGATAACCTTCTATTGTAGCGGCAGCAATAACCGATGTAACAACCGCGCCATACACTTGTTATCTTAACTAGGTGTCGCCGACCGCAGCGCCGTATTCTATCTGTTTACATATCTATGTATTTGAATACGCAGTCCTATACCAGTTTCTTTGGTGCTTCAGTGTAGTATAAAAATGGATATACGTACATATGAATGTATGTATGTATGTTCCCATCTTATGCTAAACCGCTGGTCCGATTTCAAAGAAACTTTTTACACATATCGCTTACTATATGGAAAGAATCGCTGTGGGGGAAAACGACCTGCCAAGCAAAGTGGTGGGAACAGGGATGAAGAAAGGGTGTAGCTCAGGATGCGCGAATATCCACAATCTGTTCAGCCACCATTTGAGAGTGAGACCACATAGTGACTTACAACAAACTTTACACGAAATGTGAAACTCTTAGGAAACTCTTTCACATTGAAATAATCATAACATAATGAAAGGAAAAACTCTATCGATTACTACATTTTCGCTGTTTATGCGGTAAAAAGAGCCGCATCAGGCATGCTGTTTCAATTGGTTACTTCTGTTCCTTCTTTACTATTGCTCTATCAGTGACATTTTTCAGTCAGTATTCACTTACACCAGTGAATGTGCCTGCAGAATTATGTTATTTTACGTCGTGTAGCTCAGGAGATATGACATTATAAATACGATATGTTTGAAGAACTGCCGCACGTGCATGACGGTTAAATTTATTACTTTTTTGCTACTAAGTCTGATCGAAACACATTTCACATGCAGTGTCGATACATGCCGCTGAATGTAGCTACTAAATTATATCATTATACGGCACACAGTTCAGAGGATGTGGTGTCAAACATTCAGCTGCGTGAAAACGAAATGGCAGGAAGTAATTCACTAGAGACACAGGTGAACTATGTGTACAAATAAATATGAAACCCATAAAATTTGGGTGAGAGAGATTGGCATGTTCGTACACTGGCAAAGCCATGGGTAAAAACTCCAACTAAGTCCCTGGATCGGTCAACCGAACTTTCTACATGTACTACTTACTGGCTCGAAACGGTAAGTGGGTGTTGCGTACCATCCTTGTGTGGGGCAATAAAATACGTAACATTTTAGAAGTCCCAGAACGAAGCTCTCTCGCTACATTACGACAATGTCGACACTAGACTGCCGTAATGAAAACATTTTGCGTTCGAGGCAGGGTCACTGCAAAACACAACATCGACGTTTCTGGCAAGCCAGGCAGCAAATTTCAGCAGAATGTAGGGGGCCAGAGTAGCCAGACAAGGTCACGTCGTCTTCGTTATGTTACGAAAGAAAGGCTAAGGTGAATGCAACAAATGGTACCAAGAACTTTTACGAGCCAGTTTCATCCTATAACAAACCCGTTAAGCAAGCACGGCAGTAGGAAGACCGCTGTTCCTTCGTAATAGCAAACTCTATGCGGTCGTGGCGAATGACGTCGGGTAAACATCAGCCATTACTTTGCTCCATAAACACCCCAGCAGCTTAGCTCTTAAGGCAGCCTGTCAGACGAATCGATAGCGTACATCACTCGATTGCGTGACTGCGGGGAAGCGACGTCTAGTACAAGTCTGTTACAGATCTCCTGCACTCTACAGACAACAACAGTTGTTATTGAGAGAGATAGATACCTCGCCGTAATCAGCAGCCCCAGAGTTCAACACCACAGTCTGTCTCTGTCGCAGATGGGAGGACCTGGATGTCATTCCTTCCCAAGAGGATCAGGTCGCCAGCGTTCCTGTTTTTCCGGCGGACCCAGGAGGGCCTACCTTACCTGCAGACCACTATCGTCAAACTTCACAGCTACATGGCAACCGTTAACGCGGTGTGACGGATGATGAAGAGCGGTGGTAAGCGGAAGGAGTCAGCGCGCCTCCTAAGTCGGCGTGTGTTAGTTCAGTACACGCGCTGCCGTCACTCACTAACCCGGCATCGCGGTACAGCCACCGCAAGCAGCGACCTGCCAGTGCAGCATCCGACTGGAACGAAGTGTGCCATGTCAGCTGCGTTGAGACGGCTGAAAGATGATTACTACGCTATTTCTCGGCGATCATTGACAGACGATGCCAACCACGAAGCAAGACGCTACCAGTATTTTCATGGAAATAAATAACCAATTCTGAATCATCTTTCACTGTGCCTACTGGCGACCACAGGTTGCAACGGAACACGCCTATCGATGGTACAGATAAAATTCTATCGGGTAGGATGTTTACAGTCGCTTATCGTGTCCTAATGCTTCTGCAAGTTACCCTCTGTAGTACTGGTTTACAAAACTCGTGTGCTCCACGAAATTGCAGGCCCCTGCGAGTTTCTGCTGGGGTATTAGTAATCTTTAGCGGTTGGGTTTAACTTACCCGTAAAAATTTGAAGGCAATTGATAACGCAACATTTGTAACTACTACATAAGGCACCTATACAGGGCTTAATAGGGAGCACAGAGCTTTAATTACAAGGTGTACAACTTCGCTTCCGCCGTTTGCCGATAGGTGGCGACAACGGTAA
The DNA here is from genome assembly GCF_021461385.2 of Schistocerca piceifrons. Lineage (NCBI taxonomy): Eukaryota > Metazoa > Arthropoda > Insecta > Orthoptera > Acrididae > Schistocerca > Schistocerca piceifrons. Next base: position 193,543,410 of record NC_060138.1, read on the forward strand.
GTAGCGGTCGAAAGAAACAGATCACAGACGTCAAGTAGTTAGTTTGGACCTTGGTCAACATAACCTCATTCAAACATTAAAATATTTGTGCCTGCATCATAAAGTTGTTCTTGATTGAAAATGTCAGTTTACGAGCCTAATTCTCGTCATTTGAGGGAGGTGTTACTGTTTTGTTTCAATATGAAGCAAATAGCTGCAGAGTCTCATCGAATTCTCTCAAATATGTATGGTAAGGACGCTATTAGTGAAAGAACGTGTCGTGAGTGGTTTCAACGCTTGAAGAACTACATAGAGGTGCAAGAGGGAATGTTTTCAAAGACGCAGAACTGGAGATATTGCTGAGTGAAGGCTCGCGTCAAACTCAAGAAGAATTGTCACGATTAGTAGGAGTGACACAGCAAGCTATTTCGAAACGTCTCAAGGCTTGGGCATGATTCAGAAAGAAGGAACTTGGGTCCTGTGTGAGCTGAAACCAAGAGACGTTGAATGGCATTTGTGTGTTTGTGAACAGTTGCTTCAGAGGCGAAAACGGAAGGGATTTCTGCATCGTATTGTGACCGAGGACGAAAAATGGGTTCATTACGATAACCCTAAACGTAAAAAATCATGGGGATATCCCGGCCATGCTTCCACGTCGACAGCCAAACCGAATATTCACGGCTCCAAAATCATGCTCTGCATTTGGTGGGACCAGCTCGGCGTCGTGTACTGTGAGGTGTTAAAACCAAGTGAACCAATCACAGGTGCTTGTTATCGTACGCAATTAATGCGTTTGAGCAGAGCATTAAAAGACAAATGGCCGCAATACAGCGAGAGGCACAATCAATTGATTTTGCAGCACGACAACGCTCGCAAAAGAGGTTTAAACGTACTTAGAAACGTTAAAATGGGAAGTCCCACCCCATCCACCGTATTCTTCAGACATTGCTCCCTCTGACTATCACCTGTTTAGATCAATGGCGCATGGCCTGGCTGACCAACACTTCCGATCTCATGAAGTAGTCACAAATTGGATCGATCGTGGATCGCTTCAAAAGATGAACAATTTCTTTAACGCGGAATTCGTACACTGGCCGAAAGATGGGAGAAAGTAGCGGGCAGCTGTGTAAAATACTTTGAATGATACATGTGTAACCAATTTGTTTCATTAAAGTCTCAAATGTTGGGGAAAAAACGGCGGAAGCAGAGTTGTACACCTTGTACTTTTATTTGTTGACCCAGTATGAGACTGAGGTTTAAGATGTTAATGATAAAGGGAGGAAAAAGTCAGTAAGGATCTCGATTAATTGATATTTATTGACTACCTGTAGCATGTTAACCATTAGCCATGTATGTATTGGAACTAGTGACTGCCTATTCTAATGCAACATCAGGGGCTCTCATATTATACGTTATGACCAATGGTCTCTCTAATAAACAGAATTTACTTTCACCACGTAATTATGGAAAGGGAGAGGGGAGTGCAGTCCTGGCTTCAGTGGAATTTTATACAGGCACACAATTGCACGTAAACCCTTTGTCTTCTGCTGATATTAAATTTAACTGCTTTACTTCACGCAGAACAAGTTGGGCAAAAGACACTACAAGTGAGCTCGTTCAGGGTGGAAGAATATCTGCCTAATTATTCCAAACTTCATTAAAACGTGCGCCAAAGAGGGGGTAGCAAATGGACCACTTGACTCGGAATGGCAGTTTTGATTTAACCCTGCGTTCCGAAACCTCACCATGCTACCCTGAAATGGGGCGCAAGAACATTTATTATCATGTGGCGAGAAAATTTTGCAAGTCTCCATCCCAACAGCATAACTGTCAATAAAATCGCAATCATCTGCGATACAACAGTCTACTCCGAATATTTGGTAGCACACTTCATTGTATTTAAATCAAAGTAGTTAAGGGCTTACAAGAAGCACTGACTATCAAATGGTGGGAAAAATTAAGCAAGGCCCCATTTAATCAAAAGACATTAAAATCGGAACTTTTCATAGATAAAATAGTTTAACCAGCGTGTTTTGTGTAATACACTTCATTATAAGCAAATCAAATAGCTATGGGGGGCACGAGAACTTGATACTAGTTCACACACGTGGCCAAGTTGGGGTAGCCAACAGAAACACAAAAATTTTGACACACAAGATTATTTCTGTCGTATTTTCCACTATCGCACCGCCGTATAGTTATTTACTTGTACCTTGTATCAATTGATCTGGCCCACCTTCCTATTAGCGACCGTTGACACAGTTTCGCGCCAAAGTGAATACGCGCACATTTCGTAATTCAGAGTGGTAATTCCCCGCACAAATTTACTATTTTGGAATTGAGCTACACAGCAATATCTTGTGCATATTAAAGTTACACACATCACTTTTGTACCACAGGGATATGAGTTGCAGAGCACCAGTAAGTATACGGATACAGCGGCCTCTGGGGGGGTGAAGGACTCCACGGACGGATCCCTTGCAGCATGACGGTCTCCTCTGTGAGGCTACTAGCGTATTCATGAGCCAGGGCCGGGAGCCACGCCAGCTTCTGTTTCTCTCGGCTATGCCGTCCACGGTGCTACTACGATGTCAATTCCCTTAGACTTTGACGCAACAAGCTACACCAAGTTGAGAATACCCGCAAGGAACATCACTCCACACAAATGTGATAACACTGGTCAACAAAATTTTTGTTGCTTTGCTACCCGCAGTTGTTCTTACCTAATTTAAGAGTGCTGATCTCAGATCTGAGGTCGTCTTTTTTCGAAAGCTCCAGTTTTTTCTTCAATCGCCAAATTTCAATATTTCATGATGATATCATTAAATAATGATGTAGGTGCATATTTGATTTAAGTCTCTTGAACTTATCTGGTCAATATAAATTAAATAAAAATTATGTAAACCTATTCACTGCTACAAACAAAAACATACCGATATGCAGAACGTTACAATTACATAAAAGTGACATGACGAACTAACACATCCCATTGAGGAAGGAATTTTATTTTCAAGCTCTTCCACTTGCGTGTTACTTCAGGGAGATATCGTTTAATACTTCCGCTTTAGTCTACCGTCATAAGTTTGTCCCATCTCCCTCGATAGCGGTCCTCCATAGTTTTGAGGTTCTGATGGAACTGTTCGCCTTGCTCGTTACCGATGTCTTTTTGTCTCGGAATTTATCAAGATGACTGCATAGTAAGTAGAGTTAGACACTCAATTTACGTCCAGGGACATGAAACAGTGACCACATATCAGCCATGAGACTTTCGTACTTAGCAACTCTTTTATTATTAAGAAAGTTTTCCATTACCGACACGAATGACACTCATGCAGCCCCGTCCTTGATGTTCATCTTTGTCATAAATTCTTTTTCATGTCCAGGTGCCTGAATCTGGAAACCATTAAACACTTCTGAAGGGACCAATCAGAGAGAGCATTTTCTGTAAGTTGGAAGCATTTAACATCTCTTCCAACCCTTTAACAAACTGTTCAATCAAACCCAGTTGACACAGAAGGGAGGGAAAATAATTTCTTTGTCGACTGACAACTGGATTGTGGACAAAATTTGGCATACTGGCTTGTCATCCCATATGGACCACACCATCTGGGTCCAGTGCATGTCTTGTGCTCGGATGTCACACACGCAAATAATTCAGCGATACTTTATGAATCCTCTTTGCTGGCCTAGCAGCAAATTGACCATTTTGTGGTCCACGCATGGTATCCACCTGTCGTGTCGGTGTTTTAGTACGTTAACATCAGTCTTCATGCCGTTATACTCCCGTCGTAAATACACAGAATTACCAACTGGAACCGGTGCATCCATATTTCTCTTACTTACTAGAACATTCTTCAGACTGCATTTTGAACTGTCTACAAATAAACGCCAGTCACTGGACTGTCCTCTACCTTCTCCTAGGGCAGTGAGACTTGCTGAAGTGAGACATACACTTTGCAAAACTACTGTTGATTACAAAAACTGAGCTAAATACAACGTCTGAGAATAATGTCTACGAAATTTGCGAACAGCAGTGTACTGAGGAGCAGGGAAAATTAACAACGACACAGTCCCACGAGGCTGGTAACTCGAAGGCGTCTCCCGATGACCAGCAGGTGCTATGACGACACGGTTCTATGAGGCTGAGAGCCCGGAGGCAGTCTAATAATAACGACACGGTCCTTCAAGGGCATGAGCACGTGGGCAGTCGCAACAAATATTGCAAAGCGGTGCCCTCGGAGCGGCTGGTGGAAGCACAGCGTTGAACGGGTTCAGGGTGAGGGCGGCACGGCACCTCGGCGACCAGCGAAATAGGAGCAGCGGACGATGTCCGTAAAGGAGTCGGGATGAGTCTGTTCATTGCTTGGAGCTCGGGGCGTAAGTGGCTGTCTGTGGGTGGAGCGCCAGTGGAAGGTTACATGTGCGCGATATCACATGAACACGCGACCGTGCAGACGTAAGCTAGTGCCCGCAAATGCAGCGCTGTGTGCTGCGATTTGCACGCCACGTAGTGGCGAGACTGGCGTACTGGGACGCTGTGGCCACTGCTGGGGGCTTGACTGTACACAGTGCCTTGCCTCTTCCGTTTTCAAGTAACCTCCTTGATGAGGCAGGGGCCTGCCTGTAGTGCCCGAAATATGCATGGGGAGCCCTAATACTGAAGACATGAGATACTGTGGAAAATAAAAAATTATGTGCCTTGGTAAAATATAAAAGAAAGACCTTTTGCCGCTTTCGGTAACGTAACACTCATACAATATCATTCAGTACACTTTTTTTCTTTTAATTTAGAGGCTAAAGCTTCAGCTGCATGTCTGGAGAGAGAGTCAAATTTGTTCCAAGTTCTTCCGTTTTTGGACAACTTCAGAGGGATCTTGTTCAATTCTCCAGCAGAACTCTGCCAAAACATGTTTATTCCATCCCCATTGTAAGTAATTAATCTAACCGCAAACAGCTGGAACGGAAAAGTTTGAATTTCTGGCATGATGCCTGCTTTTGTTGTTTGCTTTCCTTATACTATTTTTGTACAGGCACTAAGAACCACATGACGACTGCAATTTGGTGCAAACATATTACTCTTCACACTCGCAATTAATGGGATAGATTTCTATTGTGGAACTGGTTTCTGATTATTTCAATAACTCATCCATTCTTAAATTTACAGTTAAGCACATTTCACATTGAGGCTAAAGCAACCAATACTGCACAGCATTTCCAGAATAATTGAACGGGTTATCTCTGTCCACAGAACCCGTTTTCATGTTCTACTGTCGATGTGTTCCTCCAACGGAGATTACTGCCTAACAACTATGATGCTATTTCAGCCACAATTTTCACAGATAATTCCACAGGCCTTCCCAAGCATAAACCGAGTCACTATAATACTTTTACCCTACGATCCGACGCATTACTTTCAACTCATAATCAAACTCTTGCAAATTCTTCCATCCATTTGCGCGTGTCGCGGCTTCATGCGACAGCACTCTGCCCCTCAATGTTTCGCGGCTGACCTTGGGCGAGCGCTCTACTTTCCGTCGTACGTTAGTTTGTGGGGCGGCGGGATAAGTTCATAAGTAATTGGAAATATTAGAATATTGTTCGCCGTCTTTTACAAGAGCCTGGAAACTGTTTTGCTTTCAGCGAGAAAGCGACGAAGAACACACTGACCATAGTTTCCAGTCTGCAAATCCACATTCATGTATAGCTCACTGAAAGAAATGTTTCCATCTCGATTTACACATTGGGGTCAAGATCTATGAATACAAATGAAGATTTTGAATTCTAATTGATAGATATATTTGATAAATTTCCACACGCATAAAATCGTAATATTCATGATGTTACTACTAATAGTAAATCCCTCTTAGCTAAACAGCACCATCAGCAGTTCAGAGGTGACCTCTACGGTAAGTTCCCATTAAATACTCCTTCGCCCTAACTTCTGATAACCAAAATAATTGCTCGTTACAAAAGTGAAAAATAAGTATCACCACTTGCCACGCGGATTTGTTAAAACTACAGGCGGCACAGTAACAGTTACTTCCACGAAATCTAAGCGGTCCACGACAGCGTACAGTCCTCGCGATTCCACTTCCTATTTGCACCGAAAACCTGAATTTAGTTGAGTTCTGGCTGGGACGTCATCCGAGGCAGCGCGTACTCCGGCGTTTGACTGATGTGGACGGTACGGTAGCTGGGTGCAAAGCCAAGTGAAGTCACTGCCTCTCAGGCCGTATTTATATACGGGCGCAGCGGACGGCCAAGGGAACATCTGCTGTTATCCGCTCTATGCCCATGGTAGTAGCCTCTAAATGGCCGCTTTCTCGGACGATGTTGATGTTTGGTTTGTGGGGCACTCAACTGCGCGGTTATCAGCGCCCGTGCAGATTCCCAACCTTCGCTCAGCGCAATCTCGCCATTTTTTATGAATTATAATGAAATGATGAGAACAACACAAGCACCCAGTCATCTCGAGGCAGCTGAAAATCCCTGACCCCGCCGGGAATCGAACCCGGGACCCCGTGCTTGGGAAACGAGAACGCCACCGCGAGACAACGAGCTGCTGACATGCTTTTCCGGACACATAGTTTTTTGTAACACTGTCGTGTGTTAATTTTGAATTGTCGCGGTTTTTGTATGAATGTAGTTAAATTGACTAAAATCACAGAAAAAGTTTTAGCTCGCCTGCGTTTAAACTTTGCCGTATAGAATTTTTAGAACGGAACTGAGAGTAGAATATGACCTCTGAACTACAACTATAAGAGACCTTGTTTTCTTTGTTATTAACACCAGGTCTTGAAAGTTGTTATAGCTCTATTATTTAATATGTTTCATCACGTTCTGTAATCAGAACTTTCTAGCACTGATATAACAGATACTTAATCTACTACAAATAAGGACCTTTTTCTTCCAAATTTAGTTTTCAGTAAATTTCTCGAGAACTATTAGAGGTAGCTCAGCGGGGTCACGTAATTACTATTTTATGTTGAACTGAAGCTTCATAAAATCGTTTGACTTTCTGAGTATAATATTTAGCACCTTCATTTTTTCTTAAAAACGTTGATTCTAACCAAAATATTGCTTTAAGCACGTTGAGACTTGTACCAATAAATTTTAACATACACCTACACGTTATGACCAATTTTTGGCTTCCTAGCTTTATTATTTAGCACCACTTATTTTTTTCTTACAACCATGTTATTTAGGCACAGATTTTCATCTGATCAATCTGAGACTTGACAGTTTAAACATCAATATACTAGAGCTCATGCCGACAAAGTTTGGAAAAGCAACTTTAACTTTTAATTTTATCTTTAAATTATGGTGCAGTACTTGCGAGCTATGCACAGACGTGTTGTGATGACGTGCGCTAGTAGCAGTGAACTTAGGTAAGCCCCGGCACACTCGCTCGCCTGTGTATCTCTCAAACGATGCAGTTCTTGTTTCGCCACAAGTTGTAGTGTCACCCACCATACAATGTGGCCTGCTTCTAAGTGTACCTCCAAGTACTGACTTTTTTTTTAAGTTCTGTTTCCAAAAATTCGGAGTACCTTTCACCGTGTATTTTGATGTATGGGACTGGTGCAAAGCAAAATTTAAATTCCAATATTTCATGAGGAACATCATCTCAAATTCTACAAACCAAAAGCTTTCTTTTCCTTGTTTCAGAAATAACGTATCTTCAAGTTCCTTCTTACGATCTAAGAAACTCTAACATTTTTCTTATGCGTCTTGTTTTCGTTTTGCGGCAGTCTGCTTCAGCTTCTGTATAACAGTAAGCTTCGCATCAACCGTTAAGCTCAGTTCACATTTATGCTTAGGTAACCATTGTGGCATCGCATTCCCACGTTAATTTAACACTTGTGCATTACACACAGAAGTTGTTTTCATTTCATGCTCAACTGTTCCTCCAGCGGTAGTTACAGACTAACAGCCTTGATGTTTTAACCAAAATTTGCGTAGATAATTTCACGTGCCGTTCCGGGAATAAACTTAATCACTAAAATATTTTTACACTACGATCACGTGATATACATTCAGCTTATCACAAAACTCTTTAGTAATTTCTTCAGATCATTTATAGATGGCGTGGCTTCACGAGACCGATTCATACATATCCCCAAAAACGACTACTCCCCTCACCAAAATTGCGCGTGACTAGCAACATTTGGACATCGTTGACGAAAATAGCAAGACATTGCCCCCACCAGAGAAAAGGCGCACTCAGCTTTGAAATTCCCAGAAGCCAGCGATATGTAAGAAGTATAATATTACTTTGTCGTAACAGGAAAGCTAGCAGCACTCCTTACAACCACACCGAGCAAACTTACCATGTTGTATACAAGCACAGTGCCTGGGCTGTGGTTCTTAGCATTTTTGGGCTAGCTGAACTTTTGCCATTAGCTGAGTTTCTCGCTATAGTCTGTGTGGCAATAGAAGATACCTGATAGTTGAAGTAGACGCACAGAGGCGGGTTATTCACATTGATTGCTTCACATAAAAAGTGAAGCACTCCTAAAACTTGGTTAAATATCAGTGTCACTACATTCACGTACACAATTATTGGTTGGTATGCAAATGATTGAAGTAGCGATCATATGTGATAGGTAAAACAGCTACACGACTGCGTTAACATTGCTGGTGTTTACTGTTGTTATCAGGCATGGTGGGGTATGTAAGGGGTGTGAACAATATTGGATGTTGAGCGACCACAGTGAAGGACGCAGAGATGTCGCGTACAGATGTGAGACAGCGTTATCTGAATCTGAGTTTTAAAGCGGCTTGTTTACGGGTATCCATTTGACTAGCCAAATCGTGCGACATCCACTTTTGTGAGGCATGTGGATGTGAAAGAGCACTATCTTGGCAACATTAGGACGGGCATACTCGACGTGAAGGTTCTACTGGACCACATCAGATCACCACAAGGGAGGAGGATCGTCATATTGTGCACCATGCACGTTGTATCTCCTTCATATGTGTATATGCCTTCCGAGGAAATATGATGGCATTCCTCCAACGTTGTGTGTCATCTCATCTCACACCAATGGTCAGATACTAGCAGTAAACAGACTAAGAAGTTACTGTTCCATATGTAGGCTGCCGTTAGTACCACAACACAAATGGCTGTGTTTGCAGTTGTGCCGTGACTAGGACGCAAGGACTACTGACGAATTCAGCGGTCAATCACTGTTCTAAACCACCATATTCCATGCAGTTGGCAGAAACCTGGGAAGAGGCCTCATTCTTCCAGTGTTTGGACAGCGCACAGCAGTGTCACACCAGCTGTAAAGGACCGGGTGCCATGGGTATGACTTCAGGTCATGGCTGGTAATGACTGTGGAAACTCTGAAGGCAAAACGGTACATCGCAGACATCCTACATCCAAATGTATTACCTTTCATGTGATAAGTGTCGTAGTGCCATTTTTCAGTAGAACTATACTCGTTTACACATGACATACATGTTTGCAAATGGTCTGCATGGTGTTGACGTACCCCCATGGACAGCAAGTTCCCCAGAGCTGCCCCTGATAGAACACCTGTCGGTTCAGCTGATATATGAACATCATCTCAGTGTTTGTATCAAGATTATCAAAGATCAGTTACAACAGCTGTGCATCAGCTTGCCTGGGGAGATGATGATGATCTTTGGTTTGTGGGGGGTTCAAGTGCATGGTCTTCAGCGCCCATACAGAGTCCCAATTTTTTCGCATTCCACTTTTGCCACTGTCACGAATGATGATGATGAAATGATGAGGAAAACACAAACACCCAGTCATCGGGCAGGGAAAAATCCCAACCCGGCCGGGAATAGAACTCGGGACCCCGTGATCGATAGGCAGCAACCTTAGCCACTGCACCGTGAGCGGCGGATGCCTCGGAAGAGAGTACAATGGCTTTATGATACACTTCCCAAACGACTCACTTCATGCATCCAGGCCAGAGGGGATGCAACATCATATTAGTTAGTGGACTCATACTGTCAAGTACTTCGCAATTTTGACTCAGTGTCACACAGTCTAGTCACATTAATGTAACCACGGTCTATGTTCGCTGGCAACATGTAACCACACAAAGACAGCAAGTGGCAGCACTAGCGGTGCAGTTGTGTAGCACATGCTGGATGCTGGCAAAGCTTCGCTATCACCGTGCAAATCCGTGCAGATTGTGTGACAGTGTCTGAAGTGGCGTATGAACTGGCCACCATAATGGAAGCAGACAGATGGACACTAGCACAAAAAAGCCTCCCATACTGTCGCAAGCCAGCATCTAGTATTATGCTAGAAATGGGTATGTAACTTCTGGGAAACTATCTGAAGATGAACCAGTAAAGGTTCGGAAACTGGTCCATGGAATAATAAATAACTATTTAAAAAAATGACTGGTTGCAGTTTTATGTATTTACATTCAGTTAACAGTCACGGGATCTAAAAATATGGATACGCTTAATCAGAAACGGTTTACTTTCCCTGACGTTCAGAAGGGCACCAACATTGGCTTCTGGACCAAAGATGGTAGCATATCCAAAACGGCTAAATTTCTAAATGCTCACGTGCCACAGAGGTTAAAGTATACCGTCGAAGGCAAAATGGTGCTATCCAAAAGCGGCGTTGATTGGACTGTGTGCGCTCTAGCCTATAGATGAAAGGTGGGACCAACAGCTGTGGAGATGTGTACGGACGAACAGACATGCAACTCTTGACCAGCTGACCACACATATGATCCAAGATGTTACCAACAGTGTTGGTTCAAATGGCTCTGAGCACTATGGGACTTAACAGCTGTGGTCATCAGTCCCCTAGAACTTAGAACTACTTAAACCTAACTAACCTAAGGACATCACACACATCCATGCCCGAGGCAGGATTCGAACCTGCGACCGTAGCAGTCGCGCGGTTCCGGACTGAGCGCCTGAACCGCTAGACCACCGCGGCCGGCTTACCAACAGTGTCTTCTCAATGACTGTTCAGTGAAAGTTGCTGCTTATGACCTCTACAGCAGGTGCCGAGTTTATGCACCCATGCTGACTGCTGTTCATCGGCGATGAAGGCTGAAATTTACACACCAATACTGCCATTGGACGTCCAGAGAGTGGCGACAGTTGCCATTTCCAGATGAACCATGTTTGATGCTCCATAAGACAGATGGTCTTTTGTGTGTACAGTGTGAAACGTCTAAAAGAAACACACTGAAAACATCTTTGGAAATGTCCACGCCAGGGTGCATTCCCTGAGCGATCACGTCATTCTGGATAACATAAATGATCCACACAAGTATGGATCTATCCTTGGGAACGATGATCCCCGCTATATGCTACACTACTGGCCATTAAAATTGCTCAACCACAAAGACGACGCGCTACAGCCGCGAAATTTAACCGACAAGAAGAAGATCCTGTGATATGCAAATGATTAGCTTTTCAGAGCATTCACACAAGGTTGGCGCCGGTGGTGACACCTACAACGTGCTGACATGAGGAAAGTTTCCAACCGATTTCTCATACACAAACAGCAGTTGATCGGCGTTGCTTGGTGAAACGTTGTGATGCCTCGTGTAAGGAGGAGAAATGCGTACCATTGCGTTTCCGACTTTGATAAAGGTCGGATTGTAGCCTATCGCGACTGCGGTCTATCGTATCGCGACATTGCTGCTCGCGTTGGTCGATATCCATTGACTGTTGGCAGAATATCGATCGGTGGGTTCAGGAGGGTAATGCGGAACGCCGTGTTAGATCCCAACGGCCTCGTATCACTAGCAGTCGAGACGACAGGCATCTTATCCGCATGGCTGTAACGGATCGTGCAGCCACGTCTCGATCCCTGAGTCAACAGATGGGGATGGGGACGTTTGCAAGACAACAAACATCAGCACGAACAGTTCGCCGACGTTTGCAGCAGCATGGACTATTAGATCGGAGACCATGGCTGCGGTTACCCTTAACGCTGCATCACAGACAGGAGCGCCTGCGATGGTGTACTCAACAAGAAACCTAGGTGCACGAATGACAAAACGTCATTTTATCAGATGAATCCAGGTTCTGTTTACAACATGATGATGGTCTCATCCCTGTTTGGCGACATCGCGGTGGACGCACATTGGAAGCATATGTGTCATCGTCATACTGGCGTATCACCCGGCGTGATGGTATGGGGTGCCATTGGTTATACGTCTCGGTCACCTCTTATTCGCACTGACGGTACTTTGAACAGTGGACGTTACATGTCAGATGTGTTACGACCCGTGGCTCTACCCTTCATTCGATCCCTGCGAAGCCCTACATTTCGGCAGGATATGTACGACCTCATGTTGCAGGTCCTGTACGAGCCTTTCTGGATACAGAAAATGTTCGACTGCTGCCCTGGCCAGCACATTCTCCAGATCTGTCACCAAATGAAAACGTCTGGTTAATGGTTGCCAAGCAACTGGCTCGTCACAACACCCCAGTCACTACTTTTGATGAAATGTGGTATCGCGTTGAAGCTGCGTGGGCAGCTGTACCTGTGCACGCCATCCAAGCTCTGTTTGACTCAATGCCCAGGCGTATCAAGGCTGTTATTACGGCCAGAGGTGGTTGTTCTGGGTACTGATTTCTCAGGATCTATGCACCCAGATTGCGTGAAAATGTAATCACATGTCAGTTCTAGTATAATATATTTGTCCCCTGAATACCCGTTTATCATTTGCATTTCTTCTTGGTGTAGCAATTTTAATGGCCAGTAGTTATTTGTTTTACCTTGGCATGATGACATCTACCATGAAGACAATGTAACATACCGCAAAGCTAACAGTGTATGTGCATGATTCGAAGTACACCAGGATAAGCTTACCTTAAGCCCCTGAACACCAAGCTACAAGGGTTTAAACCCAATTGAGAATCTGTGGGACCACCTAGATCATGCTCATCACGCAACATGGGATCTCATCTGAAAATCCTAGCTGCCCTAGTTGGCATGGCTCGGAATCCCTGTCAGTACTTTTGTGAACCTTATTTCTGTACCACAGTGATCCGCGCTGCACAGTTTGGTTATTCAGCCTTTTGACAAGTGGTCACAGCACAGTGTATAATAACTGTAGTTTCATTTGGTCTCTTTCTCCACTTCTGGGTGAGTCATTTTTTTGTCACGTTTTGTAGCTCACATTACGGGCTCTACGGGACCTCAGACCCGCTCTCGTTCGGTATGGAGCAAATCGTGTGAGATGTGAGCGTCCGTGGCTTGTGGACAGGGAACTACTGTGGCGGACGCGGTGCGAGAGGAGGCGCAGGGTCGCGGCCCGGGACAGACGTCGGTCCTCAGCGTGGGTGGCCGGCGGGCGTGCTCCTCACCAGGCCGGCGCCGAGAGCCACCGCTCGGCTCCCTAAGAGCGGGGGAGGGTCCGGCTCGCTAATTACGGTGCCGCGCTGCCGCGAGGCATGGCGGCGCACGAGGGCCGCTCCCGCTAACGAAACCGCGGACAAAAGCTGCCGGCACACGCACCTGCCCGTCCCCACCTGCCACGGCCTGCTCTCTCAACAATACCGCTACGTGCAAGGAACGTACTTTGGTTCAATGAGTAGTAAATCCACTTTCCATTTAAATAACCATGAACAGTGCAAGTGTCAAATTGTGGTGTCTACGTCCAAAAATGGTTCAAATGGCTCGGAGCACTATGGGACTTAACATCTGAGGTCATCAGTCTCCTATAACTTAGAACTACGTAAACCTAACTAACCTAAGGACATCACACACATCCATGTCCGAGGCAGGATTCGAACCTGCGACCGTAGTGGTCGCGCGGTTCCAGACTGTAGCGCCTAGAACCGCTCGGCCACACCGGCCGGCTGTCTACGTCCCACAGGCAATGAAGGCAAGAGTGACCTTGAATGCATGGCATCATCAACTTGGTTGACGGTAGGAAATGTAAAAATCCAAGATGGCTGATGTGTACAAATCGTCTGGGTGGAACGGCTGGTACACGTCGTATTAGGTTTAGGTGTTCCGCGGTGGACGGAATAACCGTGCAAACAAATTAGAGACACACAAATATTCAGTTCACTGCGCTGCGATACTTAAGTTGCACAGCAACTCATTGGTTGGTTGTTTGGGGGTGGAGACCAAGCGGTGAAGTCATCGGTCTCACCGGATTAGGGAAGGACGGGGAAGGAAATCGGCCATGCCCTTCCAAAGCAGCCATCCCGCCATCTGCCTGGAGCGATTTTGGGAAATCACGGAAAACCTAAATCAGGATGGCCAGATGTGGGACTGAACCGTCGTCATCGCGAATACGAGGCCAGTGTGTTAACCACTGCGCCACCTCGCTCGGTGGCTACTCAATGTATGTGCTTGCGGACACATGCAACTAAGCAGTGGCCTGTCAAAAATTACTGAATACAGTGTAAACAAGACTATGACCGTCCTGCGTGACACATTGTCAATCACAAGTAAACACTTGCGCTTTAAGAAGGCTATAGGCGACTCCACCTGCCAACATGAACTCCCGTTGGTGCGTGTAGTCACTGGTTATCACGAAGTGGAAGTCCGTCCCATTGGCGGCGGCGAGAAGATCGTTGATTGGGCCACGCTTGTGGTTAGCGGCGAACTTCACAGCGCCCCCTTGGTGTCAGTCTGATACTGTGTCAGCGTGCCAGTTTCATCAATTGGCAGATAGCGTACGAGGGCGTACTGAAAAGTAATCTCTCGGTCATTTTATGTAAATATTTTAAAAGAATTTTAAATAATTCACACTTTACATACATTCTACGTCTTAATTCCTCATGTCTTTACATTTCTTTCTCACAGTCACACTGGCGGTGAACACACATCTCCCAACGGGTGACCAGTTTGTCGATACCGCCACTATAGAATGTTTGACGCTGTTGATAGAGCCACAACCTGAACTGTGATGCAGGGTGGATGATAGATTGCGAAACCAAGGAGTGGGATTGCTGCAGATATTGCAGTGCTCGTGTGTGGTCTGTCATTGTCATGCTGAAAGACGATATGCTCCATCTATTGAAGAATTTTCGTATTCGTGCTCTCAGTTTTTGAAGGTCTTGCAGTACCTTTCAGAGTTTATTGTGGTGCCTTTAGGCGTGAATTCGAAATGCATCACACCTTTAACATCCTATAATACTCTCAGCACGACTTTGTCTGCAGGTGGTCTGGTCTTGAACTTTTTTGACGTCTGTTATCTTTTGTGGCGATACTCCATTAGTATTCTCTGGTTTTCGGGCTGAAAACTAGGAATCCAGTTTTCATTTTAAGTCACAATTATGTTAAGAAACCCATCACACTTAGGCTCAAGCGCAAAAGAAATTGTTAACAAATGTCCACTGTCCTCTGTTTCATGTCAGGAGTGAGCATTCGAGATACTCATCGCACACACAGATTTCTCTACCACAGTTCTGTAGTGATGACCTATACTTCCGTAGCCTGTGTCTGTGTTATCCGACGACTTTCTCTGATGAATTCATCAACCTGATTACGATGAGACTCGCCGGTTGCCGTACGCAGTCGACCAGGCCGATCTACGTCACACCCGTTAAGGTTAGCACCACGGTTTCCTTCACTACAGGCACGAACAACCCAACGTTGCGCACTACAAATGACGGGACTCGGTACACAGTTTTCATTGTTCGCTGGATTTCAATTGGAGTCACGTTTTTTGCGATTACAAACTCAGAGCACACTGTTTCTCACTGTTTCTCACGCAATTATTGAAATATACGAAATAAAATAGTCATAACTTTTGAACGGTTTGCGTTAACACGTTCAATGTGCACAGTTCGCCACGGGTATTATGGGAATTTTGATGTGAATATGGTTTACTTTAGCGACGAAGCCCAATCAGTATCACTTCAATTCTTGAAGGTCTTACAGCTTCACAAATTAATAATACACACTTTGCATTCTCATAGAAATACACTGCTGGCCACCGTAAATGCAACACCCCTAAGGAAGCATCCGAATCAAGTGAAATTTACACCATGGGTTTGCAGCGATGAGATATACAACTGATTAGAATTTCAGCGCAGACGCACATCACGCGCGCCTGTGGCGCCACCTCATAGCGCCATTTAAGGCTTGGCGATTTCGACGAGTGTACGTTCGGCACGTGTGTTTACCTTGTGGTTGTTTCACAAGACGATCAGTTATGCCTCGTAGACAACAGCGAACATCTTTTGATCAAGTATCCGAGTTCGACAGAGGAAGGATAGTGGCTTACCGAGATTGTGGATTATCATACAGAGAAATCGCTAGTCGTGTTGGACGAAACCAAACAACTCTAATGCGGATATGTGACCGTTGGATGCAGGAGGGTACGACGGACCGACGTGGTCGATGGCATTCACCTCGGTGCACCACTGCACGTGCTGATAGGCAAATTGTGCGCACGGCAGTGAGGATGGCTCAGTGACATCCCGAACCATAGCACAGCACATTGCGTCTGTAACGCATCATACAGTGTCTGCGCGTACCATTCGACGCCGTTTACAGCAGAGTGGTCTGTCCGCAAGACGTCCATTGCTTCGTCTACCATTGACGCAGAACCACAGACGTCTCCGTCGCCAATGGTGTGATGACAGACAGATGTGGACGACAGAGTGGAATGACGTTGTCTTTACTGACGAGGCACGCTTCTGTCTGCAGCACCACGATGGTTGGATTCGAAAGTGGAGACACCGTGGAGAGAGGATGCTGGACAGCTGCATTATGCACCGCCACACTGGTCTTTCGCCGGGTATTATGGTAGGGGGCGGTATTGTATATTACTCTCGCACGCCTCTAGTACGCATTGCCGGTACTTTAAATAGCCGGAGCTACATATCCGAGGTGCTGGAGCCAGTTGTCCTTCCTTGCCTTCAGGGCTCGGCCACAGCCATATTTCAACAGGATAATGCGCGACCCCACGTGGCACGCGTTGTCCAAAGGTTCTTCGTCAATAACCAGATTGAATTGCTTCCCTGGCCGGCTCGCTCTCCGGATCTTTCGCCGATAGAAAACATGTGGTCCATGGTTGCTCAACGAGTGACCCAGATTACATCCCCAGCTGCCACACCAGATGATCTTTGGCAACGTGTGGAAGCTGCTTGGGCTGCTGTACCCCAGGAACACATCCAACGTCTCTTTGACTCAATGCCGAGACGTGTGGCAGCGGTGATCTCCAACAATGGCGGCTACTCTGGCTACTGATTCTGGCAGGAACCACATGTCACAGACGTCTGTAAACGTAATCATTTGATAGCTGGTCAACATGTTATCTACAAAATAAATTTTGTTGTGCTACCTCTTGTCTTTCTTGGTGTTGCATTTACGGTGGCCAGCAGTGTAACTATGACCTACCTGGCTCTGTCTGAACATGAACAATATCATTCATACCTTAATTTTATAAAAACTGTATTATGCTGCGTCCATCGACCAACAACTAAATTCTCATAGCTAGCCAGTAGCTTTAAGTCTTACACCCTAACTATGACAGAATGGAATGGCAACTCCCACTGCACTCCGTGCGCTCCGACTTACAGTCATTTCTGACTCTCAGGCAACATCTTTGGTTCAGTGGCATCAAAGATACAATCTCTTCTACATATAACAACGTCTTCAGGTTATTTTTCATGAATTATATTACGAAATCAGGCTCCACGTACTAGTGGTCTCCTGACAAAGCCCGCCACTGGAGTTTGTAAAATTTGCCATACAGTTTGAATGTGCACTGGACATCAAATGTATGGAAAATTTTTAGGTCAGTATTTATCATATGAATAGCTAGTATTAAATAATCATTAAAATATAATCCTAAAGATCATAGAAAGAGATATCCATCATGTGACCAATTATAACAGTACAAATTATGGAGCTCTTGAGCGAACTGGTGTTTTGATGCATAAGTGTTACATTTAAAATCTGGTCATGTGATACAGAAAATGTTCTAAATTCATGTATCTAAAAGATGCATAACATTAGTGAAAGTAAGAGTAAAGTATATCCCAAGAAAATAGTGGGAAAATGGTTAAGGAAAGGCTGGCGCATGGCTGAAACTTATAACCATGTAAAAGTGGTTGCATTATAAAGTCCACTTCTTTGCAGTCTCACATCTATTCATTAGCCATAGTATGTTGGTCCAGCATCGAAGAACTGCTAAACACATCGTAATAGTCTCTTTCCAGTACAGAGGTATAGTTGGTACCTGGCATCGTATTTACCAACACAAAAAGTTGGATAATCTCAGTGCATCAGTATTGTAATGATGATCATCATCACTACATTTGAAATTGAAGATTCTTCGTCCATCCATAGTGTGCACAGCCACATTGATTGAAGTATGAATGCTGATATCCAATAGCTCCACTACCGTGAGCAAAGGGAAGAAATTGGACGATGGAAGGTGGGAAGCAGTAAGACAGATAAAGTAGTGGAACATATCTTAATAAACGTACCAAAATGTCAATGTAAGTTCTAAATCAGCCTATACTGAGTGTTGCAACATGACAACTTCTAGCATTTGTATGACAAATGAACAGCAAAGATACAATATCCTAATAACGTAAACTGGACTAAGTTATACTGCTGTACATCATTGTATCTCAATTCTATAGAATACAATGAGAAGTGTGGCAACAGTCTGCCTGTAAGTATAATAATTCTCAAGAAATATGGCATCATTCTGTCTGTGAGTAAATCAATACTACCATATATGCTAAATAAACAAGATATTAAGGTTTCAGCAAACAAGGCAAGACAAGGTTATTGGTAATGCATAATCCTACATAGTGACTACAATGGCCTATATACCTATCGTAACGCACTCAGCAGTCCTTAGACATATTAGAAAAATAGTGTGATGGCTCCAAGTTCATTTTACATAGTACAAGTAATAAGAAATACTCATGGTGTGGCTGCATGTGGCCATTATAGAAAGTATACATGTTAATGGAAGTTCATAGGCCGGCTACAAGTGTTCATTACAGAGTTTGCGTGAGTAAATAGATACCTAAAATTGTTGTGTAAATTTACAGTTCCTGGCTCTCAATGCTCATATGACATAAATGTTTACACAAACCCCTCATAAAATGTCATGAAATTGTCTCAGTGGCCAATTGACATAGAATGAATTACAGTCTAGGAAACAGCGTAAATTCATTTATCCACATCTGCATGTGTAACACAAGATAATGCTTATTATAAAAACAAGTACATAAATAGTTTTATGAATAAAGTATACCATAATAGCAGTTGAAGTAGAGGTTTTGTATTTGTAAGCTGAATAGCACACTCAGAGCTGTATGTATTGCTAGTTGAGTAATGATCTAAGTCTATAAATACGCATAGCTGTAGGAAACGAAATGGAGCTAAGTTGTAGGAAAAGCGCACTTGGTCACTGAAAATAGACGATTGGCAGTCATTCGTCAGTCATAGAGTGTCACATAATGGTACAGTTAAAATATATATTGAGTGTGATCACACTATAGCTACACAAAAAAAATTATTGCTAAGTATACGATAGCTTACTGACTAAAGAAGGTAGCATATAACAGCAAATACATGAGATAGGCGGGTGAAAATGAGAGTGTTGCAAGATCTGAAACCTGGAAATGATGTTATTAGGCTGAAAGGAGATGCAGTTATATAACATCACATAACACGACAATGACATCTGCAGTAATACAAGGAAAAATACGAAGTTTTAAATATAAAGCTTCAGTGGTAGTTTCATCACAAACACAGAAATTCGCGAAGTGCAGGGAAGGCAAATTGGACTAGAAAGGACATGGCATACATAATATATATATAACATTATAGCAAAGAATTGTAAAATTTATTCATAATGTCATAATAATTCACTTTATCCCTGTGCAGCTCGGGGCATGAACACAATTTAATCCCCATTTCATTATATCATAAATTCGTGCAGAGCAAAGTCTGACACATTCTACACACATCAAAATGATTCTTGAAACTAATATACATATCAAAGAAAATAGTTAATATTAAACTTTGCAGGCAATCCGCCTTACCTATTCTTAATGCTGAAAAAATATGAATATAAATCGCTGCCATAAACAGTGATGTAAGTGTAAGTGATGTGTTTCCTCTGCATAGTCTGCATATATCATGCTTTTATATGTGGCGTTTTCTATACTCCTTCGAATGCAGCATCATTCATTCTGTCATGTGCTTATGTGTCTAAATGAAGGTCATTATAGTGGCTATTCATGAGCCTCTTGATTAGTTTTGATACAGTGGAAGCTTTTTTGTGTATTTAGTTCTGCAAAATATGAATTGGATGAACATGTGTAATGAAATGATGTACAAGCTAGAATAGTCTCTTAAGTCTACACAGGTGAAAGAAAAAACGGTAAAGTAGTGACATCATCAAATATATAATTGCATAACAAAACAGAGCACGAAGTAGTGCACAAATGGAACACAGCTACGTCATAAAATACAAATAATAGCAAGTCTAAAAAAAGAATAGTGAAAATATCAGATGTTAGCATAAGTTTCAGCACAAATGTCAGTATTGACAGTACCTTTTCTCAGAGTACAGTGCTAGTAAATTGACATAATATAACATCAGGAAACTTGCATATATACATGGCAACGGTAAAGACAGAATAACATCAGATATCAATGAACTTGATGTATACAACATGGCATCAAAGATAAGTGAACAAATGGTGTATACAGGTTGTGTACAAATTGTGCGCCTGTCGCCACCTAATAAAATGCTGAATAATCAAGTATGCATCAAAACATGGTTCTAATGGAATATGTATGAGCATCGAAAATGTGTCACGTAAAATGTCTGTGAGTTTTATAGGTTTGTGGGCTCACATGTAGAACCAGAATAAGCATAAGTTGAGATTTACTGGTAATGCAAGTAACGAGTTCTGCAAGACAAATGCCAAGTATCATATTTCCTGAAAAGTGCCAAAATATTTCATATATCAGGCTGAAAGGTGGGAAAGTAAATTGTTGTGATATGTGATCATCAAAATTCTGTCTAGCGAAGTGAAATGAGCTAAAGAAAAAGCTATTCTGTAAAGTTCTCAACGTTGCTGATGTGATGGTTTGCTTGAATTTTTCTCGTTCGTAAAGTTTCAATATGAACCAAATTGGGATAGGCAATATTGCACATCCTAAAATCTCCAGAATATAAAAGTTCAAATTTACTGCAACGACGTTTTCCTCTGTTGGATAGGTAGTGAGTGCGTACCAACACTTTCTGTCCTAAGCGAAATTCCTGGATATTACTCACCTGTTTTTGTGGACTTCTGTGGCACTGTGCTGCACGCTTTTTATGTTGTTAACTGCGATGTCTATAATTCCATGGTGATGTCATCTTCTTGTAGCGGAAATGAAACAATCTCCCGAATTTTGTTAGGTGGATCTATATTTTTCAACACGATATACGGCGAAAGCATGATGAAGTTGTTTGGTACGGAACTGAAGGCACACTGCAAATCTGAAATGAGTTTGTCTCAATCAATATGTCTTTTGTGACTGTGTTTTCCAAACTCTTTCATGATTCGCCCTGATGGGTTGGAAGAAGCATGGTAGCTGGAGATAAAAATAGGTGTAATATTTCAAGCTAGTAGTGTGTGTTTTCATATTACTGATCGAAATTGCGATCCATTGTCGGAGACTGATGATGATGATGATGATGTTTGGTTTGTAGGGCGTTCAACTGCGCGGATATCAGAGCCCATACGAATTCCCAACCTTTGCTCAGTCCCATTTCGCCACTTTCATGAATGACGATGAAATGATGAGGACAACACAAACACCCAGTCATCTCGAGATAGGTGAAAATCCCTGACTCCACCGGGAATCGAACCCGGGACCCCGTGCTCTGGAAGCGAGAACGCGACCGCGAGTCCACGAGCTGCGGACTTATTGGAAATTACCATCTTAACATTTCCAATATGAGGCAAAGAATGTTTAGTAAAAGCGTTAGAAACAGTTCTAGCAGTGTTTTTTCGTAATGAACTGAAAGATAAAAATTTTGAAGTTGGTTCTACAGCATCGAATATGTAACAGAAACTTCTATTAGTTCTTGAAATGGATCTGCCATAAGTCTTAATTTCAGGGGTACAATGGGGTACAAAGGGGCAATGTGATATACTGTAGAACATTTAGCTTTTTGCCAAATTTTGCAAGTCGCCAAGATTCGTCGAATACGCTTTTCCATATTTGTGAAATAACAGTTCTGTCGTAGTATCAAAAAGCATTTGAGGCACCATAATGGGCGTAACTCACGTGTGTGTACCAGATTAATTTATTAACAAGTTCTTCAGGTATGCAGAGAGTCTAGTTATCGCTGTCACGGCGAGTTCAGCTAAAGACAATTTTCTTGTGCACTTTGTAATAAGTTCTGATTGTGTCACGCCACAGAGGTTAGACTGCTTTCTAGACGTCATCTTTGGCCTGTTCTCTGCCGATGTCTTTTGATGATTCTGAAACAAAATTTTCAGAATCTACCTGCTTAACGTAAAGAAAGCTGAAATCGGTTTGACAGAAATTAGCTGCGATGTCCTGCTGGTTACTGCACAGGGTCCCGCAAATAAAGTTTCCAGCTACTAAGTCTGTCATGTGTGAATTTAGCCGATAAAAGAAATGGAACAGCTCTGTGATCTTGTAAACTGTTCTGTGTCTGCCTCAGAGAAAGTGACGAAACTTAGTGAAAGCCCAAAGAACACCTAATGTTTCGAGTTAGAATAACTTCTTTCAGCCGATGTGAGGATGCGGCTAGTAAAGGCGATGTTTCTCTTAATAGTTGTACTATTTTGTTTCCTGAAATACATGGAAACCTAGAGCAGTCTTGGAGCTATCTATAGCAGTCTAAAAATTCTTTGTCACGTCAGGGTGTGATGGAAGTGGAGCATTAGGTAAAACATTTTGTATATTGAGAAACTGTGGCTATGCTTGGTTATCCCACGACCAGATAATACTTTTACCAGTAAGATGACACAATCTAGGGGTATCTAATGCTGATTGGTATACGAAACAACGAAAAAAGTTGATCAAACCGAGGAAGCAGCGAAGTAGTTTTTTGGTAGACGGAATTTTAGTGTCACGGATGGCATGTAGTTTGTCGGGATCGGGCACAATGACGTCTGCCGAGATTAAGTGACCTAGAAATTTAATGGAATCATTGCCAAAATGAGATTTACTGAGGTTCATCTTGATAACTTATGTAAGAAAAGTTTGAAATGGCATGCGAAGAACAGAATTATGTTTCGACCAAGAAGTTTCTGCATTAAGAAAGTTGTCAATGAATGTGGTGATTCTGTCTTTTAATTCATTTGCAACAAAAGTATTAATCGCACGGATGACTGCAGCTGAGCTAATTGCTAAAACCAAAAGGCAATTTCCAAAATTGGTAGCAATTACCGAAATCTAGGAAAGCTGTGTATTTTCTGCAATTCGGATGCAGATGAATTTGCCAGAAGCCAAATTTTAGGTCCAAAGTAGTACCGATTGACGTTCTATGAAATTTGTGCAAGAGCTCTTCCAGCGTTTGCGGTCGATCAGTTTCAGTAATGACGTTTTCGTTGATCTGACGTGAATCAAGTACAAGACGAAGTGATCCATATTTCTTGTTAACAATGTGATGAGGCTTAATATGTTGGCTAATGGTTGGTTTAATGGTACCTTGGCCTAACATAGCCTGAAGCTCTCGCTTGATTTGATCGCTGTAGATTAAAGGAATGGAATAATGTTTTGCCTTAAACGCATCATGCCGTTTTACTTGTAATTCGTGAAGAAAACTGGACACGGTTCTTGTTACATTGCTAAATACTTCAGAGTGCTGTAAAAGAATATCCTGCAACTGTTGGCACTCATCGTTGGTCGAAGCTTTACATTCACTTACGTTACTGCTGACGGTCTGCACAAAGTCATAGTCAAATTCATCAGGGATATTGTTACTATGGAAACACGTGCCTGTGAAAATTGTTGTCTGCCAATTGGTATTCTTAGCTGCTGAAACGACCTCTACTCTGTTAATGTTTTGCTTCTCAGCTGACAAAGTATTCTGAAAAGTAACAACTAGTTGTTGCGTATCAGATTTAAATATAAGCAATGACTTCTTAAAATTGATAACAGCGTCATGTTCTACGAGAAAATCAATCGAAAGGATGACGTCGGTTGTAAAGAGGGAAACGGTCCATAAATTATCGTTAAATGTGTGATCAGCAAGTATAAAAGATAGTTGGGTTTGCAGTTGCACATGTACTCCCTTGTTGCAGATTGGACCTCGAACTTTCGATTTACCAAGTGGAAAAGTAGGACAGTTATTGTAGGCGTTACATTTTTTAAATGCTGTTTCATTTATCATCGTTACGAGTGAACCAGAGTCGATCTCTGGAGAAAATAAATACAAGCCAAATTTAATGTCAACTATGGGATGCGAAATATTCTTTTGAATTTGGTGTTCTCTTGTAATAGTGTGTCCCTAATTTCGTCGAAAGTTATGACGTGTTCCTGAACGGTATGATGAGTAGCAGAACTGCATTGTACGTTGTCCCATCGAACAACATCGGTAGTTTCTAGTCATGCATTACGAGTGGACCGGTTGGTGTCAGAAGATTGCTGTGGTGGTTCAATTATACGTACTGTACGGTTGTTTTGGTCTGAAAAATGCTGCAGTGTGTGCAAACGAACATCAGGTTCATTAAGGATGATCTGAGACTGCTGAGGCTGAACCTGATGAAAGTTGCTGTTGCTCAAGTTGCGCTTGAATTGTTGGTCATTCCCCTTACGTTTGCTATTGTGTTGTTGATCGTTTCGATGTGACTGCGACCATTGGCTTTTGTGGGAGATATTATTCCCTTGTGGTTGCGTAAAATTATAAGACTGAGCTGTACTGGCAAAGCTGGGTGGTGGCACATTGACCATCGGTTGAGCTTGTAGACCGTATTGACGTTGAATATTTCCGGACTAAAGTGGCTGCGGCTAGAAACTGTGACTGTTGGCGTCGAAATTTTGATATTGTTGCTGCTGCTGAATATTCTGCTCATCAAAATGTTGTCTTTTCGTAAAATGTCCATAAAAATCGTTAGTGGAGCCTAATCTTTTATTGCTCTTGTTATGGAATGGGCTGGATTGCTCGTTGTAACCGAATGAGCTGTTACCTTGATTGCTGCTATCAAAGTTATTGTTGACAAATGAGTAGTTCGATAACAGAATTTCTAATAGTCACAATAAGTTCCTGAATGATGAAATACTTTCCTTTTTCTGTCCAGTGAGAAGGGAAACTCGTAATGAGGGCGGAATATATGAGATGTATAACTGTATGAGTGCAGATCGGCTATACGGTTCGGTCAGGTGCTGGTTTTGTTGAACCATATACTCAAAAATCTGGGTGATCGTGGGACATAGGAGTGTTAAAAATTGGGTAAACTGATTAGCTGGTCTTTAATGCATCGCTGAGGCGTTTCCGACCAATATGCCGAAAGAAATGCATTCTGGAACTCCTCGGCGAAGTAACTGCCTTGCTATGGGTCTCATACGCATCGAAGGTTCGCCCTGTAAAAAGCTACAGATAATTCGAGCTTATATGTCACTGGCCTGTTTGATGGTAGCGAAACTGGAAACTGTTGCAGACAATCAAGGCGATGCAGGTATGTGCAGTTCCTTCTAAATACGTTGCATTTCTTTACAAATGGAATATGTTTATAGTCGAATTCTTCCTGTTTGAAATTTTGAGAAGGTTCGGCGTTGTGAAAAATCTGATATCTGACGACTGGTTTGAATCATTGTCACGCGCTCTTTGTAGTCTGCTCATATTATTGTGGGGCTGAAAATTATGTGACTGTGGCCGTTGCGCGTTAGGCATGTTAGCTTGAAACTAATAGCAAAGAGAAAAATTTCTGTTACTGGCCACTTCCTGATATAAACTATTAACCTTCCTATTTAGCGAACTGTTATGTGCATCAAGCTGGTTTAATATTTGCTGCAATGACTGATATTCCTGAGACTCAGTAAATGGAATGGGAGCTGTGTCCTCTAATTTATTTTCAGTTTGATTTCCAAGTATTCCTAACCTTGCTGATAGCTCATCACATCTTTCCGAGATCGTAGGAATGTGTGTGGAATTGTTTGAATCTAAACCGTAGACTTACTTGTGTAGTTTGCGTGTAGTTTTGTTCATCATTTTCAAATATTGGTCCTGCACCAGCTCTATTTGTTCAAGACGGGAGCCTAACAACTCAGTGCCATCTGTGCACTTTTCTTATGTTTTCTGGAATCGTGTGTCAACAGTGGTTTTCAAATAAGTTACGTCTGTCTGTATTTGGTTCTGTGATTGTTTTACTGTGTTAACCTGGTCTGTAACAGAATTTATACTAACGTCAACATGGGGAGTAAGACTAGTGAACAACTGCTGTTCTACTTCCTGTCTTTTTACTATAATTGACTGTAAAAATTGTTTGTTCTCCTCTGTCTGCTCTGCGTGTTTATGGACAAAGTATTTGTATCGCTTTCCTGAGGTCTGAGTGTGAACTTCAAGAAGTGCATCTAACCGAGTGTTTTGATGATCTATTCTTTCGTTAACTGATTTGATTTCATCTGTAAGCTTTTTACACGTTTCAGCACATTGTGATCTCTCAATGGCTTGGTGTTGTCTGCGTATTATCTGACTATGGCTTCAATTTTATCCCAAAGACGCTTTTCGCTGACCTTAATATCTGTATCCACCTGTTTGAAACGGTTATCAGTTCTGGGTACGATTTAAGCCTCTCACGTATGCTGGAATATTTTTCATTTAACTGAGTAAACCGATCATTGAACTGAGTAGTGCTGACATCTTATTTTTCTCGTGTACTGGCGAACTGTTAATTAGTTTTGCTTTTCTGTTTAACCATCATTTGCAGAGATTTCGAAGCATCGCTTCCATATACTTTTTAATTGATGCGTCGGGTGTCACCTGTGTTGTGCTTTGTAGTGTGGAGACATCATCTACAACTATGGACGTCTCGTTTGTTGCATTATCTGCATAATTATCGCTAATGGAATCTGACGGATTTCTAAAAACAGACTGAGTACTTTGCACTCCTGTGTCCTCTGACACACTATTAGCATTCTCATTGACTGTAAAAGAATTTGAGAGTTCTGATGCGGTAAAAGATCGTGTTCTGACACTTGCGTGTTAGCAACATCTACCTCTGCCTCATCCATGCCGGAACTGACAGTTTGAGCAGATGGTAAACTAGGTGAAATCTTATTGTCAGTAAACTGTATATTGGGAAACGCAACTCCATATTCTAAGGTGCTTTGCAAATATTGCACCACAGAGTGCGTACTATCATTCTCAACATTGTCGTCAATAATCGGAGAATATTCCATTTCGGTATCTTTAACGGTCAATGTGCGCGCCGGAACCATAACTCTTTTCAGCGGCATCGCAAATCACATACAGACTGCAAACCAAAGACAAACAATAGTCAACAACCAAATCAATGACAAACAAGGCGGAGCATAAGAACGCCGATGAAACATGGAATAAATTTTGTACTATTTCGTAAATTGCGTTGTGCCAAAATTCGCGTCGGGAGAGAGTGCTTGAGAGGACAGAATGTATATATCTGACTATTTTAATATCAAAGACTATTCTCAAAGTGAAACACTGGCAGAGCTGTCGCCAAGCTTAACCTTCTTCATAAAAGCGTAACGTTCTTTAAAAAATATATGTGTTTGTTTGAAAATGAATATGAAATGCGTAATGTATGTGTTACGCAAATTTACTGTGTGATGTGTTGTTGAGCAAATCGTGTGTTAATCAGTTTTACTGTAATCCAAACAAAAAGTTAAACAACCGAATTTGGAATACCAATATGCAATGCTTATAATGAAATCAGTTCCTCTGAAATTTACCAAGTCTAGTGAACACCGCGTTCTATGGCCCTGTACAATAAATTCACAAAATTCCCTGTGCAAATAAACAATGTAATAAATTTTCCTTTAAGTCTACAGTCGCAACGAATGTAATCTTGGTGTCCTATTCTCTCCACAGTAGGCACAGAAACTATTCAATCTTGGCACAGGGAAGTGCAATGCCGGCCGTAAAATACCTCCGTACAAACAAAATCAGTAGATTGGCTGATAAACGAGGAACATTGCAAATGTTCAGTGAAAATACTGGATATTTTCTGAGCGCTGTGCAGCGCTGCCCGCATTGAAACTGTTACAAACATTAATATTTTCCCGATTCTGGCACAGTAATATTTTTGTGATTCTGGTTGAAAAATAATTTATTTTAGAAAAATATTCAATGGATTTAAATAAACACGACGTGGAAGAGGACGGGGTACTGTTAATGAATATTCTGCAAGGGAATGCTTCAATTTGAAAACTGTATTCAGAATAGAGTTTCACTTTACAAAATCTGCTATGAAAAATTTTACATTAACTTCAAAATCTTAGTGAACTTCTCAACTGTTCTGCAATGCTCACTTACTGTCATAATTAAAAACATTTGGATTGTTACATGAGGAAATGTCTGACATCGATTGACAAAAAGGATTTCAAAATTAAACTTCTCTGTATCAGGATTACAAAAAACACAAAATATGACAAATCCGATATACCTAATCAACCTAAATATTAAATCTGATTTAAAATACTTGGTTCCTACATTCAAGGGTCAGTATTTTAAAATTCAGCCAAATCCACGTATCTCGTTGCTTCGTACATGAAACTAAATAGACAACATTTCATTACCTTACAATTTTGTTTCACTTGCTTTTCCTTTGAGTTGTAGTATAAATTCATTACTCTTCTATAATTGCAATGGACAATGGTCAATATTTTTAACGATCAGTATAACTTCAATTCCTGTAGCCTCACAAATTAATAATACTCTCTTTAGAAAATCCAGGATGGAATGTAACAGTATTATGAGAAGGATATTTGCTACACACTATTTAGCAGAGATGCTGAGTCGCAGATAGGCACAACAAAAAGGCTCTCACAATTAAAGCTTTCGGTCATTAAGGCCTTCGTCAACAATACACACACACACACACACACACACACACACACACACACACACTCACGCAAACGCAACTCACAAACACGACTGCAGTCTCAGGTAAATGAAACCACACTGCCACTGTGTGTGTGTGTGTGTGTGCGTGTGTGTGTGTGTGTGAGCGTATGTGTGTCTATTGTTGACGAAGGCCTTAACGACCGAAAGCTTTAATTGTGAGTCTTCTTGTTGTGCCTATCTGCGACTCAGCGTCTCCGCTAAATGGTGAGTAGCAACTTTCCTTCTCATAATATTAATACACTCTTTACACTTTTATAGAAATAACTACGACCTAACATTTACTGGCTGTGTGTGAGCGTAAACAATATCATCCATCACTTCATTTTATAAAAACTGTATTATGCTGCGTCCATAGACCAAAAACTAAATTCTCACGGCTAGCCAGTGGCTTTAAGTCTTACATCCTACCTATGACATGGTGCAACGGCAACTGCTACCGCGCTCAGTGCGCTCCTACTTACAATCGGTTCTGCCTCTCAGGTAACATCTTTAGTTCAGTGGTGTTAAAGATACAACCTCTTCTACATATGACAACGGTTTCAGGTCATTTTTCATGAATTGTATTACAAAATCGGGCTCCACGTTTAAGTGGACCCATCAAAAGCAAACGACATTGCGAGACGCTCTGGCTACTGCCCGCAGCGAACAGTCACGATTGCTGACGAAGGGTTGGTCTAGTGGCAGGTGACGTCGCTCTGTATTATCGTTGGGTGATGTGACTGGACACGGCCTCCTACTCTCGATTTGTACCACAAGACATCCACAACCCCTCGATTTTTGTTGTTACAATTCTGGCGCACTCTGTACAATGTTCATCTGTTTAGGGTCACCTGAATTTAGTCTTTAATGGTGGAAAGTAAGTGGATGAAATGTGCAATGTGGAATCACTAGTAGAACATAAAAAATTACATATTTAGTAGCTTCTTATGGGAAAGTGGGTATTTACATTAGCTAGGTAGCTCGACTTGGTTCTGTGTTGCACCAAAGGAGCAGCAGCTTTCTCGCGTGAGAAAGAAAGAGGTGGGAAAGTAGTGGTAGTAGTAGTAGAATACCCGGAGAAGGAGGTGGTGGAGGAGGAGAAGGAGGAGGGAAGGAGGGAGTGAGGGTTAGAGAAAGAGAGAGAGAGAGAGAGAGAGAAAGACGGACAGAGAATCCTTACAGAAGTATCAGAACGTAGCTCTGTAGCATTTACATCAAAAACATGACAGAGTGGGTCTCACTGGAACCGTGCCAGAAATAAGTCCTTGTAGTCCCACTATCCTCTGTGTCCTCGGTGGCTCAGTCGGATAGAGCGTCTGCCATATAAGCAGGTGTTCCTAAGTATGAGTCCAGGTTGAGGCACACATTTTCAACTGTCCTTGTTGATATTTATCAACGCCTATAAGGTCTTCTAAAGGGCTGCATGTCCGAAGGAACAAATACCATCTTCATATTCACATAATGACAGAGTCAAAGCCACGTGAGCTACTTGGACAAGAAATGGCAGGTTAAGTTTCATATAACGTGTTTAAGGCCTGATCTGGCCCTGGAACCAGAGACAATATACGAACTGTATAGTATTTGCGTTCTTCGCGTCATTTGGAAAAGCGTATTTGAAATACGTAATTGCAACTTATTGTAAAAATTAATAAGAAGAAATTAAAAAGCTCGTTTCGGTATTACCGTATTCTGACAGCAGTAAAGATCAAACTAAATATGTTTTCTTTGTAATATTGTTTTTTATACGAAAACTTCCACAACTTGTTACTTCCACGACATTTATTCCAACTGACGTCCGCTAAATTTGTGTTGTACGCCTTAAAACTATACCAGTGTTTTTAGAATATCATAAAAACTACAATTCTTAGCAGAAAATGTTCTTAAGACGTCGGTAACGAAATGTTAAGGTTAAACGTCGAACGCAGGACTTGCATTCTTGAAGATAACGAACGGTTCATATCTTCGTCCGGCTTTCTGTACCAAGGACGCCCGAGGTTTTTTCTTTAATCGCCGGAGGAAACGACGGCATGTTTACTTTCTAAAACTGACGATTTCCGTCCCCATACTTTCCTACCCCGACCATCGTGCGCTTGTGGATGGGACATTAAGCTCTCAATCTTTCTTCCTGCCCGCAAAAGTGTAAGTACCTTTTTTTACGTTTTTTTTTATATAGAGCAGCTGCTGTTCATTAAAGTCGAACCACAACAGAAGCGGCTTGTGACAGGCGTCAAATTGGCATGGAGTTGTTACTAGCACGTTTCCCGCCAAATCTGTCGCACAACACATTTCATATCACATGCTCATCATCTTCGGTCAATGTGGTCGCTCTGTTATGCAGTGCCATAAAGCAGAAAATATCCAGCACTACCAGTGACAGCTCAGCTAATTGCTTGTTTTCTTCCCTGGTTTCATTAGGGTAGGGGCTTATTATTTTTCTACAGAGCTGAAATATTGCAAGCCGGATGGGACACGATAGAAATTTACTTAGAGGCTGTCTCCCGGCGTAGGTAGCCGAGAGTGAAATTCACTTCGTCCACCACCGCACTCCTTGCGGTAGACAGGGCCTGCAACCTGCCAAAAAAGCAATATTGTCCGAATAATCCTTTTGGAAGGACACAAATCTAAGGCATATGTAGTGTTTCAGAGATGCTGCAGCGTGACAAACACCATTTGTATCAACAGCCACTCTACAGAAGAATGTTCGGTTTAAACTTTTGGAACAGGCTCTCTCATTGGTTCATTGTGTTATTTCCTGCAGACCGCGTGCTTTCTCATGTGTGTCTGTGTGTAAGGCATCCTATTTGTCAGCAATACAATCGTACGACTGCGTGGAAGATGTTCCTGGCCTTCTTCTCGTGCCACTGGACTATAGGTTAGTACCAATGAAATCCGCAGGAGGAGGAGTCCGTTTAACCTTATCATAAAATTACTACTGGACAGAGCTCGCAACGTCTGCTACTATTAGCTCGCGTGATTTCTACTCTGGCAAAAACAGTTAAGTTTCGGAGCGTCAATAAAGAGAATGGAAGAATAGAGATTGGTTGTCACACGAGCCTTGCTGTCGTAAAGAGGGATGACCCCATATTACTATTGAATAAAGAGGATGAGCTGGACTCTGAAGCTTCGTTACCACCGCCGCCTTCCGCAGGAGTGTGGTAAGAATGGCCGAGCATTGCAATCATCGATTCGGTTGGGACGTGATGTTGTACAGTTTTAACATTTCACAGCCAGGTAGATGTTTTTATCACGCACTTCAGCAAGCTTACTGGTCATCGTGTTTATTTTTCTTTGTTATTTCTTTATTCATTAGTCAGTCTTGCTGTCATTGGCGTGTCCACGAATTATTCTCTTGATTATGCTTTTATCATGCTCACCCACCTGCGCCAAGCTTAGATTTATTGGTTGGAATCCCTTGCCCGTTTGCTAAATGTTCAGTCATTTACCTCAGTGAGTAATTCAGATGTTGATGTTTCACGAAATTATAGCTGATCATTACAGCGACCACTTGTTTCTGTTATAGACTGCTGATCCTTCTTCTCAGTAATGTACAGGGTGATTTTTTCCACCTTGTACAAACTCTAGGGATTTATCAGTGAGAGGAAGCGGATAAAAATGTCTAATGAACCTACGTCCTGAAATGCATGGTTTTCATGCCAGGCACCATTTATTCAAACATACGTGCTGTGCCATTCAGCCACAGTTACAATATGTGTTGAAAATGATTCCAATGTAGTGGCAACAGAGAAGGCTGCGACAGTGATGTTGCCAACAACACGGAGCACAGGAATGGCACCACGTCCACTTTTCAGACGAGTCACGATTCTGTCTACAGCATCACCTTGGACTATTTATGTGTGGAGACCCCGAAGTGAAAGAACTTCGACAGATTGTCTTATTCCCATCCGCCCAGCATCTGATGCGATGGTATGTGCTCCCACTTGGGTACCGATGAAAATACAGATAAAGCACTCAGATCGGTTACATGTGAAAAACAAGCCCTAAACCAATTTTTTTCCTAAAGTTATAAATATTTCTCTTACTCAGACTCTCCTGTTAATACATTTTAACAAAGGACACATAGAGAAATTCAACTATAGCAGTCGAACCATTAATACTTCCAAGCAGTGGTTTCGAGTCAATTGTTGTTGTTTATGAATTTCGTAAGTGCACAGCATCCGAGCAAAAATTTAGAGAAACGGATAAGAAATTTTATGTGACAATTTAGCAATGAAGTTCGAAACTAGGTTAACGTCGCTTTAATTCTCGACAGATGCCTTATAATCAGAACCTTTCTGATGAATCCACAAGAAGAAAGTGGCTAGAATTACACCAGGCGAACGTACTGGCAGTGAAATAGGATCTCCGTTTCCTGTCGATTTGCCACGGAACGATTGACAAAGAACATGACGACAAAAAGTCTAATGGCTGCTGGAGTTCCATCAGGTTGGAATCACATACAAAGATGGTCATGAAGTCCGACATATTCTGATAACGTAGGTGGTATGAAGACTCTGAAAAATAAAGTATAATTATTCGTCATTTCGCCCAGACGTTCACCGAAAATCTGTATTGATGACTAAGCAACACTCGCGTGTGGTTTCTTAAAAGCCAGTACATGAATATTGTCCTTATTGATTATTGTCTGTGGTGACATGGGCACGTCTAACATAGGCACGTAAGCAGGATAGTGACGATCAACTATAAAGTTGTGAAATACCAATGTCTTAAGTTCGGAGCTAGTAGGGGCTGAATATATCACTTTCTGTAAATGACAGAGCTATAGCTGCTATTCATGTGATCGATTGCACGTATTACTAATGCCTCACAATGTTAGAGAATGAGAAACCGATGTTACGTAATTTTTTTAAAATGTAAAACCTTTTCTCATAAATCATTTTATCGCCTGCATCGCATACATAGTCATACATAAAAGTTAAAACATAATGACTAGACTAGTTTCAGTTGTTAGTACAACCATCCTCAGTTCCGTGAACAAACATAAAAATCAGAAAAATGCGTTAGGAAAGTCATTTTTCTTTTAATAAAGTAAACCTCAAAGTAAAAATATTTCAAGCAAACATAAATACAAGGGTAATGACATTCTCGGGATACTCACAGTAAAAATGACAGCATTTAACTTACGGAACGAGCATCAAAAGTAAATATTATATGAGCGTGGATCACAGGCTGTTTAACAGTGTTAAAATCACTGGAATTTCTTTCGAACTCAGAATCTGGTATTAGACGTAGTCTGAAAAAAGAATTGATATACTAGTAACAACCATATCATTCAACAACTTGCAACTTCCGTAAGAGGCAAGTTAAACAAGAAATTTAGTGATAACGGCAACAACCGACGTGAGACTGGTTCTACACGGGCTGTCTCCCCTAAGCGTGTCAGTCTTACTTTTTCTACTGTATCGGTAGATACCTGCAATTTTGTTTTTGCAGTGTGCACATCAGGTCCCAAAAAGTACTGCTCATAACACGTTTCACGAGATGACTAGTGTCAAAAGAAAGCCTCGGTTTGTTGCCAGTTAGGAAGAAAATTATTTTTAACAGGAATTTTACGTGTCCATTCGATAAAGCGACCAGAAATTTATTTATTAACGGGGACGGTAAAACACGAAGAATATCTGCTGTCCAGCAGCGACTGAGTAGCGCTGTAAACTTGGCGGTAGCAGTCAGCGAGAGCCAGATCGATGCTGTCGCTGGTGGAGTGCTACTATTCTGCCTGCTTTAATGACCCTGTTAATAAGTATCGATAAAACAAATATCGCACTTGACTAATCTTGGCCCGCTCTATCGAATGAGCTTGCACATAGCTACGGAGAAACACGCGATTCAGGGTCTCGAGCGCACAATAAGCTAAAGGAAGAAATCTACATTTACTCCAGGAACTGGAGATATACAGTTGAATGAGGAGAGCCCCTGTTCGAGTGTTAAATGAGCAGAAGGAGTTTAACCAGAATTAATTTTTTAGTATTTTTTATGACGTGCTATAGATTTTATGGTCCTCCCAGGGAAGACCCTGTCGTCTTCCGCTATCTTCCGCCATCTAGAGGCGCCTGCGTGTTGTCTGCAAAGTGGATCGCATTTACTCCACGGGAGGTGGCGTCCCCTTTTCGTCAGCTGTCTTCTTTCCGTGGGTGATAATCTGATTTTGTAATTCGATATGTTCGCAATGTAATGATTGTAAAACCTTGATAAGCTGTGGCAATACGCCCTACTACTTGTAACTGGCTATTTCACTGTCTGCTTGTATTTAATACTGACTCGAGTTTATGCCTTCTTTTTCTGTAGTTAGCTTCCGCTGTCAAGCTAATTTAAATAAAGCTGTGTCCTTCCTACACACAGTCGTAACTATGTTACCTCTTATTACTTTCTATTTGTCGAATCTACATAACTATATGCACTTGCGCACCACCTGCCATTTCTTCTGCAAACTTTTTCTCCAGCCTGCGCGAGTGTACACAGAGGTAAGTTTTTCTGTGGGTTTGCATGGCTGGTAGTCTAGTTAGCCCGACTGAACACGCAAACATTTCATTTTACTGTCGAAGAGTTAAATGGTGTAACGATAGCCTATTTATATTTTGCGTTTGACTAAGATTTTATTACCCATGGTATATGTTTCCTTTTAATTTTGTCACAGCTTTTAACTTTATATCTCATGTTGTACCATTTACTATATATTTCTCTGACTGATGTATTCCTATAGGTTAGAGGCGTTCTTGTTTTACTTTCTTTACTGAACTACACCTCTTTTACAGGTGCAAGTTACTGCATGATGTGGGTTTTCTGAGACATCTAGTTTTTGTTCAATCTGCGTCTCATACGATCATGGTTTGTTGAAAGATTTTCCCGCTCTGATACACTTTAAACTAGCATGTAGCTCGGTTTTGGATAGTATTTACGTATGGTGTTCGTCCATACAACATTTGGTGCCATTTTTCCACGAGTAGTTCGTTTCCCCTTCAGACATTTTAAAATGGTCTCTTATGTCGCAAAAAAATTTCTAAAGCCGATTACGCTCGTATGTTGTTGTGTATTCCTGCAGGTATAGAACCAGTTTCATGTTTGCTGTTGCTATTACCGCTATTTCTTATTCAACTTGCCTCTTATATCAGTCCGTGTTTGTGCTTTAAATGCTTGTTGCAGGTACATCTAATTTTTGTTCAACTTGCGTCTAACACAAGAGGATGTAGTTAAATAATTTTTTTGCGATGTAAGGTTGTATAGTTGCCAGTGATTTATGCTCGTATAGTGTTTACCATTAATCTTCTTTCCGCACTTTAGATGTTGTCTTTTTTACCATGAGTACTGTGTTATTACCTTTGAATTTGTGTTACTTCAAACTTTTTAAGCTTAAAGTTTACTTTGTAAAAATGCTGTTGTTCTAAGTATTTATTTCGTCATTCATTATTTGTGCTTCTTCACAGATCTGAGGATGGTTGCATGCACGATTGAAGCTGGTCTACTCATCATATTTTACCTTTTATATATGTACGCGGTCTATGCAATTAAAAGATTTTTTAAGAAAGATTTTTTACTCTTTGACAAGTTTTTCATATATGTTCGAAGTGAAAGCACTCAACTTCTGACTGAAGGCTGCACTTAGACGCTAGCCAGAAGTGATTCTCTCTAATCGGGGACGCCCGTGCAGTTTGTCAACTTGGATTTTTATGTTCTAATACTACTTGCCCTATTTTCCGCAATCGTTTTGGCAATCTTGAAAACGTTTTGTGCATTCGTTGTCTCCTATATGGGTGCTTGTCCCGATACGACCCTTCAGCCTTCTTACAGTTGCCACCTCCATGTCTACATATGAGAATCAGGCTCTTAAATCCATTTCACTAGGGCTGATCGACTGTACCATTCAGCATGTAAACACAGACAGTTTTCTCATAGATTTTCGCGTTAGAACTAATGATGTCAGTGGACACACCTCGTCCCCTGCAGTGCATTAATGATGTTTCCTGTCCCGATCCATCGCGATGTAAGTCTACATCTTCGCCAGGCTTGCCTATCATAAAATGTTAGCGACTACGTACATAATAAACCAATTTATTTAATGATGTAATATCACTCAGTGGAATTCTTGGCAAAGTGTACATAGCGTGTTACGACATTTTGAGGTTTATCTCGTTTCAGTCGCGTTTGGAGCACGAAAAGAATGACTGCTTAAAGTGCTATGTGTGTGTTGTAATTCGTCTATTCTCGTATTCACGATTTCAACTGTCGCGGTACGCAAGGTGTTGAAGTTTATCTCTGCCTATTCATTTAAAACTGGTTTTAGAAATTTCTAGGTAGGCTTTCGATGGATGATTTTCATCTATTTTCAATTCTGCCAATTCAGATTTTTTAGCATTTCCACGACGCCGTTCCGCAGATCATCCAAAATTTGAAACTATGCGAGCCGCTCTTCTTTATATGCATACAAGATTCCTGTTAGTCCTGTTTTGTACAGTCCCAAACATTTGAACAATATTCTACGACGGCATGCACAAACGATTTGTAAACAGTTCCCTTTGCAGCTACAAACTGTTACACGTAGGTATTTCTATGAGTTGACTGACTGTAATTGTTGTCATAGGATTTCTTTTTTTCCTTTTTCAGTTCTTTAGTTTTGTGAAACGCTTTTGCACCACTTTGAAATCTTATAAAGACCTGGTTCAATAACTTTGTAAACTTTTGTGATTCACTGTAGCTAAGTTTATCAATTGCGAAAATCCTGAACTTACTAATAATAATGTCTGCCAGGTCATTCATAAAGAACGGGAATAACAAAGATCTCAAAGCGTGTCCCTGGTACACACCGGAATTTACTGCTTCTTCTGAATATGAATCTCCTTTCGGGATAAGGTACTACGTCCTCACCGCGAAGAAATTGCCAATTTAATTACAAATGTTATTTGGTACTCCATATATAAGTACTCTGACAACATCTGCTTCATAACTTTTCACCTTCTTACTAAAGTACTTTTAACAATTAATACATTTATCCTTCTGGTGGCGCTTGTGCTTCTTTAGTGTGGAATAATAACTGCTCTCTGCGTCCACATTCCGTTCCTGAGCACTCAGAGAATAATTTAGTTTCGACATAGGTGAAACTTTCTTCGGTTGAAGCCTAAAACACAAAATAATGGTTAAAACTCTCTATAAGTTCCCCTAATTAAACATCTATACCAAACTACCAGTTTAATAAGTCACGGCTGCAAAATACTAACATAAATCCTTTACAGAAGAATGGAAAAACTATTAGCAGCCGACCTCGGGGAAGATCAGTTTGGATTCCGGAGAAATGTAGGAACACGTGAGGCAATATTGTCCCTACGAATTCTTACAGAAGGTAAGTAGGACACACTATGCGGCATCAAGGGATCCTAATTTAGTACTGAAGGGAAGCGTGGGGAGTAAAAATCATAGACGGAGACCAGGAGATCAGTACAGTAATCATTTTCAGAAGGCTGTAGGTCACAGTAGTCACTCGGAGGTGAAGAGCGTTGCACAGGATAGAGTAGCATTGACATCTGCATCAAACAAGTCTCTGGACTGAAGACCACAACAACAACAACAAAAAATTACACATCTGACTGAATTATGTATAATGTTCTTCGCTGTGTAAACCTATCAGACGCATGGAAAATTTATACGTTCTTCATAATAAATAACACCTGCCATGAGTTCTCGTAATATTCTTCAAATCATGAAATAAAAGTTTGCACTGTTTGTAACAAATCTCTTCTCAACCAAGCTCTGGAGTAGGTCGCCGCGTGCACTAGTAAAATGGTTCAAATGGCTCTGAGCACTATGGGACTCAACTGCTGAGGTCATCAGTCCCCTAGAACTTAGAACTAGTTAAACCGAACTAACCTAAGGACATCACACACATCCATGCCCGAGGCAGGATTCGAACCTGCGACCATAGCGGTCTCGCGGTTCCAGACTGCAGCGCCAGAACCGCGCCGCCACTTCGGCCGGCGCGCACTAGTACCGCTAGATGCTGTTATTCCACCTACTCGAATTACTGCAGGCGGAGTGCTATTTTTTCCAGGATATTTAACAAGAAGATTTTTTCCAGATTTATCCCTGACATATAGCATAATTCTGTCGCTCAGCAATACTTTTCCAAGCCGCCCTAGCGTTGTTATTGAGTTGGTGCATGAGTTAGTAACATTTTTTCGTAAGTTTAATAAACACAGCACATACATGTAAGAGAGACTTTAGTCATCAATAATATATTTTCCTTCACTTTTTATAACTGTCTGCCAACGCTGGGGTAACTTTTCGAATCCGTGACTATAGAAGTCACGTGGTTTTGAGGCGAAGAACTCGTCGATGCATGTTCGCAGCGCACCTCCATTCGGAAAAAAAGTTCCTTCAAGGTTGTTCGATAGAGAGCGGAAAAAGTGAAAGAAGATGTGAATAAGGTGCGTGCGGAATGATTTGCCAACCCAACTCGGGTATACAGTTATTTGTCAGTCTTGGAGAAAGGGGGCGGCCGTTATTCCGAAGTAGCGTCACTTCACACAGTCTTCCTGACACTGTTCCTGGGATGTGTCAGTTGTTGACAGTACGTGTCAGCGGTGATGATTACACCCCGGGACAGCAATTCGTAGTACATCACACCTTCGCTGTTCCACCAGATGCATAACATTATCTTTTGTCGTGGACTGTGCTGCTGGTCCCGGCGGAGGTTCGAGTCCTCCCTCAGGCATGGGTGTGTGTGTTTGTCCTTAGGATAATTTAGGTTAAGTAGTGTGTGAGCTTAGGGACTGATGACCTTAGGAGTTAAGTCCCATAAGATTTCACACACATTTGAACATTTTTTGAACATTATCTTTCGTGGGTATGCACATGTCCTTTTAGGGGGAGCTGCTGCTTTGTTTTGGTTCATTCCATTCTTTTCTTTACGTTAGCACAAGGATACCATTTCTCATCACCAGTAACGATACAGGACAAGGATGGTCGATGTTGTTCGTGAGCCAATTGATGACGAACAAGCACAGAGATGCACATATGGCCACCTGCTGATTTTTATGATTTTGGCTCAGACCATGCGGTACCCAATCATCCGAATTTTTAACCTTCCCCACTGCATGCAAACGTTTCACGGTGGTGGAATGAGCACAGATCATCACTTTTGCCATTTCTCGAGTACGCTGACTTGGATAATACCTTTAAACGATGTTTATCAAACAACTAAGGTCTTCCTCAAGGTTGAGAGTCACTTACATCAGAACAATCCTCCTTAAAACGACAAAAACTATTTCTTGCCGTGTTCTGTCCGTTGGCAGTATCCCCATACATGGCGCAAATGCTTCTGGCTGCAAACGCTGCTGCCACCACTCTACTCAACGCAAACAGAAGAATATGTCCGAAATGTTCGATTTCTCCAACTGGTATTCCAATTCCTTGCATCACCATCTCCACTAACTATCTCCAAATCACAAAATATCAATATGTAGAGTCAAATAGTAACAGTGAACTACAAGAAAAAGTGATAATTGATAAATAAACCCACATTAACTGGAATGAACCGTGTTGCGGCTCGCGTTGATGCCGTTGGTAGGTTGGCATTGTGTTTACTGGCGCCACTGCGTTTACTAGCGTTGTCTGTCCGCAAGTGGCAGCAGCAGCGGGTTATTCCATCGTTGTGTTGGTTACCAGACGTTAGGTAGATGTTGCAAGAGTGTTGGTCTACGTTTAAACTGTCACTAGTTTGAGTTGCCATTCGGTTAAGTGAATACAACTCTTGGCTGCCTGTCTCATCATTCACGAAGTTGAGCGACTTTCCCAGGTCGATCCTTGGAGCACTATCTAAGGCCCACTTCTCTCCTGATTTGGTCAGATTGTGATGATTGTTTTTTTTAAATATTTTAATTCTAAATCATTATTGTTTGGGCCTTCAGTCGACAAAGCGTTTGAATATCTTATTAATAAGGCCTTCAGCCGTGAATTTAACTTGTCTTAAGAAATTTTAATTAGACAAAGTATCTTATCACTGAAATGTTGATGATTGTTCGTTGAATCTCTCTTCAAGAAGTTTAACTGCTTCTCAAAAATTTCCTATCCAGGCCTTCAGCCGTCCAGCTGTTTTTTGAGTTATTGGGGCCTTCAGCTGACAATTTGAATTTCTGGTCAGTAAGGCCTTCAGCCGTGAGTGCAACTTGCTTAAGATTTTTTAATTAGACATTGTGTCTTAACACTCAAACTGAATAATTGTTCCTTATTGTCAACCTTATTTGCAATTGTTTCCATAAAAAATGTACGTGATTTTTTTTTTAAATACTGAGCAACCAACGGTGACTGATTATGGCCCCGTCCACACCGAATTCTGCCTTTCCCTAAGTACCAGGTCTCACGGAATACCAACATGTAAAACGAAGCTATAAACAACATAGTACTTAGTCAGACGAAGAAAAAAGGCATATGGACAACCAGTATAGTTGGATTGTCAAATTCGATCTTCCCTGAACACTTCTGCTATCGCGTACTCGGCAAGTAGAGCTGTAATGACCAAGAACGAAGGACCGTTACTGCGACGTAACGAAATATTTCGGATGTCACACTTGACTGCAGTAACGCTTTGGTATGTGCCAAGATAACATACGACAGGAGTTGGAAACGTTACTCTGCGCCTTTATACATGATTCACAAATAATATTTAAACGTGTCGTCTTGAACGGGTTTTATTTTGTGTCATTCAACAGAAACGCAATATCCTGGCGGTAGGTTCAATTCTAGCGGAGGCGCTCTCCTTCACAGGGCGGATCGGGCTGTGCGATCGTCAACAAGTTTGTTTACCCGCGGTGAACGGTCGCGGGGACCCGAGGCTATGGAGAATTCACGCACTGGGAGAACCGGGGTGTGTGCCTTCCGAGGGCGGACTTGACACACTCGACGGCCGCTGCGACAGCGCCTCGTGTCGGTCCAGTTCGCTAACACAGGAGTTCTGAAGCTAAACGATAAGATGGTAAAGGAGAAGGGTGCAACGAGATGATTAGGAATGGATGCAAACAGGGGCGTAGATTTCCTTCCAGACCAGAGTTCTTCTGTCTCTATAGCAAACGAACGGCCTCTGTTTAGAACAAAGTGATTCAAAGATAAAGAAAAGCACTTAATTAGCCGCTGTGACTCTTCTGAAATACACAGTTTCTTTCCCTGAACTTTATTTTTTTTCGTTGGCATCAGTCGCCTGCCCCGCACTAGAAAAGTTTTGTTTATAAGAGACGTATGAAGATTTGCTACTGGTAATAGCGTGGTTTATTGCTAGGCAAAGATGGCGTGCCATATCAGGACAGAGTTTATTTGACGTGAGAGCAAATGCTGCAGCCGGCATGTGCTAGGACATGCGATGCATTCTCTGTAGTCACTAAACCAAATGTTTTGCTGTTAATATTGTAACCTGATAAGCTTACACCAATTAATGAGTGGCTCAGGTAAGTTCTCAGGTGATTAAACGTGCCGCTGTTGTTCAGTAATACCAAAACATCCAGGTTAATAGAAAAATGTGGCAATCGCACTGCCAAATAATGTATCACGAAGTTCTACAAGACTGTACTAACGTAAGTTAAAAATCGAAAGAGCTGTCGAACCGACGAGGAGCCTTTACTCACGCACCAGCATATCGCTCACACTTGTGCGCTGCTCGGTCATAACAAGATGAGCAATGCGAAATGGTTATCCCCGTAATTTAATGGTAGTGTTATGTTCTTAAAGCGTTATAAAAGGTATCGGATGACATCAGAACATGTTTTCATTCCCCTACTTTCGCGGATGTAATTCGGAATACTCAGAATCTTGCTCCATAGTTCCACTGGATGCACTACTGAATAAACGCAGTGTTCTAAACAGAGTGCATGTCATTTTTACAGTAGATTAAATATAATCCAGTCGAAACCATCTATTCTTGTGTTTGCTTTTATCATACAGTAGAGCAGTGGAATAGACACCAAGGTTTATGTCATAAGAGATTGATGGACCCAACAACTTCACAAGAATGTTCCTGAGGGTTCTATGTTAATTAGAAACCACTTTGGTGGCAAGTTCCCAGATAGGTCAGCGACGGTCGCTAGCTTAGATGTGTCGTATCTCACAGGGAAATAATGGAATGATTACATTCGGTATCCCTTGTGGGGCAGTAATAGGAACATTATTATCCACCGGAAGGAATCTATTTAATCTTCCCTCCTTTCACAATCTTGAAATTTTTCACGCTCGAATTGTAGCTCGATAAATTGTTATCTGTCTAAAACCACGGCAACTAGATCATCAGTGTACAGGAGCTCTGATGTTTTTGACACAAAAGTCATTTGCCACTGAGAAGCGAGCTGTGGCCATTTCTTCCAGCAATTATCACCTAGGGTAGCGTGGCATATGGGGAATGAAGTTCATTTCAGGTTTTTATGGCATTTGCATCAACCAATGTACAGAGCCTAAAACCTCTGTGGACTGACAAGTCTAACTCAGAAAGCTAATTTTGTTTTCAGTGCATTACATAGTAACTAGGGACCACGGACACCTACTCAGATTTGACCCAAAAGGTCTGATAGACCCTGTATATATATAGAAGGTAGAAAGAGACAGAGAATAAACTGAAGATACAAAATTTGTAAAACGGAATTTCCTAAGATCTGTAAAATCACACTTTAGAGCGTTAACTGGGACGGATCAGGGCCGTGTAGTGTAA
This sequence comes from Schistocerca piceifrons, assembly GCF_021461385.2. NCBI lineage: Eukaryota > Metazoa > Arthropoda > Insecta > Orthoptera > Acrididae > Schistocerca > Schistocerca piceifrons. The sequence continues at coordinate 193,587,090 of NC_060138.1, forward strand.
GGGAGGAAGGCATCCACGAGCATCGACACACCATGAGACTCATCTTCGGTACTCAAGCGCCGTCATCTACTTGTGCACCAACTGAACGAGCTAATAGAGCAGTTAAAATTAACAACTCTGGAGCAGAATCTTGTGATGTAGGAAGTAATTTTGTGCCAACCAAAGCTTTCGAATGTCAGCAAGAAGAACGACAGTCATTCTAAAAGCACCATAATCTCAACGAAGGTAACGTACTATTTAATCAATAACGTAATACATTATGGAGAGTGCTCGTAATGGCGACTTCCATATTCAGTACTGGCGTAACAATTTCGTACAAAATTCTGGTGCATTGTCCCGGTTGCACCAGTCATAGCACACATCTATCAGACACTGCATCCTGGCAAGTTGTACTTCTTCACAGGTAAGTGGTGTCACGTATGCGAGGCTTTCGATATCCCCTCGGAAAAAATTGCCAAGAGCATCAAATATTTAGATATATGGAAAGAAGTGGCCATTCATTCAGACGTCAGCTTCCGATCCAAAGCCTGCGATATGTTGCACTGAATACGTCACATATTTGCACAGAAAAGGTATTCCGTAAAGTTGCTTCCACATTTGACGACAAGTGTTAAGCGGTATATCCTCTAACAGCCCTAGAAGAACGTGTTCGTTCAAGACTAGATGCGGCCGTTAAGACAATTAAAGAAGCTGTTTCTGGTGAACCATCCCTCGCCTGTGAACAACACATTGCTTAAAAAAATTGAGTTCATTTACCTCGAATTCTTTGTTGGTAACCATGTACGTTCAAACCCAAGAGTTGCTGTTGGTGACAGGGGTGCAACTGATTGCCATCCAGAAAACGCCACACACGACTTTGAGACATACCACTGCTATGAGCGACGGTACTGATGTTCATTGATGGCTATTCTTCTGTATGTGGAAGTACTTCCTTTTGCGTATCGAATGTTTGCGTATTCCATAGGCCGCGCGCATGATACACTGGACTGTAGGGGGACAGGGGGGGGGGCTGTCTAGACATGGGTATAGGGAGTATTTCTGATATATTGGAAGACGAATGGAGAGCTGTAAGCAGCCACAAAAATGTTCCAATTCCGAACTTGTTCAGTACCTGATTTTTCATCATTTTCCTGAAAGAAAAACTCCTGACTTCTTTTCCTTTCCCTGAGAGTTAGAGAGGGCCCCCGGTATGGGCAGCCTAGCTGGGTGTTAAGGTACCTATCTGCGAATCGGTGGTGAACGGCTTTTAACGTACAAGATTGTGCTTAACGTCTGTTCAGATACCGTGCGAGCTACAAGCGTTGAATTTCGTGGACATTGCCAGTTGCTCTTCCATATACGAAATGCATGTGTCGCAGCTCTGCAAACATGTACCATTCCATTTCGCAAATTACAGTACGTATCGCAAACTATCTTCGGTACCGCTGCAGTGTACACTATTAGTAGACAGCAGTACTGCAACGCAAACAACCTACTTGCCTGGGATCGCAAGAACGAAAAGCGGGTGTATGTGCACAACTGATGCACTTGGCCTTAGTGGCATAACGACGGACTGGACGCCCATGAAAGAGAAGCATTTGTCGCTACACAGGAAGAGTACATTATTCTTTTTTAACTCACGTCGCCAGTGTGTTGTTGCTCTTGCTGTTCCTGACATTCCATACCTCTCACTGCTACAGGATTACTTACAAGACCATAATTTCCTATTCCAAACTTGTTACATATGTACTCATTAACCAGATGCTTCAGTTCGAATAAATCTGTACTAGCGGAATGGAGACGAATGGGGGATCATTCTAGTGACAGTACGAGCCCCAAATGTGACAATCGCCTGACGTAAGCCTCTTTGAGAAAAGGCAGATTGCTATGGTCCGGCACCTGGGAACTAGGACCTCTAAAACGTCGAAGCTGATCGACTGTTCGCGGGTTTCTGTCGTGAGTATGTTTGGAAATTGGCTGCCGCACGGTGTTGTTGGACATTCACGCCTGATCATAGAACTTGAGATCGTAGGAGTGTTTGCTCTGTAAGGTACGGTTGGCGGCGACCTGTGGCTGATCTAACGACAGACTGCAATGCTGGTTCTCACACAAGTATGCACGCCATTCAGCGCACACTGTTGAAAATGGGGTTTCACGGTAGACGAGCCGTATTGTTTCCTCGTGGATCCAACGACATCATCAGTCAAAACTGTTATGGGCACTGGATCACCGGAGTTGACTGTGGATCTGTGGAACACTGTCACATGGTGGGATGCATCACGTTTCTTGTTGCTCAATGTCGACGGCCGTGTCCAGATATGCCGTCATCCAGGCGAGCGCCTACTGGAAACAAGCACTGAATCACGGACGCAGTGCGCTAGGGGCAGTATTATGTTACAGAATAGATCCATCGGTGCTTCCTTGGCACCTACATCTACATCATACTCCGCAAGACACCTAATGGTGTATGGCGGAGGGTACTTTCGTTACCACTATCTGATCCCTCAAACCCTGTTCCACTTGCAAATAGTGCGTGGGAAGAATGACTGTCGGTAAGCCTCTGTATTGACTAACTTCTCGAATTTTCTCCTCGTGGTCAGTACTCGAGACGTATGTCGGGGCAAGTAATATGTTGTCTGATCCTCCTGAAATGGAAGAGGATGTAGATGAAGATGAAATGGGAGATAAGATACTGCGTGAAGAGTTTGACAGAGCACTGAAAGACCTGAGTCGAAACAAGGCCCCGGGAGTAGACAACATTCCATTAGAACTACTGATGGCCTTGGGAGAGCCAGTCATGACAAAATTCTACCATCTGGTGAGCAAGATGTATGAGACAGGCGAAATACCCACAGACTTCAAGAAGAATATAATAATTCCAATCCCAAAGAAAGCAGGTGTTGACAGATGTGAAAATTACCGAACTATCAGTTTAATAAGTCACAGCTGCAAAATACTAACGCGAATCCTTTACAGACGAATAGAAAAACGGGTAGAAGCGGACCTCGGGGAAGATCAGTTTGGATTCCGTAGAAATGTTGGAACACGTGAGGCAATACTAGCCTTACGACTTATCTTAGAAGAAAGATTAAGAAAAGGCAAACCTACGTTTCTAGCATTTGTAGACTTAGAGAAAGCTTTTGACAACGTTAACTGGAATACTCTCTTTCAAATTCTGAAGGTGGCAGGGGTAAAATACAGGGGGCGAAGGGCTATTTACAATTTGTACAGAAACCAGATGGCAGTTATAAGAGTCGAGGGGCATGAAAGGGAAGCAGTGGTTGGGAAAGGAGTGAGACAGGGTTGTAGCCTCTCCCCGATGTTATTCAATCTGTATATTGAGCAAGCAGTAAAGGAAACAAAAGAAAAATTCGGAGTAGGTATTAAAATCCATGGAGAAGAAATAAAAACTTTGAGGATCGTCGATGACATTGTAATTCTGTCAGAGACAGCAAAGGACTTGGAAGAGCAGTTGAACGGAATGGACAGTGTCTTGAAAGGAGGATATAAGATGAACATCAACAAAAGCAAAACGAGGATAATGGAATGTAGTCGAATTAAGTCGGGTGATGCTGAGGGAATTAGATTAGGAAATGAGACACTTAAAGTAGTAAAGGAGTTTTGCTATTTGGGGAGCAAAATAACTTATGATGGTCGAAGTAGAGAGGATATAAAATGTAGACTGGCAATGGCAAGGAAAGCGTTTCTGAAGAAGTGAAATTTGTTAACATCGAGTATAGATTTAAGTGTCAGGAAGTCGTTTCTGAAAGTATTTGTATGGAGTGTAGCCATGTATGGAAGTGAAACATGGACGATAACCAGTTTGGACAAGAAGAGAATAGAAGCTTTCGAAATGTGGTGCTACAGAAGAATGCTGAAGATAAGGTGGGTAGATCACGTAACTAATGAGGAGGTATTGAATAGGATTGGGGAGAAGAGAAGTTTGTGGCACAACTTGACTAGAAGAAGGGATCGGTTGGTAGGACATGTTCTGAGGCAACAAGGGATCACCAGTTTAGTATTGGAGGGCAGCGTGGAGGGTAAAAAACGTAGAGGGAGACCAAGAGATCAATACACTAAGCAGATTCAGAAGGATGTAGGTTCCAGTAGGTACTGGGAGATGAAGAAGCTTGCACAGGATAGAGTAGCATGGAGAGCTGCATCAAACCAGTCTCAGGACTGAAGACCACAACAACAACAACATCCTCCTGAAAAGTGCTGTCCCGAAATTTCAATAGTAAATCTCCCCGTGATGCTCAACACCTCTGTCAATGGAGTTTGATTATCGTCTCCGTAACGCTCTCTCGCCCGTACTTATCGATGCCGTGACGAAACGCGCCGCTCTTCGTTGGATATTCTCTATCTCCTCTATCAGTTCAACCTGATAGGGATCTCAGATAGATGAAAAATACTCAAGAATCTGGTGAACAAGTGCCTTATAAGCCACTTCTTTCGTGGATGAGTAACATTTCCTTAAGATTCTTTTGACAAATCTGAGACTTGTGTCTGCTTTTCCCACTATCTGCTTTATATGGTGGTTCCACTTAAGGTCGTTCTGGGTAGTTACGCCTAGATATTTTACGGTAAATCTGTCTCCAGATGTTTGTCATCAATAGTGTAGCTGCACAGTAGTGGATTTCTTTTCCTATGTCTACTCAATAGGTTACATTTATTTACGTTCAGGGACAACTGCCAGAGTCTGCACCATTCATAAATTCTCGGCAGGTCGTTCTGCAAATTCTTACTATCTTCTGGCGTTGCTACTTTGGTAGAAACAACTGCATCATCTGCGAGTAGCCTTACAGAGCATCCGACACTTTCTACTATAGTATTTATATATATATTGTGAACAGCAACGGTACTATCACACTTCCCTGTGGTACTACGGATATTATCTTTACATCTGTCGGTTTAGTTACGTTAAGAGCGACGTGTTGAGTTCTGTCTGCAAGAAAGACTTGAATACAATCGCAGGTCTGCTCCGATACTTCGTATTTTTTTCATTAAACGGCAATACGGGACGGTGTCAAATGCCTTACTGAAATCAAGGTACACGGCATCAGCCTGAGCGCCGTTGTCCACTGCGCTGTAGATCTCAAGGAGGAACAGAGCGAGCTGAGTTTCGCAGGATCTCTGTTTGCGGAATCCATGTTGATTTTTATAGAGGAGCTGTTCAACTTCCAAGAACGTCATAAGTCTTGAGCATAAAACATGTTTCATAATTCTACAACAGATTGACGTCAACGATATAGGTCTACAATTGTGTCGATCTGTCTTACAGCCTTTCTTTAAAACGTGGATGACCTGTGCTTTTTTCTAGTCGTTAGGTACCTTTCGTAGCTCAAACGATCTACGGTAAATTACTGCTAGAAGAGGAGCAAGTTCTTTCGTATAGTTTTTATAGAATCTTGTAGGTATCTCATCTGGTCCTGAAGCCTTTCCATTGCTAAGCGATTGTAGCTGCTTTTCAGTTCCGCGATCGGTTATGCCAGTATCTGCCATTTCGACGTTCGCACGACAATTGAAAGGAGGGCAGTGTTAGATCTTCCGCGGTGAAACAACTTCGGAAGATCGAATTCAGGATTTTGGCCTTCTCCTCCGTTTCGGTGCCGGAGTGGTCCCTGAGAGAATGGATAGATGATTTTGACCATTTACTGATTTTACATACAACCAATATCTCTTACGGTTTTTACTCAGGTCGGTTGACAACCTCTTACTTTCGAAATCATTGAAGACTTCTCTCATTGCTCTCCTTACGCTCATTTTCACTTTCACAGCTTTTGTTTGTCATCTAGGTTTTTACTTCTCTTGAATCTGACATGAAGTGCTCTTTATTTACGTAGCGCTTGTCTAACGCGGCTATTAAACCACCTGTTTTCTGTAGTAATCTAAGGTAGCATGACACCTGTGTACTACGTGAAGCCGGTCGAAGTGGCGGTGCGGTTAAAGGCGCTGCAGTCTGGAACCGCAAGACCGCTACGGTCGCAGGTTCGAATCCTGCCTGGGGCATGGATGTTTGTGATGTCCTTAGGTTAGTTAGGTTTAACTAGTTCTAAGTTCTAGGGGACTAATGACCTCAGCAGTTGAGTCCCATAGTGCTCAGAGCCATTTGAACCATTTTACTACGTGAACTATATTGCGGACCTTCGGCAATTTTTCATGTTTAATGTCTTGCGCGAACTGAGGCAGCAATTTCCAACAGGATAGCTGTCCGTGTCAAAATGACACAATCGTGATACAGTGGTTTGAGGAGCATGGTCGTGTATTCACGTTGACGTCTTGTTCACCAAATGTGGCATATCTGAACTCTATGGAACTCATCTGAGACGCTATCGGGCGTCAGCTATACACACACAACAGCCAGTTCGTAATGTACGGGAATTGCGTCAGTTTTACATAGACATCTGGTGATCCATGCCTCCGGAAACCTACCACAGGATCTATTGAATCAATGACTCACAGGATCAATGCCGTACTGCTTTCGGAAGGTGGACCAACACTACGAAGCAGGTAGTCATTATGTTTTGGGTGGTCAGTGTATTATTCCAAATTATTCAGTGAAAGAGAATTTCGCGACGTCAGCTTCAAGGAGCATAGATGTACCACACAGTTGCGACATGTGAAAATTCCTGCTGCACCAGGAATCGAGGCTGGATTCCCCGCTTTGCGCAAGTCCTCACCTTAAACCGCATCTTCTTCCTGTACACGGTCTCCTGCCCAATCCAAAGTTCCACATGTCTCTGTCCACATCCTTATATAGCAGTCATACCTGCAAGAGATAGCCGAATTGGTTAAGGAGAACGCTTACGATAAGCTGAAAATCCGGATTCGAGTCACGGTCCGACATGTATTTTCATGTCACAACCGAGTAATGCATCTACATCCATGCAGCTCATGTCACGATTTTCGCATCCGGCGAATAATTTGGAATAAAATTTCATAGAGCTGCTGATCGTCAAATCAGTGTATGCCGGCAACTCGAGACTCTCTTGTAAAGGCTATATTTTATGTGTTGTTTCTTATTTTCGTTGGAACGATAGAGTACTCGACCAGACGCAGGTCCTTCCGGCTGAGTAGTGACCAGCAGCTGATTTTGTAGGACGAGTAATTTGTGTATTCACATTTTCGCAAGTGGATATTTTTGAATTTTTTATCTTTTATCATATCCGTGAAATACTGGTGCACATGAAGATCCTTCCACCAACACGGACAAAAGTCAATGCACCGCCAACACTCGCTCAGTTCCGTCACAGCTCCAGCACAACTTTTACGGTTACGCTACGGAGCACGACTCCGGCGGTTTTGTTCTGAGGCTACTACAGTTCCATCTCTTCTACATACAGTTAAGAAGTTCAGTAGTGACTATGTCGGCGACACAGCATTTGCTCTTGCGTAGCTATAGGAACAGTGAACTACAATAGTATGCAAAGTACTTTCACCAATAGTGATTAAATCAACAACCGCCAAGCTACTTCGATTCATTTACATTAGATATAAGACTCCAATGCCATGCAGGTAACTATTAAGAATGGTAAGTACATACCACGTGTCACAGGAATTCGACATGAGCAAAATAAAATTGTTTCTGGTAGGAAAAAAAAAAAACTTTTTCACACACCAGAATCGTGCAGTACAAATTTCTACAGGATTATTCACAAGTGCCGATCTGGTTTCAGAAGAAAATTTGGCAAAAGTGACAAGAAATCATGCCAAGTTTCGATTCATAATAAGAGCAGTGGTGTATTTGAACAGCGCGCCACTAATTGGCAGTCCTCTCAGAACATGTAAACAATTCATCTGGTCCATGTTGTCACATCGAAATTGCATATACAGGTGCTGCCGTTTGCCACGTCCCCCCATCCCCATTATTTAAACGAGCCTTCCAGTACCCATCTTAAGCACCTACAATGTGAATTTAAAAATCCGGGAGGCGCTCTGTGAATCTTGTAGTTTTTTCGCAGTCGCCTTCTGAAAACCCGAGAGGTACTTATGAATAATATCGTAGAGATAAGTCGATTTGTTTGTTAATTAGCTAGTTAAAATTAACTTAAGTGAGTTCTAAAGAAAACCTGTAAAGGTACTGCTGTTTTTTAAGTTCATGGGACAAAATTCGAGGTAATTAGTTGCTCTCCTATACAGAATCAAAATACTGTTGACAGTGAGCTTATAAAATGAGACGTTAGTAAACGGCTAATGAATGCTAAAGATGCTTAACTTTAATGAACTTTAAATCAAGCTAGATTACGTATGAAGGAGGGTCTTACCCTTGTGTTTGTCTTTCCTGTTTGATTTCTGTTTACTTTGAATGAAAAAAAAAATAACTGAACGTAAGAACTTAGCTGTTGCTTTTAATGCAGCAGATGATGACGACGGGATGCGTTGTAACTTATCAAATACAGGTTGTTTGCGGAGGAAAGGTCAATATTTTACACAGTGGGAGTATAAGTAATTCTGAACAAAAAAATGGTATACGAACATTGCTCCGCAAATACTTCGTCAGCGAGGTATGGGTATTGAAAGGAACTTTAATTCTGCAAAATAGATGTGGCCAACTTGAACGTATACGCAATACAACTGGACCGAAACGTGATTTTCTTTTTTTCTTTGTAAAGAATGTTACAGAGAAGTACAATTATGTTACACATTTTTACATAATGTTTATTTACTTTACATTTAGTACACTATGCATTGCAACATGCATGTTACATGTATTCGTTGAAAAGACCTACCAAATATTTTACAAACGGCTTTAACACTTATCGTACAGATGTTGCACAGTTCACAGAACAGATACCAATATCCCACCGTGAACGTCAATGCGCTTTTGAGCTATAGCGATAACATATTATGTTGCTTGTTCAGTTGCCTATGTTGGTTCCTAATTAATTCAGTAGCGTCCATGATGCGACGAAGCTGTTCATCTCGTGTATTTACCTTCACTTTGTGCACCTATGATTTCATCCAACCCCATAAGCAGAAATCTAAAGATGTAAGGTCAGATGGTCTTGGAGGCCAGTTAATAGCACCGCCACGGCCAGACCAGCGATTAGGGTTGGTGCGGTTTAGATGGTCCCTCACACGTAGGGTAACATGTGAGGGGCATGTTGAAAGTACATTACAGTTCGCTTGGCCAGAAGAACGTCTTCCATTAATTCCACAAATGAAGTTTCCAAAAAATGCAGGTACCTTTCTCCCGTCAATCGCTGATTGAGAACCAATGTGCCTGTCAGGCAAAACGAACCTGGAAATTGCTATCCACTGAAGCGTGTGTATTTTCCCGTGACCATCGATGATTATTGCGTGTGTTATTTATTCCATGTCATGAAAATTGGGATTGGTCAGTGAGTAGTATGTATGGTTCAAATGGTTCAAATGGCTCTGAGCACTATAGGACTTAACAGCTGTGGTCATCAGTCCCCTAGAACTTAGAACTACTTAAACCTAACTAACCTAAGGACATCACACACATCCATGCCCGAGGCAGGATTCGAATCTGCGACCGTAGCAGTCGCGCGGTTCCGGACTGCGCGCCTAGAACCGCGAGACCACCGCGGCCGGCGAGTATGTATGGAAGCAAATGACTATTCTCAATTACCCAGTGACAGAAATGAAGTCGTTGGGTATTGCCGCCAACTTGGAGATTTTGGACACGCTGTATTTGAAATGGATACAGGTTTCCGCATGTAATGTTTCCCATACACGTGTCTGTGGAATATTCATACGCAAGGACATTCTTCGTATGCTCGTACTGGGACTTCGCTCAGCACTTGTGATAATTTCTTCGTGTTCTTGCAAGTTTGTTGACGTGCACACTCGGACGAAAAATGTGTACTTGAAAGAGAGCCTGTTGCACGCAGGTAATCGTCGAGTCGGAAAGTGCCTGTGGTATTCCTCTATTGCAGCGGTAGCACTACCGTCGCAAAAGCCATAAGCATACACCATATCTGCATATTCCTCATTACTGTAGACGTGTGGCATTGTTAGTAGCGATTGTACGAACACAGTTAACACCATATACTGCACAGCTAACCGATATGTCGCCGGTACACTACACAATGCGGCATACACGGCACAACTGCGCAAACAATGGGTGATTACACTACGTACGTCGCATGACCATAATACGTGGTAGGTTGCATAGCGTAAACATGACATGCACCCGTGCATTGTTTGCAAGAAAATAACGTTACGGTCCAGTTTTATTGCGTATACGTTCACGCTGTGCCAATCAATGTTGCAGAATTAAAGTTCCTTTCAATACCCACACGTCCTTAACGAAGCACTTTTTTGTTCCGACTTAGTTATACTACCACTGTTTAAAATATTGACATTTCCACCCCAAACACCCTGTATATGATACTGTGATGATATGGTGATGGTAAACGCTGAAAGAAGTCTTGTGTAAAGTATTCAAGTAAAGTGGGCAACTTGGTGAATAATGTGACAACAGAAAACTGTAGTTTTTTATTCTTAAATAATGTCATCTGGATTAACATGAAGCAAATAGCTCTGCGATGGTATGTTCTTGCATAATGCTATGTTTTGTGGTGGAAGTTAGAAGTAGGTGATGGCTGATTACAAATCTTTTTTTTTCTCTGTTTGTAAGTGTAAAAATGTGTTTGTTGGTTTTTTGGAAGCTTTATTCTGCTGCCTATAAGTTCGAAGAGCCAACTAAATGACGGTACGATGTTACAAATAAGTTACATGTGCTGACTATTCTGTAGAAGAGTTAAATATTACTAACATTTTTTCAGCCTTTAGAAAGCGAAAGAGTGTATTTAAGTAGATTAAAGGGGTAAATTTGTGATAATACACACACCTGCAAAAACAAATGTGATAGTAATTGAAGTTTTAGAAAACAAGTCTCATTAATGAAATTAGGGGCAATTTGTCAGTGGCTTATCAGAAAGACAATGTTTTAATTGTCACAATTTTGTTTCTAAATATGGTATACAGTTCCTCAGGATATTGCGTTAAATACGTCACGATTCTGTTTCCTCTCATACCACTAAACGTGTAAGTAAGTTAACGGTTTGATGTAATTGCGTATCTTAGCAAGTATTGTACCAAATTTGTTGTGATTTGGTTTCTTTTCACGTATGCTTCCACTGTATAGATACATAAATAAGTCTATAACAGTTTCCTTTAATTGCCTTGTTTCATTCATGTCAGTTACTTTTGGTTGTGATGAGTAGAGGCCAGCAGTTATTAGAATTTTAGGATGGTCTGCAGAATAAATACCACGAAACTGGCGAATTTGGAGACAAATAGTTTCCTGCCCAAGGATAAAACAAAAGTAATAAAACTGTATAAGTACACTTGTATTAAAGTTGTAACTGTGTGTCGTAGGAAAACTCTAGGTCAACACAGCTTCGTGAAACATTAATTTAAGTCGCTATGTAGTCATGAGTTGGGGGGGGGGGGGGGGGATAAATTGTGTCAAATAAAATTTCATTTTCCGGACAGCTCATAGGACACAAAATCTTTATTGCTAACAAAATTAAAGGATGTAAGTTACAATATTCCGAGTATGGGGAAATCCAATGTCTCGGTACATTTGTGTGTAAGGTTACAATGTTATATGAATGCGTGATGTCTACTCTTTCGGACATGTCTGAAAGAATGGACACCACACAAAATCCGCAGCTGTTAGACATTACAAGTAAATTGGAGGCGTAGAGAGAAAGAAAGGAAGGGGAAGAGAAGTGGGTCACTGCTGCCAGCTGCATCGGGACATTACGCGGTATCAGCGGCGACGAGTGAAAATGCGTACCGGACCGGGATTCGAAACCGGGATCTCCTCTTTAATAGGCAGGTGCGTCAACCACTGCGCCATCGGGAACACACTGTCTATCGAAATTGTGCAGAGTATCTAGGAATACCTCACAGTCGATCCATATTCTCATTGAGCGCCACCTACCCGCAGTCCATGTTCCTCTGCTCGCAAGCAGATCTGAACGCCTGTCCAGCCGCGCCATCGTGGCCAGCTCGCGCAACTGTGTACGTCGGCATACCTGCCAGGGTTGAGCCGCGCGGTTTGGGGGGTCCTGTCACGGATTGCGCACCCCTCCCGCCGGAGGTTTGAGTTCTCCCTCTGGCATGGGTGTGTGAGATGTTCTTAGTGTAAGTTAGTTTAAGTAGTGTGTAAGTGTAGGGACCGACGACCTCAGCAGTTTGGTCCCTTAGGAATTCACACACATTTGAACCTGCTGGGAGGATGTACTGAGGCCGCTTCAGCGCTGCCCTCTCAATTCCCGGACACGAACTGCTGGATGTGCCTTCATCATCAGTTATCTGCTATATTAGCAGGTCCTTTTCCTCTCCATTTTCTGCGATCCATTGCTTCCTTCTTAAGGCTGCTGTATGTTGTACCGTCCATCATGTCATCCAGTATCTGGAATCTCTTCCTTCATCGCTTCCTTTTCCCTTCTACATAACCTTCTAAAACTGTTTTTATCAGCCCGTCATTCTTTCTTAACATATGCCCAATGCAATTTCTTTTTCTTCTCTTTATTACATTTAGTAACTGTCCTTTCTCTCCCACTCTTCTCAGTACCTCTTCATTTTTTACTCTGTCCATCCAACTTATTCTTTCCATCTTCCGCCATGTCCAGATCTCAAAAGCCTCCAGCCTTTCTCTGTCTTTTTTCCTCATAGTCCATGTTTCAGCGCCATATAGAAGAACACTCCATACAAGACATTTTATGAGTCTCTTTCTGAGTTCTCTGTCCAGACTACTGCAGAAGATTCTCCTTTTCTTATAAAACGCCTCTTTTGCCATTGCTATCCTTGTTTTAATTTCTGTGGTGCACTTCCAGTCGGTGTCTAACCTGCTTACAAGATACTTAAAATTTTTCACCTGTTCTAGTGTTTCTCCATTCAGCATAATTTTTAATTCCTTATTTCCTCCTAGTGCCAATACTTTTGTTTTATTTCTGTTAATTTTCATTCCATATTTTTTCCGTTAGTTGCAATGGTGTCCACGAAATCCTGTAATTCTTTTTCCCCTGTGGCTAGAAGGACCATGTATCAGCAAATCTCAAACACCCTACCCTTCTTCCTCCAATTCCAACTCCTTTGTCATCTAATGAGCATTGGTAAATCATATTTTCCAAGCAGAGGTTGAAAACAGTAGGTGATAAACAGCATCCTTGTCTTACTCCTTTTCCTAGTCTGATCCAGTTTGTACTTTCTCCTCTCACTTTAACTGAAACTTTTTGATTAAGATATAGTGAGTTTATAAGTCTTCTGGTTTTCCAGTCCACTCACTTTTCCCTCATTACAGTCGCCAGCTTGTCACAAACCACATTATCAAATGCCTTTTCTAGATCGATGAAGCACATATATAGGTCTCTTCCTTTTTCAATAAACCTTTCTCCCAAGATTCTTAGGAGCCCTATTGCATCTCTGGTGCCTGTATTCCGTCTAAAGCCAAACTGCTCCTCGCCAAGATTGCCTACCTGACGGGAAAAAAATGGTTCAAATGGCTCTGAGCACTATGGGACTCAACTGCTGAGGTCATTAGTCCCCTAGAACTTAGAACTAGTTAAACCTAACTAACCTAAGGACATCACAAACATCAATGCCCGAGGCAGGATTCGAACCTGCGACCGGAGCGGTCTTGCGGTTCCAGACTGCAGCGCCTTTAACCGCACGGCCACTTCGGCCGGCTACCTGACGGGAATTGGGAATCATTAACGGGTTGTACAGCCCGGATATTGAAAGTTATCTTAGTAAATAAAAAAACATAAAGAAGATTTGTGAATGTGTACCTGTTTGCCTTACTTCTACATTGTTTCTTTGCGAGTGTATAGCCTCTTTATGACCATGTTTGGTTTGTGGGGCGCTCAACTACGAGTTATCATCGCCCGTACAAAGTCCCAATTTTTACATAGTCCAATGTAACCACTGTTACGAATGATAATGATGATGACGATGATGAAGTGATCACAACACAAACACCCAGCACAGTCTCTTTATGAATGTAAGCTACTGCATATATATATTCTCAGAAACGAATAAAGTTAGTGAGCTAACCTCAGCGAAGAACTAAATCTGTCTGCGAGAATGACAGGCAAATATGACTGCGAGAATGTAGATCTAAATCTGTCTGCGAGAATGACAGGCAAATATGACTGCGAGAATGTAGATGGAATATGCCCTACCTGAGCGGAAACTTGCTGCTTTTTCTTTAACCTAAACTTTAGAGAGAACAGTTAATGAATTAATGTCAACACCGATCGTATGAAATCGAAAACTCTTATCTCCTGTATTTAACTTACCTGTGCCGAAATGGAAAATGCCTTGCAATTGCTCTCGTAGAAACCTAGAAAAGGTGTGTCTCAATTTCTGAGCTACTACTAGCTTCAGGGAATCGCTGTAGTGCAATGCGAACTTTAAAGATATGCAATGCAAATTTGGTTCTCACAACCTTTGTCTCTCGTAAAACAGAATGTTCACCACGTAGTGGGTGCTTTATAATGACATGTGATAATCTGTTGCTCTCCAGACACAAATTCTTCTCAAGAAACTATGTTAAAAAAAAAAAAATCCATCCAAAATAATTTCTTAAGAGTATTTCGTTTAAAATATTTCACCACTGCAGACCTAGTGACCATAAGAAAATATTTCATTACGGATTACAATTACGTAAGATCAACAATGGAGAAATACAAAAATATAACTCAACATGAAAATTTATTGTAGTGTAAAAGTCCCCATACTAGTGAGGTTCTGTCACATTCGACGTGGGGTCGATCTGAACTTTACAGTGTGTGGCAGAATTATGTACAGTCATTGTTTTAAGGGGTTACCTGCCAGGGAAGCCGAGAGAGCTAACGCCCTCCTTCCTTTACTCGGGTAGCCTTGCCAGCACCAGATCGAATCCGCATGGCGGATTAACGACGTAGGCCGGTATGGTGGCCAGCCTGGATGTGGTTTTTAGACGGTTTTCCACGTCTCGCTAGGTGAATGCCACAGATTGCACTAGACATAGACAGTTGGGGTACACTAATTCCTTCCTGGAGGGTACTGGGTGGCGACAGAAAGGGCATCTGCACCCCTTAAAATTATCATGCCACACCCTTTAACCAGCAGACCCTGCAATTCGGGATTAATGCTTGGAAAGAGAGATTGTTTTAAGGGGGTGTGGACGTCAGGTTGCTTCCTTTAGTTGGCTTCTTCCCTTTATCTTATTAGATAAAGTTTGAAAGGGTTGCGCTTTTTCCTAAGTACTGCTATTTTCTATTATTCAAATTATTGTACATTTTGGGGGTCGTTATACAGCCTGAAAGCCTGTATGGGTGTTGCTGGGTAGGCTGCCCTAAGAAATAAACGTTGTTAAAAAAATTCGATACGATGCACCGTTTCCGAGTTAATTGGGATTGAAATTAGCCAATCGGGACGTTGTGCGAGCAAATTCGAGCTTCCCCCCATAGACAGTTAGTGTCAGCTGCTCTCATAGCGTACATGTCAGCGCACGAGACCGCTTAGCCTGTGGCTCGGGTTCGATCCTTGCTACCGTCCCACGTCCAATTTTTGTATCGCGCTCTTCTTCGATTTTAGGAAAGCAAATGAAGCACACGTCTGGCGACACTGTGTTTAGCGGACGCTTGAGTTTGGGTACGTGACAGCCGAATGGCAAACTTCAGTAGTAATTACCTTGGACATGACACAACTTACGTAATTCTCTTCGTAACAATTGTGAACAACCTACACTGCAGCACCATTACAAGCTTTTCAAACTGTTTCTGATAACCCTGTATACGGTCATTGCCAAACTACTAAGTGTTGCCATTTGTGTTGCTTTAAATGACGGTACATTTTGAGGCTTGTTGTATATGATGTTTGTAAAATTGTGATTTTGTGGCTCTCCTTAGTGCATGGTTCTTTTTATTTCTATTTATTTTTATTTTTAGTTTTACTTTTCTAAATTCATTTTCTTTTGTAATAAAAATTTGCTATTTGTGAAATTTTATTACACGTACATCTTGAACCAGCACTATTAGTCAAAAAAATGGCTCTGAGCACTATGGGACTTAACATCTGAGGTCATCAGTCCCCTAGAACTTAGAACTACTTAAACCTAACTAACCTAAGGACACCACACACATCCATGCCCGAGGCAGGATTCGAACCTGCGACCGTAGCGGTCGCGCGGTTCCAGACTGAAGCGCCTAGAACCGCTCGGCCACTCGGCCGGCCACTATTAGTCCCTCTACCGTCACATTTATGTTACAAAGACAGCTAAAAGTTTCAGATACTTGCCAAATTTTACGGTACCTCGAATTTGTGCATAGCTATGTGAGCATACACTACTGACGCAACTGAATTCCTAAATCGCAACGTTTCTCTTCAGCTACTTTCCAGAATCATTCTTAATTCGTCTAATTCATCTGAAAGCTTTAAATCGCGCACTGAAGTCCGTAGAAAGAGTAGCAGCAAATGCTGTGATCGGAGCCTATCCGTTACATACTTGTTCTTGTACAGCACCCGACATAGGCCTTACGACTTCCGTGAAACTGTACACGAGGAGTATTCATAGTCTTTTAATTACGACAGCGAAGAAATAATGCTATGCAGTTAATTTTTGTTTGTTTGTGGGTACGGTCAGCGTCCTTGAATACACTGAAATCCCCGTGAAGTCTTTTGATAAAGTGGTCTATTGTGCTGTTTTCTGAATCTGAGGAGGAACAACGCTGCAGTAATCTATACTGAGTTAATGGAAGTGTACGGCAGCGCTGCCCCATCACATCACATTATAGTTAGGTTGCACATACAGGCTTCGAATCTGGTCAAACTACTCTGAACGACCAGTTATAACAATAAACGTTACAGCCTAGACGAGGCAAACGACGATAGTACACACATCAAAAAAATTTTTGCATCACCTCAGTTCCGAGAGTTCCAGAATCTGTACAGAAAATTGGAATATAGATCAAAACAAACATCATTTCCGCGATTTTTATTGCTCTTGAAAACCACACATTGCATGTTGCACCACCATACAGTGAGACCTTCAGTGGTGGTGGTCCAGACTGTTGTACACACGCGTGCCTCTAATACCCAGTGGCACGTCCTCTTACATTGATGCATGTCTGTATTCGTCGTGGCATACTATCCACAAGTTCATCAAGGCACTGTTGGTCCAGATTGTCCCACTCCTCAACGGCGTTTCGGCGTAGATCTCTCAGAGTGGTTGGTGGCTCCTGTCGTCCACAAACAGCCCTTTTCAATCCATCCCAGGCATGTTCGATAGGGTTCATGTCAGGAGAACATGCTGGCCACTCAAATCGAGCGATGTCGATATCCTTAAGTCATTCCTAATATGTGCACGATGGCGGCGCGAATTGTCGACCATGAGCACGAATGCCTCGCCAATATGCTGCCGATATAGTTGCACTATCGGTCGGAGGATGGCATTTCACGTATCCTACAGCCGTTACGGCGCCTTCCATGACCACCAGCGGCGTAGGTCGGCCCTACGTGATGCCACCCCAAAACAGCAGGGAACCTCCACCTTGCTGCACTCGCTTGATAGTGTGCCTAAGGCGTTCAACCTGACTGCATTGCCTCCAAACACGTCTCCGACGATTGTCTGGTTGAAGACATATGCGACACTCATCGATGAAGAGAACGTGGTGCCAGTCCTGATCGATCCATTCGGTGTGTTGTTGGCCCGTCTGTACCGCGCTGCATTGTGTCCTGGTTGCAATGAGGGACCTCGCCATGGACGTAGGAAGTGAAGTTGCGCTTCACGCAGCCTATTGCGCACAGTTTGAGTCAAAACACGACGTCGTGTGACTTCACGAAAAGTATTATTCAACATGGTGGCGTTTCTGTAAGGGTCCTTCGAGCCATAATCCGTAGCTAGCGGTTCAAAAATGGCTCAAATGGCTCTGAGCACTATGGGACTCAACTGCTGTGGTCATAAGTCCCCTAGAACTGAGAACTACTTAAACCTAATCAACCTAAGGACATCACACACATCCATGCCCGAGGCAGGACTCGAACCTGCAACCGTAGCGGTCGTGCGGGTCCAGACTGTAGCGCCTTTAACCGCTCGGCCACTCCGGCCGGCGTTGCTAGCGGTCATCCATTGCAGTAGTTGCCCTTAGGCGGCCTGAGCGAGGAATGTCATCTACAGTTCCTGTCTCTCAGTATCTCCTCCATGTCCAAACGACATCGCGTTGGTACACTCCGAGACACCTGGACATTTCCCTTGCTGGGAGCCCTTCCTGGCACAAAGTAACAATGCGGACGCTATCGAACCGAGGTATTGATGGTCTAGACATGGTTGGACTACAGACAACACGATCCTTGTACCTCCTTCTTGGTGGAATGACTGGAACTAATCGCCTGTCGGACCCCCTCCGTCTAATAGGCGCTGCTCTTGCATAATTGTTTACATCTTTGGACAGATTTAGTGACATCTCTGAACAGTCATAGGGAATGTGTCTGTGATACAATATCCACAGTCAATGTCTATCTTCAGGCTTTCTGGGAAGTGGGGTGATGCAAAACTTTTTTGATGTGTGTACTAACGTTCAATACGTCTGTCTGGGTAACCATGTTGCGAGAATCAAGGTAAGCTGTGAGCATTGGGGCAGTGGACACTGTGACATATGCAGGTTTGAATCGCTTCACAGACAGCCGACGTAACTAACAAGGCCGAGCACGATAAGCGAGGATTCCGTGTTCGTTCCCCGGACTGGCACAAATTTTCGTGCGTCACCTGTAGGTATGATTTCCACGCCTAATACAGCTGATGTCAAAAATACCCGCAACTGCGAAAACATTCGTATTTTCAGCAGCTTGCACGACTTTCTGAACGTGACAACGGTCGCTGCCAGTTTGGTTCTCTGACTGCTCGCGTTAATTAGAAAACCCCCTCGAACCGAGGCTGCAGCGAAAAAGTTGCAGCCGTGCAGGTCAATGGTGAGTTCCTTAGCCGTGTCACCGTGGACGAGCGCTGAGTCCTCTCAGTGAACCCGAGACATAGCATCAAATCAAACGGTTGAAACATGGATTTACCACCGTCGAAATGATGAATTGATAACAGATCTCTCGAGATCTGTTGGAACACGACTATCGTCTGAGCCTTCTTTCTTTTTTTTTCGTGGTGTATGGAGTTTCCGAAGTACTACCATCCGTGTGGCTGGACTTCAGGAGTGTGAAGGTAAATGGCTCAAGGTCATCTTCGCTAGTCTTAAGCAGGGTCGTGGTGGTTCTTGATTTATTTTAACTTCCTATCATTTATTTATGTCAGACACACACACACACACACACACACACATATATATATATATATATATATATATATTGAAGATGACTGAAGACAAATACACACACAAACACACACACACACACACACACACGCATATATATATGTGTGTGTGTATTTATCAGTCATCTTCAAGTTGGGATCGTTATGGGAGATCTTCCACACTGGCTCGCGGTGCCGCAGGTGCCACAGAGCCGATATATTCAAGCTACCTGGATGTTGGACGTAATGCTTCAACCTTGTTGAGGAGTCTCTTGACGGACATCCGAATCAGTTCCCTGAGGAGCGGCATGTCAACTTCACGGTGGAGGTCCTGGATGCGGGCCCAACGAGGTGCACGGAGCATGGCCCGAAAGCACCGATTGTGGACTGTCTGGAGGAGGCGTAAGGATGAGGGGCAAACTGTGTCCAATGTCGAGCAGTCGTAAAGAAGCACTGGGAGGATTGTTGCAGAACAAAGGTGGAGCTTGAAACCAGTCAGTAATTCTGTGCTGGCCAGTACAAGATGGATCTGGTGGAGAAGGCGTAGCAGCATGATTCATTGCTCTTGTACATGTGTGTTAGAAAGTAGCTTCTTATGAAGGATAATACCAATATACCGGGTGATCAAAAAGTCAGTATAAATTTGAAAACTGAATACATCATGGAATAATGTAGATGGAGAGGTACAAATTGACACACATGCTTGGAATGACATGGGGTTTTATTAGAACAAAAAAAAAAAAAAAAAAAAAAAAAAATACAAAAGTTCAAAAAATGTCCGACAGATGGCGCTTCATCTGATCAGAATAGCAATAATTAGCATAACAAAGTAAGACAAAGCAAAGATGATGTTCTTTACAGGAAATGCTCAATACGTCCACCATCATTCCTCAACAATAGCTCTAGTCGAGGAATAATGATGTGAACAGAACTGTAAAGCATGTCCGGAGCTATGGTGAGGCATTGGCGTCGGATGTTGTCTTTCAGCATCCCTAGAGGTGTCGGTCGATCACGATACACTTGCGACTTGAGGTAACTCCAAAGCCAATAATCACACGGACTGAGGTCTGGGTACCTGGGAGGACAAGGATGACGAAAGTGGCGGCTGAGCACACGACCATCACCAAACGACGCGCGCAAGAGATCTTTCACGCGTCTAGCAATATGGGGTTGAGCGCCATCCTGCATTTTGATTCTAATAAAACTTCATGTCATTCGAAGCATGTGTGTCAATTTTTACCTCTCTATATACATTATTCTGTGGTTTATTTTCAAATGTATACTGACTTTTTGGTCACCCGGTATTTAATTTTGTCCGTCCGAAGTGGTTATTGTGGAGAATCAGTTGTTCACGGAGATCATGGCGTCGTTCTGTAAACATCACGGCCTTCGTCTATTCTGCATTCAGTTTAATACAGTTACGCGCCGCGGTCCGAGCGCCTGCGTTGCGGGCTTTATAGGATCAACGCGAGCGCCGATAGGCCGGCGCGGCGGACGTGGCCCGTGCATAGCACAGTGGCGTCCGGCCGGAGTGGCCGAGCGGTTCTAGGCGCTACAGTCTGGAACCACGCGACCGCTACGGTCGCAGGTCAGAATCCTGCCTCGGGCATGGATGTGTGTGATGTCCTTAGGTTATTTAGGCTTAAGTAATTCTAAGTTCTAGGGGACTGATGACCTCAGATGTTGAGTCCCATATTGCTCAGAGCCATTTGAACCATTTGAGCACAGTGGCGGCGACAGCTGGTCTCTTAGTAGGTCGGGTTACTATCAGAGATAGGGTAAACGGCTTGTATGACCGTCCCCAAGATGCTGAAAAAGGCGTGTTACGAGTTTCTACTGCACGTCAGTCGACATTCCGTCAGATCTACTGTTATCCTTAGAAGAGCCAGCCATGACAAAACTATACCATCCGGTATGCAAATGTATGAGACAAACGGTATATCCTCAGACTTCAAGACGAATGTAACAGTTCCAATTCCAAAAAGGCAGGTGCTAGGAGATGTGAATATTACTGAAATATCAATTTAATAAATCATTGAAACTTCCTGGCAGATTAAAACCGTGTGCCGGACCGAGACTCGAACTCGGGACCTTTACCTTTCGCGGGCAAGTGGTCTACCACCTGAGCTACCCAAGAACGACTCACGCCCCGTCCTTACAGCTATAATTCTGCCAGTACCTCGTCTCCTACCTACCAAACTTTACAGGAGCTGTCCTGCGAACTTTGTTCCAAAATACTAACACGAATTATTTACAGAGGAATCGAAAAACTGGTAAAAGTCAACCTCGGTGAAAATCAGTTTCCACTCCTGAGAACTGTAGGAACACGAGAAGCAATACCAACCGTACGACTTCTCTTAGTAGACAAGTTAAGAAAAGGCAAACTTAAATTCACAGCTTATGTAAATTTGGGGAAAGCTTTTGACCGTGTCGACGGGAATACAGTCGTTGAAATTCTGAAGGTAGCACAGGTAAAATACATGGAGTGAAAGGTTAATTACAACTTTCACAGAAACCAGATGTCAGTTACAAGACTTCATGGGCAGGGGTAGGGAAGCAGTGGTTGAGAATTGTGTGCGACAGGATTGCAGCGTATCCCCAATGTTATTCAATCTGTAGCAAGCAGTGAAGGTAACCTAAGAGAAATTTGGAGCAGAAGTTAAATGTCAGGGAGATGTAATCAAAACTTGGAGATCTGCCGATGGCATTGTACTTTTGTCAGTAGCAACAAAGGCATGGAAGAGCATTTGAATGTAATGGACAGTGTCTTGAAAGGAGGCTATGAGATGAGCATCAATAGAAGAAAGACTAGGGTAACGGAATATAGTCTTGTTATCTCAGGCGATGTTGAGTGTATTAGATCAGGAAACGAGACACTGAAAGTAGTGGACGAGTTTTGCTATTTGGCCAGTAAAATAACTGATAATGCCTGAAGTAGGCAAGATGTAAAATGTAGACGGGCAATGGCATGAAAAGCATTTCTGAAGGAGAGAAATTTGTTAAAATCGGTTAAGTGTTTTGGGCACCTCTTCTGAAAGTATTTGTACAGAGTGTAGCCATGTGTGGAAGTGCAACATGGACGATCATCAGCTTAGACAAAAAGAGAATATAAGCTTTTTAAATTTACTATGAAAGAATGATGAAGATTAAATGGGTAGATCATGTAACTAATGAGAAGGTACTGAATAGCATTGGGGAGACAAGAAATTTGTGGCACAACTTGACAAAGAAAGGGATCGAATCAGAGGAGATATTCTGGGACTTTAATGGCTTACCAATTTAGTATGGGAGGGAAGTGTGGGTGGTAAAAATCGCAGAGGAAGTTCAAGAGATGAATACAGTAAGCACACCGAGAAAGGTAAGGGTCGCAGCAGTTATTCGGAGGTGGAAAGGCTTGCACAAGATAGGGTAGCTTGGAGAGCTACATCGAACTAGTCTACTGACTGAAGATCGCAACACACTGCAGGTCGGAGCAAACTACGCAACAGTCCAGCTGGATAGGTATATGTCAATCAATGTGTCCCTGGTGCATTCCTTCATTCCGGTGGAGGCTATAAGAAACAACCTTCTCAAGCGGTCCTCAGTGACCTGGCATTCTGCCCATGAACACTGAGACAATGACCATTTTAAGCTCCATAATCCATGTTTTGTTCACATGCCTATTGGAAAACCATGCAAGCCCACATGTAAAAATATGATAATACTCGTATGAGGAAACAAACAAACCAGTACAGTTATAAAATAAATAATTTGATATGATCAATTTCTGACTTGCACAAATTGTGGTGGGAGAGTAGACGAGTGCTCTTCAGATAGTTCAGCTGCGTTAACTCCGCTAAGAGGGTGACCGTGCCTGCTCGTCAATAGCGATTTCGTCCAAATTTCGCCAGAAATGAAAGTGACAGAAGTGACAGCTACAGTTAAAGTTTAGAAAAAAGTATCATGATCCCAGGCAGTGATTGGAGCAGCGGGAAGAGTACAGAGTAGTTATCCGAAGATTGTGGTGTCGAGTCATTATGTCGGAAAGTTCTTTTTTTTTTCAATTTTTCTTTCTTACTTTATTTTATTTTACTTTGAACTGTCAGTATTTGACAATACTTGCACTGCAGATAAATCTAAATGGTACTAAATATTTTGTGTCTATTAATATTTCCATAAAAGGCATAAAAGGGATAAGCAAAGGAAAATTTGCATTTGCAAATAAATTTCCAGGAACGGATGGTACTCACAGCGTCCACGAGAACTCCGCAAATAACGTTCCAAGAAGGGATTTTTAATAAAGCGTGCAGGACTTGGTATTCCGTTAGTTTGATTCTGCCTCCGACGCAGCCTTTGTCATCCACAAGTGAACAATATGTTTCCGGTGCAGATAAAATCGGCCCATCGAGAGACGAAAGGAGATAACATCACGAGAAGTGCATTGTACATCACCAGCTAGCTATTTTCGCCAATATTTGGCCCAGTAACACTTTACTCCCAGTTTTCTGCGAAAGTGAGCGATGAGAGAGAACCTTTTACGAATGTAAATCAAGTTGTTTTTCTATAGAAATTTTAAAACAACCGTGTAATTTTAAAAATGAGAGATTTACAAAGTGTTCAAAAAATGGTTCAAATGGCTCTGAGCACTATGGGACTCAACTGCTGTGGTCATAAGTCCCCTAGAACTTAGAACTACTTAAACCTAACTAACCTAAGGACATCACACACATCCATGCCCGAGGCAGGATTCGAACCTGAGACCGTAGTGGTCGTGCGGTTCCAGACTGTAGCGCCTTTAACCGCTCGGCCACTCCGGCCGGCCTTACAAAGTGTGCAAGACGCCAAGAATATTACTGCGTCCCTTGTTTTTTCTATAAATATCACACCAGTTCGGGTAACCACCAACTGTAAAGTAATGAGGTTGACTAATTTTATGTACAAAGTTCTCGTGTAAGCAATTACTATTTATGTTAAAGATAATGTATAAATAATTCAAAAGCCAAGATCGCTTGGACACTGTTTACTAGATGAATGGTTTCAACACACTAAAGGTGACACCATCGGATCTGAATGTAGCTTAACATGCAAAAATCATTTGGATATAACGAGAAATGAGGCAGACCAGGTGATATAAAATCACTGTCGCAGAAATAAAAATTAAAAAACAACTGCTCTCATGATGCCGACCATTGTTAGTCGAGTTACGGCCATGTGTCAAGTAGTTTTATCTTGTGACTTCGATTTTATATATCTGATGAAGTAGAATGGCCATGAGAGCAGTTGTTTGTAATTTTTATTTTTATTTCTGCGACAATGATTTTATATCAGCTGGCCTGCCTCATTTCTCGTTATATCCAAATGATTTATGCATGTTAAGCTACATCCAGATCCGATTATGGCACCTTTAGTGTGTTGAAACCGGTCATCTAGTAAACAGTGTTTAAGCGATCCTGGCTTTTGAATTATTTATACTACAGAGTGATCGCCCCACAACACACTATGCGTACACTGGATTAAAGACAAGGAAACTTCCACCGTTTTCAACTGAAGTTTATTTTCGAGTATTAGACACGTTTGGGCTATCCTTATTAGACACCTTCAGTGCCCTACAAGAAATATAGAATTATTAAAGTCTACATGTTTTGGGTGAGATTTGTAGTGATTCTTTGGCGGTTTTTTAAATCTAGCTATTTCGGTTGACAATTCCATGGTTGTGATTTTTACTTACGTTCATTATTGTGTTCTTTTTATACATCTATTTGTTGTTCTGTATGTACTAAATGCAGACAGTATAGATTTATTCTTTTAAATATTTCCTTGCACGTAACCTACAGTGTAGTAAACTGCACATGCTTACACTGGTCTTACTCGCATGTCTTAGAGCTGCGAGTGGCGTGGGGTGTTGGGGTGCGGATGGAGGAGGAGTGGGTGGTGGTACACGGTGTGTGTGTGTGTGTGTGTGTGTGTGTGTGTGTATGTGTGTATCTACGACAGAGAGAGCGAGAGGGAGAATGTGAGAGAAGTTGAGTGTAACTATTATTATTAATTATTGTTGTTGTTATTATTATTACTATTATTTTTTATTTTTCCCCTGTTTTATATTTTCCTGGTAGACAGTGAATTAGTTTTAACATTGGCGTTCTGATGTTGCTCTTTTGCTCGTTGAGAATATTTCCGTTTTTGTTTATGGCCTTCTGTGTGAAATACTTTTTCCGTTAGAATGAGCATTCCCTTTCTTCCGTTGTTATGGCGGAAGACTACCATGTCTGTCTTCATCCCCATGTGTTGGAGATTTTATTTAATTAGATATGCAGCAGATTTGCAGTGCGTACGTTTAGTCTCCAATGCCCATATACGCTGTTTGTAGCTGATGTTAAAATTTGTTGTAGTCATCTCAGTGTACACTGAAGCGCCAAAGAAACTGGTATAGGCATTCGTACTCAAATACAGAGATATGAAAACAGGCAGAATAAGGCACTGCGGTTGGTAACGCCTATATAGGACAAGCGTCTGGCGCAGTTGTTAGATCGCTTACTATTACCACTATTGCAGCTTATCAAGATTTAAGTGAGTTTCAACTTGGTGTTACAGTCGGCGCAGGAGAGATGAGGCACAGCAACTCCGAGGTAGCGATGAAGTGTGGGTTTTCCCGTACGACCATTTCACGTGTTTGCCTTGAATATCAGGACTCCGGTAAAACATCAAATCTCCGACATCGCTGGGGCCGGAAAAAGATCCTGTAAGGACGGGACCAACGACGACGGAAGAGAATAGTTCGACGTGACAGAAGTGCAAACCTTCCACAAATTGCTGCAGGTTTCAATGCTGGGCTATCAACAAGTGTCAGCGTGCGAAACATCCAACGAAACATCATCGATATGGGCTTTCGGAGCCGAAGGCCCACTAGTGTACCCTTGATGACAGCACGACACGAAGCTTGACGGCTCGTCTTGTCCCGTCAACACCGACATTGGACTGTTGATGACTGAAAACATGTGGGCTGGTCGGAAAAGTCTCGTTTCAAATTGTATCGAGCGGATGGACGTGTGAGGATTTCGAGACAACCTCATGAATCTAGAGACCCTACAAGCCAGCAGGGAACTGTTCCAGCTCGTGGAGGCCCAGTAATGGTGTGCGGTGTGCGTAGTTGGAATGATATGGGACCCCTGATACGTCTATGTACGACTCTGACAGATGACACGTACGTAAGCATCCTGAATAATTACCTGCATGCATTCGTGTTCACTGTGGATTCCGACGGACTAGGGCAATTCTAACAGGACAACGCAACACACCACACGTCCAGAACTGTTACAGAGAGGCTCCACGAGTTTAAATACTTATGTTGGTCACCAAACTCCAGGGGTCGTGAACATTAATATCTGGGATACCTTGCTACGCGCTATTCAGAAGAGATCTCCATCGCCTCGGTCTCTTACTGATTTATGGACAGACCTGCAGGATTTATGGTGTCAGATCCGTCCAGCACAACTTCAGACAATAGTCGAGTCCATGGAAAGTCGTCCTGCAGCGGTTCTCCGTGCTCGCGGAGGCCCTACTCTCTATTAGGCTGGTGTGCGAGTTTCTTTGGCTCTTTAGTGTATTTACAGTTGCAGCAACTACATGTTAATTCGTATATACCTGAACTGTTGTAGTTATCTTTATTTTCATCGCAGCTTTTAGTTTCTTTCATATTGCTATATTTGTCTTATAGGATATACTAATTTTATAGTTTTTTTAGATGTTAGTGGTATTGTGTGCCGGCCGGTGTGGCCGTGCGGTTCTAGGCGCTTCAGTCTGGAACCGCGAGACCGCTACGGTCGCAGGTTCGAATCCTGCCTCGGGCATGGATGTGTGTGATGTCCTTAGGTTAGCTAGGTTTAAGTAGTTCTAAGTTCTGGGGGACTGATGACCTCAGATGTTAAGTCCCATAGTGCTCAGAGCCTTTTGAACCATTTGATATTGTGTGTGAGCTGATTGCGTTATGTCATGATGTACTATTTATGTTGAGGAGAGTCTTTTCTGGTGAGCGTGTACATTTTGTGATATTGTTATTTGTTGGTATATTTTTGTACGCCTCACAATCCCTTCTTAGAAATTTATCTGCATACTCACATTTTCCTTTGTCTCTATTTTACAGGTCTTTCATAAAAATATTAAGATATTGAGCGTTATTTTGATTCATTTGCAGTGGGGCAACGTAAGAACTGAAAATAAATGATGTTTTATTTATATGGATTTGACCGAAAGACCCTCTGTTTACTGGTCTGTGCCATCCGCTGACCAGCATTTGTAAGAGAAGCACTTACTCACAAAATTTCCCGTCTCTTCTATATGGAACTCAAGAGATATTAGATTTGCGTCTGAGCTCTGCGCATTGTCCACGGGTAAAACTTTCGTTGAAGGATAGGCAGATGCGTAGCAGATGTTGTAGTCTTATACGGTAATGAAACAGTTTGTCGATTGTGTAGGCCGTGCCATTTTTTCGCCTTTAATAAGATACGCTTTAGAACAAAATGTCAGTCTCTCCCTTAGGACACGAACGCTGGCAGCAGAGACAGCATTCTCTCTCCGAGTTCCAAGGCGAGATTCAAGTGCAGGTGGATCACCATTGCCCGTCTCCGTCGACTTATGAAGTGTCAAGAGTGTATGTGTATAGTGAAGCTGAATTTTGTGACTGTTTGTACAGTGTTGTCTTATGTCTTTTTATGGACAATTGGAAACGAGAGGGTGAAACCTGTTGCCACCACATACAAAATACTCATATCGAATAGCACCAACGCGGGCACCGATTCTGTCACCACAGGAGTCTCGCATGCCTTTGCCTTAGAAGATATTGCAGGTATTTTGGAATTTAATACAGAACACTGACGCATAGCCTGCTGGTCTGCTGGTGAATAGTTGTACGCCTCCACTCCCCCACCTTTGCCAGCTGGTTGCTGAAGATTAACATTTCCCGTACCACTAGTATCGTACCGGTCTACGTAGGGTAGTGCGCCATTACACGGGCGTGCGCGATTAGCATCAGCAACGGAAGCGGGCACTGAAACAGAATCAGATACTGACCGTGCATAGCGATGTAAAATTCGGTTACTGGCATACTTACAAAAAATCACATGGAAACGCTTGTGTGTTTACTTCTGTGTATATTCTCAGAGTCCGAGGATACATACGAGTAAAGTAAACATGAATGTTGTTCAAACTCCATTTTTATTGGTTCATCATATTGGTACTGTAATTTGAATAGTCTGGAGTGTCCAAACTTTACAATAAACTGCCTATTCATCAGTACAAAAACACTTTTAACGTGTCGTGACTATATGAACTATTCGTTCTGTGTTGTGTCATCAGTTGTATTGACCCACGTAAGAGTATCAATGACTGTTTCAATAATGTTCTGAGATCTCTATTGTGCGGTACTCTTTGGCCACAATTCTTGAAATAAATCATGCTCAAAACTCCGAAAGGGTCAATCAGGTCATAATTCTATGTCTCCACACTTACTGGTG
The DNA here is from genome assembly GCF_021461385.2 of Schistocerca piceifrons. Taxonomy (NCBI): domain Eukaryota; kingdom Metazoa; phylum Arthropoda; class Insecta; order Orthoptera; family Acrididae; genus Schistocerca; species Schistocerca piceifrons. Next base: position 193,615,821 of record NC_060138.1, read on the forward strand.
ACTAATTCTTTCCATAATTGACAAGAATCTATACTTTGCGATCAGTGATATGGTTTTTTTAACTTCCATAACGTACGGAGACCCAAATGTGGAGGAGTACGATATTACAGACATGTTGTGTACTCTAACATCAAAAGAATAACTGCATAACTTGCAGTGGATTTAATTATCGACGGAACATCACGGAATTATTCAACAAAGTGCCATGGAGGGCTGTACAAGGAAGGGGCTGCGCATGGGAGAACATGTTACTTTCTCGAACTTCTGTATAGTGTAATGGTGATGCAGGGAAATGTAGACTCATCTCACTAGATTTGGAGAGGTAGGTTTTCCCTTGCAGCGTGGGACACAAAGTGTAAGAAAGAATTCTGTTTCGCCTTCGTGTCAAACTACACAGCCCAGTCGCGTTAATGTGACCACCGCTTATGTTCGACGTCAGGGTGTAATAATGACTCACAGACGACAGGTGGCAGCACTAACAGTGGAGGGTACATAAAGCGTGTCGAAGGGATGCGGAAAACAATGCAGGCATTGTTGTAATGGGGAAACAGAGCAATTTATCTGACAGCCAAAAGGCATGATCATTGGCTCTCGGGTCAAGTGTGGAAGGATTTCCGAAACATTTCAGTTTGTTAACTGCATTCCACTCTCGTTAACCAATACCTTGCATGTTATAAGGGTGCTATCCAACACTAGCGCCGGCCGGTGTGGCCGTGCGGTTCTAGGCGCTGCAGTCTGGAACCGCAAGACCGCTACGGTCGCAGGTTCGAATCCTGCCTCGGGCTTGGATGTGTGTGATGTCCTTCGGTTAGTTAGGTTTAACTAGTTCTAAGTTCTAGGGGACTAATGACCTCAGAAGTTGAGTTCCATAGTGCTCAGAGCCATTTGAACCAACACTAGCATCGAGGCAATTGAGGTGCACCACGGGCTATAGATGACAAGTGTGAGGGACCGATGCAGACATGTCTATAGCCGATTAGATGTGCAACTGTTGAACAACTGACAATCCAGACGAAAAGAATGTGCTACCAACAGCGTCTTCTCAGTTACTGTTAAGTGAGCTTCGCGGTATATGGGCCCCTGCAGCAGGGGCCTGGTTGATGCAGTCATGCTGACTGCTGTTGTCATTCTGACTGCTGTTCATCGGCGACGAAGTCTCGAATTTTCAATACTCCAACTGGATGTCAACTGAGTGGCGACAGGCAGTTTTTCAGACGTTTTATGCTCCACAGGACAGATGGCTGTTGTCATATAGATGTGAAACGTTTGAAAGCAAACATTCTGCAACAAAAGTTGGAATGGTTGAGAGATGGCAGGTCCCTTTGGACTGCTACACTTTCGTAACTGTGATTATTATATGTTCTCCGTCCGCCCCGATAGCTGAGTGGTCAGCGTGGCGGATTGCTGTCCTACGGGCGCGGGTTCGATTCCCTGCTGTGGTTGGAGATTTTCTCCGCTCAGGGACTGGGTATTGTCTTCATCATCATTTCATCCCTACCCGGCGCGCAGGTCTCCCAATGTGACGTCGAATGTAATAATACCAGCACCATGCGGTCGGACCCACACCGCAAGGAGCCTCCCGGCCAATGACGCCAAACCCTCATTTCCATTTTTCCATGGGTTGCCGATCAATTAGTGAGGATGTGTGTTTGATCTAATAGTCATTGCACGCTCAGAGAGTCGGCGTTTACTTGCCCGGCTTTATCAGGGTGTTATGGATCATTCCTTCATGTGACTGTTATTTCCTTGATCCATTTCGCTGCTGTTATATACAGAGGGAAGCGCATTACCATGACGTGTTTTCGGAGGGTGACCACCAGACAACTATTCGCAGAAGGCGCGATCGTTCGCACACTAGGTGAGGGCTCTTTCACTCAAAGCAGGAGAGAGAGTTAATACGTTGGCCGAACGAGGCTTGGTGGCGACTGGGAGTGCCGGCTGGCTCCTTTGTCCAATAGCTGGTCTGTGTCTGTAGCAAGCCACAGGGGTCCCGCCCAAAAGCTGCCTTTCAAAACGTTGCATGGGGGCTTAATTATTTAAATGAAAATAATTTTTATTTTTTTGATTTTGTAGCTGTTTGTCCGATTACGTAGTCTCGTAAACGGTTGGCCCTGACTAGTTTTAGTACCATATGAATGGTGGCTACACTGAGCCACAGCGCCAGAGATCGCGCCAGAGAGTTTTGTTTCGCCGCCTCCACTGGCAGTGATTATTGAGAAGTAGCGGAGGGCAGTGCTTGTCGAGAACTCGTAGTAGGCAGTGCTTGCTGAGATGTGGTAGTGAAAAGTTCTTGTCGAGATGTCGTAGTAGTGAGTGCTTTTCCATGTTTTATGCAGTTATTTGATGGGCTAGATAACAGATGTTGTTCTAATGGAGATGTTGTAATGATTAGAGTGCTTTTCGCTCCGCTACTTCTCAATAATCACTGCCAGTGGAGGCGGCCGAACAAAACTCTCTGGCGCGATCTCTGGCGCTGTGGCTCAGTGTAGCCACCTTTCATATGCCCTTCCTCCACGGCCTAGAATTTCATGGTATTTTTGCCAGCATTGGTGGTGAAAATACCACCAAATTCGTCCAAAAAAAAAGTACAGACAAAAAATAAAAGATAAAATTAATACATAATATCACATAACTAGATAAAATTTTGGCTTTGCACTGACCTTTCAATAACCTAATATATAAAATACAGTAAGCAATATAAATTCTTTCATACATGTGACTTTACATAATAGTTTACACAATACACAAAAAATCAGTTTATACAAATGTTCACATAAAATGCTTTTAATGATTAGTTCCAGCAGTAGCACCCAGCAATGGTCAACAGGTGCAAACAGCAAGAAGTAACATCATTTCAGTAGAAACAGTTCCAACAGTGGCACCCAGCAATGTTGAACAGGTGCAGACACTAACAAATGACATCATTTCAGTAGAAGCAGTCCATCAGTGGCACCCAGCATTGTTGAACAGGTGCAGAGACCAACAAGTGACATTATCTCAGTAGAAGCAGTTCCATCAGTGGCACCCAGCAATGTTGAACAGGTGCAGACACCAACAAGTGACATTATCTCAGTAGAAGCAGTCCATCAGTGGCACCCAGTAATGTTGAACAAGTGCAGGCACCAACAAGTGATATCATTTCAGGAGAAGCAGTCCATCAGTGGCACCCAGCAATGTTGAGCAGGTGCAGACAGCAATGAGTGACATTATTTCAATAGAATCAGTTCCATCAGTGGCACCCAGCAATGTTGAACCGGTGCAGACACCAACAAGTGACATTATCTCAGTAGAAGCAGTCCATCAGTGGCACCCAGTAATGTTGAACAAGTGCAGGCACCAACAAGTGATATCATTTCAGGAGAAGCAGTCCATCAGTGGCACCCAGCAATGTTGAGCAGGCGCAGACAGCAACGAGTGACATTATTTCAATAGAATCAGTTCCATCAGTGGCACCCAGCAATGTTGAACAGGTACACACAGCAACAAGTCACATTATTTCAGTAAAAACAGTCCATCAGTGGCACTCAGTAATGTTGAGCAGGTGCAGACACCAACAAGTGACATTATGTCAGTAGAAGCAGTTCATCAGTGGCACCTAGCAATGATGAGCAGGTCCAGACAGCAGTCCATAATATTCACTATCACTAATCACACTGTTCATCAGAGTTTATAAGCAGAAATTAAACATGTCCTAGTGGCACCAATCATGTAGAAAAAGTGCAAGTAACAGTCCATAATATTCACTATCACCAATCACACAGTTCATCAGCAGAAATTAAACATTTCTAAGTGTCACACATCAATGTTGAACAGGTGCAGGTGTGAACAACAGTTTGAATGCACACACAATTGCTTTTACAAAATTATTATCAATGCTCTTACACTAAACATACAAATTATAATAAACACACAAATGATATCAGATAATTGTCATATTAACTATTATGAATACACAAATATCAGTAAACCTATAATATTTATGGGTGTCAGTGCAAGCCACAACAAACAAGTAAAATAATATTTAGGAGATAGGTTGGGACCAATTTGGGATTGGGAAAGGAAAACACACAAAACACACTCACTCATCTTTCATCCACATTAAGTACTACTGTGTAATTGAATAGTTTTAACTGTGTAAACGCAATTCTGTCAAAGGTTTGATGTTCGACATGTGTATCAAGTAGTAGTGGCAGCAATGTATAACAATCAATAATAGTTAGTCAACGTCATAGTCATCATGTCAAGACCAATGTTTGCCAAGCCAGATCAAAATGTACGGTTGCTGAACGACTGTCAGTGTGCCAAGATATGCAAATGCTTTCTCTCTCCAAAAAAAAAGTATGTACTGCTTATTGATTTAACAAAGTGTGTGTAGACAATCTTCCTTCCACTTTAGTGTTCTAGTCTGCCATCTTCATCCTCCTTGTTCCATATAGACCAACAAAAACAAAAAAAATATGCTCCTCACTTACTTTACCTCTTATCCACCAAAACTCCAATAATCATCAGCATCACATAATCTCAATACTTCAGTAATACCTCTTACGTCGATACATATAAACCTTCATCAATATCATTTACCTTACCTCTTGTCCACCAAAGCTCCAATAATCATCAACTTCACATAATCTCAATAATACCTCAATAATATCTCTTCAATACGTCGATACATATCAACCTTAGCACCAATATCATTTCACTTCCATAACAACTCTTTTCTCTAGTCAGTCTCCTCGAACAAGTACAGATAAAATCCTAGTGCAAACTTCAATTCATCAACCCACACAATCCGAAGACACAGTGTCCACACACAACCTCTGTGTAATCCATCTGACCCAAATCTTCTACTCATTATGAATTATAAAATACATTTTGGTTACCTTGTCCATCATTAAACAAAAGAAATGCACACATGACTTTTAACAGCCTTTAGTTCGAATAACTCTCAGTAATTATGTACGATTACGGAGTGTGAATGATCATAATATTTCACAGTGTGTACACCACTTCAAGAATCATGGCAGAAGCAAACATGTGGAGTATTTTTTGTGTCAAGTGTCACTTGCTATTTCAATTGCTCACGAAGAATGCAGTGTAATAACTGTCAATGGTCTAACCCTAGTGTTGGTATGTCATGTCGTTAGCTTCCTTCCTATTAGCATAAATTTATACAGCTTCCATAAAACCTCCAGCTCATGTGACTTCTATGAAGTTTCTTGTACTAATGTCGTTCGTCGAATTATAGCAGTTCATTTTCTTATCTTAAAAATATAAGGCACTGAGCGTAAGCAAAACATGCAATAGCGAGAAAATATACCAGTGGAGAACAGAATGTCAACAAATGGATGCAGCACAATTCTTACAACGAGGCTCTGCCAAGCGAACAATCTATAATTAATACAATAGTGTGACCTAAACTCTATTCTCGTACACAGTACATCAGCATTTCTATATACCAAATTAAAGAGTAGTTATGACAACAAAACAGAAATGTGTAAATATGCAATCCATACGCAAAGCAGCAAATATATATCTTACATAATAAACAGGTCATTAGCATCATATCAGCATAAGCAAATAAATGTTCATATGTAATCTTAATAAGTAAACATGAAGGCGCAAGCAGATAAATCACAAAGTATAACTTACACACATAACCATAGTCAGCACAATTAATCAGGTGACAATTATAATTTAAATGAATAAGCACAGCAGGCACATAATAAAAAAAAATATGACATCAGTGAAAAAGCAGTGCAGCCAAGCGATGCATAATATACACAAGTTACAACCCTGTTCATTAATAATCATTGTCAAAATCAGTTAATGTACGCAAGCACGTCGCTTCACACGTAAATTCATAGAACATGAAATTTAGCACAAAGTCTGAATCACGTAATCGCGAGCAGCAAATTACGTCTAAAGTACGTACCTAAGTGGAAATATGTTACCTGAAAAATGAACTCAATTAATAGTTACCTTTTTAGTTTATTACTTTCTTCTTCGAAATGACATTCTTCCTGAAATTTTCTCGAGAGCAAGTCGTCTTAACGTCGGACACGCACAGAATTTACCTGAAGTTCTTAAATATTTTATAGAACCGTATCCTGAAAAATACTGAACGTTAATAACATAATTCATCAAGTTACTATAGCTTTATACTGAATTTAGTCGGAGAAATTAGACTGTGTATTTGTTTACGGCTGTCAGTGCATTCGCACTGAGCGCTCGATCAACTGTAGGCGCGTGACGTAGGAAGTAATTGTTTGCGGTCAACGACTGCCTTGTGCGGCGCGCAGACTTGACTGTTGCTTTGAGTATGTGCCGCCGCCAAAACACAGCGCGGTATCCTTGTGCTCTCTGCGTGTTTACATGTAGCTGTTAGTTTCTCACAAGCATGTCATTCCACAAAAATTTTTCAAAAGTATATCATTCCACAAAAATTTTAACGTTAGATATATGATGTATTCCCTTAGAGCGTCGAGATTTAAGAGTTTCTACTTCAACAGTGTTATCATGAATAATTTTGCTAATTCTATATGGTCCGTTATAAAACAGAAAAATTTTGCGACACAAGCCCTTTCCTTTTTGAGACAAACGATGAGACTTAATTAACACCTTTTGACCAACTGACAAGATTTTTAAACGACGAGGACGCTTAGCTGATTTCTCTCTTCTAGCAGCCGCAGATGCAATATTTTGCAGAGCCAGGTTCCAAACTTCAGAATACCGCAGTTTCCGTGTAGGTGGAAAAGGAACTATTTCAGAAATGCGATTTGTCGGTGCTTTATTTTTTAATATCAATATAGGCGGTAAAGATGTTGAAACATTAGGAAGTTCATTCAGAATGTTTTGAAAAATATGAAGATACTGATCCCAAGTTCTGTGATTCTGATGACAATAAAGACGACACAATTTATTGATTTCCTTCATCCATCTCTCTGAAGCGTTAGACTGAGGGTGGAAAAGTGAAATGAAGATTGGTTTAATCTTACGACGCCGTAGAGTACGAAGCCAAATTTTAGAACGAAACTGTGATCCATTATCTGATATAACCTTATCAACATGACCAACTTCTTTAAGAAAATGTTTAATGAAAGCATTAGATACTGAACGAGCTGTTGCTTTACGTAAAGGTGTAAAACACACATATTTTGATGTCAACTCCACTGCTACTAAAATGTACGCAAAACCATTAGTAGAACGAACCACTGGACCGAACAAATCGACTGCAGCCATGTCCTTTAATTTCGCTGGAATGATAGGAAATAACGGTGCTCTGTGAGAAATAGTTGGCGGCTTAGCCTTTTGACATAATTTGCATTTGGCAAGAACAAATCGAATACGTTTTTCCATATTACTGAAGTAACAATTTTCTCGTAATTTATGAAAGCATTTTCTGGGACCAAAGTGTGCATAACTGAAATGCGTATACCAAATCAATTTATTGACCCACTCATCAGGAATACAAACTAACCAAACAGAGTTGTCGACCGATTTTCGTTTAAAAAGAATGTCATTGCGAACTAAATAATGCTGTCTAATTGCTACGCTTTCCTTTCTCCTCCACTTCTCCTTAATGTCCTTCCAGATTGGATCCTTATTTTGCTCCTTAGCGATATCCTGGAGCGAAGACGAAATAAAGTTCTCAAACGCAACACCTTGAATATACATCAAACAATAATTGTTTTCTATGCAGTCCTCTTCAGCACTTTGTTTCAAACCCACAGGTGCACGTGATAAAGCATCAGCAATAATATTTGAAGAACCCAGTATGTAAACAATACTAAAATCAAATTCCTGTAGGTACAACGCCCATCGTGACAATCTTCCATGAATTAATTTTGTTGACATAAGAAATTCCAGAGCTCGCTGATCGGTGTAAACCTTAGTATGTCTGCCATACAAAAATGTCCGAAATTTTGTGAAAGCCCAAACAACAGCCAAAGCTTCAAGTTCCGTAATCGAATAATTTTTTTTCTGATTTAGAGAGAATACGACTTCCAAATGCAATATTCTTCTGTACTACAACGCCGTTTTCTTCTATCTCTTGAAATAAATGTGCACCTAGACCTTTGTATGATGAGTCCGTCGCCAAACAAAAATCTTTATATAAATCCGGATGTGAAAGAAGTGGAGCAGCAACTAAAGCATCACGGAGTTGTTCAAATTCTGACTGAGCTTCCTCATCCCAACACCAATTAGATTTCTTTCCCGATCGTTCACATAAACGAGGTGTGGCCAAATTGTCCAATCTAACAAAGCGTCTAAGAAAATTACAGACACCAAGGAAACTACGAAGATCACGTCTTGTGGTAGGAACAGCATAATTACGAATAGCATCTAGTTTCTCTGGATCAGGAAGAATACCTTCTGTAGAAATAACGTGACCGAGAAATTTCACCTGTGAACGACCAAATCCAGATTTTTCCAAGTTCACAGTAATGCCAACTCTTGCAAAGATACGTAATAATGAATCCAAAATTTTGTTGTGTTCACTCCAAGAACATTTAGCAATAAGAATGTCGTCAACATATGAAGTAATATTGTCACGAATATAAACAGGTAAGATTTCGTTTAAACTACGAATGAATGCTGCTGAAGATACAGTAAGTCCAAATGGTAATTTCCGAAACTGGTAACAGTTACCAAAGGCTAAAAAGGCAGTGTATTTTCTACAATCAGGGTGGAGTTCTATTTGCCAAAAACTTGCGCGCATATCAATCGTGGATAAAACTTAAACTCCATGAAAATTAATTCTTCACTATTAATTATATCATCCATCGCGTCTCTGTATCTATTGTCATTGTCATGAATAAACACACTGTCGTCATAATGCTCAACAAAAACATCAGAAGTAAGAAACCTTAAACATTTTGTATCTGATTCAGATCTTGCTAAACACTCGAAAAATTTCAGACATATCGGCATTCCGGCAACAGTCAAATTCACACTTCCTTCTTTAAAGTTCAAAATTGCCTTATGTGCGTTAAGAAACTCCATACCTAATATAATTTGTGTGTTGAGTAATGGAACAATAATAACATTAGCAGAAAATTCGTATCCTTGACAAATGAAATTTAAGTTGGTCTGTTGTTTGACTTCCACACTTTTTCCAGAAATCGCTCCTCGAATTGTAGTTTTAGGAACAGGTAACACAGGACAAGCAATAGTTCTTACACATATACGAAAAACTGATTCACTAATGACATTCAGTGGGCTCCCAGAATCTAAAACTGCAGTGAACGTATTCTTACCCACACATACTTCAATAACAGGATGTAAAAATGCTTCTACATTATTTTCCTTTTCGTCTAGCAAAATGTCTCTCATGTCTTCCAGGCGTACGTAGTGTTAAGTCGTAGTGTCATTACTTTCTGAACCGTCTATATTGCTGCCAGAGGCCGAAGCTGCAAGTCATTGTCGATTGTTTGCGTCACGTCTTTGATTATTCGCGTCATTTCGCGGATCAATTTCTACGATTTGCACTTGTCTCTCTGAAGTTCTGTCACGTGGAGGATGCCAATTAGGTCCTTCCTGCCTGTTAGATGAAAATTCTTGGTTGTGTCTATTATTAAAATTTCTGTTTTCCTATCTGTCTGCATAACTACTTCTTGTGTAATTTCGACTGTCACTTCTGAAATTATTGTTGTATCTACTACCCTGGTTATTTCTGAAGTAAGGATTTCTATTACTGTATGAATAATTTCTGTCTTGATGATACCGATTACTGTTTCCGTATGATTGATCATTCCGGTAGGAATTACCGTTATTATAATTGTCTGTGTAATTTCTGTTAGAACGTCTGTAATTGTCATAAGGCTGATATCTATTGTTCTGTCTGCTACGTCTGTCATTCTCAAAGTTACCCATATAACACCCGTTCCGATCACTATCCCTTTTCTCTGAAAATCTATTGTAATTACTGTTACTTAAAAAATTACAAGAAATCCCGTCGTCGTTGTCATACTCAAGTTCTTGTAGCAACGTCTTAAAAGTCTCAATGTCGTCTTTACATCTCCCGGCTAAAGCAGTTTGTCTTATGGATTGTGGCAGCTTAGTTAAACAAATACGAATTAATTCAGTCGGGCTATAAGGGTTGGACAGGAACTGATTCTTTCGAATCATGTCTTCAAAGTATTCTGCCGGCGTGCGGAACTCAGACTGTTTAAAATTACGCTGCATAATAAGACTGTGTTTGACTCTGTCTTGCGTGTTTTCGGACCAATATGCCGATAGAAATGCATGATAAAAATCATTTAGATTATTACAATCTCTAATGAGTGCGCGAATCCGCGTCGCCGGTTCGTTTTCTAAATATACACACATAAATTCCAGTTTGTGACTTAGTGGCCAATTTGGTGGAAGTGCGTACATAAATTGATCTAACCACGCACATGGATGTATATCATTTTAGAATTGCGGAAGATCTTAAAATTCCGAACAGTTAAGAAGTGTTTATAGTCAAAGTTTTCGCCTCGTGGCGACAAAGACCTACCGCGTCTGTCCCAGTCCCAATGTCGATTATTGCCAAGTTCGCGCGCCTGGCGCTCTCTTGTTGCATCCCGTAAATGAAACAAATTATTTTCTTCAAAGCCCTCTGCTATCTGTGATTCTAAATTTCTTCTGCTGTCTTTTCCTACGATTTCGCCTTCAATTTGTTTGACTTGCTTTCGTAATGCCTCAACTTCCCTTTTAACGCGTTCATTAAATTTTCCCTGATTTTCAACATGCTTATTTATGTTCTGGTACTCTTAGGTTTCTGCAAATGGTAATGGAGATGTATCATCCGAATCTCTGTCCCCATGTAAACTAAGATTTGTCAATTTATCTGAAATCTCCTCAACTCTTTCCGATAAGTCACCTATTTTTTCTTTCTGTTTATTTACGTCTTCCGTAAGTGTCACGACTCGGGTTTCAGTATTGACACATTTAATAGTTAACTGTTCATATTGTTGTGTTAGTTTATTTAATCTGTCATTTGGTACGGATTCCTCGATTCTCTCAAATATTTCTTCCTTATCGTGTGCACGTTGTAAATTTAACTCTGAAAATTTCTGTACTATCACACGATCTCTTTCTTCTTGTTCTCTATCCTGTTCCCTTTGTGTAATTCTACTGCAATTAATCTATTATTGTGAGAATTCAAAATCGGTTGTACTTCTTCTCTAATTTCTTTCTTTAATTCATCTTTCATGTTTTTGAAACATGTCCCTATTCGTGAATCTAACCATGTTTCCATTGTTTCCATCTCTGTTTTAATTGTTCCTATTTGTGATTCCAGCGAGTCTAACCGTGTTTCCATTGTTCCCATATCAGTTTTTAATTCAGATCTCAAAGTTCCCATCTCTGTTTTAATTGTTCCCATTTGTGAGTCTAACCGTGATCCCAAATTTAATATTGCACCCATCAACTGCTCCATATGAACTAGTTCAAAATTCCTTTAGCCCCTAACATTTCCCGCAAAACCAGTTTCCTTCGTAAAGCTATCTGTGTTCGATACTATTCCAGAATCTTCTATCGTTAATCTCGTATTCTGTGAATTTTCTGATTGAGAAAAATTTTGAAATGGTTCCGGACTATCTTCCCGACTTATTAAATTGTTTTCCACTTCATTATTCATGATACTGTTTTCCTCTGTTGGCGAGTTCGCCATGTTAACAATTTCGTCATTCTCACTATCCATCATTTGTGCCTTTTTCATCGATCGCGTAATCATTTACAAAACATACAAAACTCGTCACTATATGAAAATTACACAGAATGACACTTTATCTCCAACAATACCATTCACACGAAATGTTTTCCTCAAACACGATTAACGAACAATTGAAATAATTGCACTAAATTGTCAAACCCGTAGACAAGGCAATAAAAATTAAATTTTGCAAAATACCATTAGAAGAATGCCAATTACCAAATCTACACATGCAAAATAGACTACAATTACTAAACTACAACAATACTACTGTCTACTATTTTTACAATCAGAAGAATTCCAAGGGACGATCCTGGCAGGGTCGCCACGTGCATGGGGGCTTAATTATTTAAATGAAAATAATTTTTATTTTTTTGATTTTGTAGCTGTTTGTCCGATTACGTAGTCTCGTAAACGGTTGGCCCCGACTAGTTTTAGTACGCAATCTGACTGCATAGAACAAGAACAAAGAATGAAATGAAAATTTCCGTTGATACAATCAATTAAGTCCCCAGCAACTATAAAACCTACGCACCCAACAAGGCATAAGTATAACTGTTCTGTGTGTGGAAGTGTGATTCAACGAACACATCTGGCACGGTTCTTCTTCAATAAGACAAGAAATTTTAAATATCATTTATACTGAAGTAATTAAAAAATAGAAATACTAGAATTGCGCAAGCAAACCAGAATTACACTCTAATACAAGAACACAAGCCAGATGCTTTGTTGACTGAACCTGTAATGATGCATAATTCAAGACACTGAAATAATGAGAAAAAAACCGAGTTTTGTTACCTTCATATATGTTGACGAAAAGCACTCTAATCATTACAACATCTCCATTAGAACAACATCTGCTATCTAGCCCATCAAATAACTGCATAAAACATGGAACAAGCACTCACTACTATGACATCTCGACAAGGACTTTTCACTACCACATCTCAGCAAGCACTCTATTACGAGTTCTCGACAAGCACTGCACTCCGCTACTTCTCAATAATCACTGCCAGTGGAGGCGGCCGAACAAAACTCTCTGGCGCGATCTCTGGCGCTGTGGCTCAGTGTAGCCACCTTTCAACGTTTTATGCCGGAAGGTGACTGTTTTCAGGCTCTCTCGGAATTTTCATGATGCATGGACGAACACCTGGCTTTACAGATCCGTATCTGTAGGCATTGTGAAAGTTCGGTTTGCAAATACAAGCTGGATCAGCACAGTGGGGTAGCCAGCAGTATGTCGCCCACGTAGATAGCATATATTTCAGTTTCCTTTCAGGTTCTCACGCCCAGTGATTTCCCACACGTGCAACAAAAGAGCACTTTGTTTGAAAATCGGAGGGTGACGTGAAGATATGTAACGAGGCACCTACAACCTTTTGAAGGCAAGTAACTCTATTGGAAGAGTGACTTCTGGCTGATTGCTGCAGGAAGAAGAACAGATGATTTGTCTTTGTTGAGGTGGAAACACAATGCCGCCTGGTATTGGTTGATATACATAATTGGTGGAATTTACCTGGATTAACTTGGGAGCACAAGGCGAACAGTGAGGATAGTTATAGGAAGTCGATGGCGAGAATCTGAGGAAAAGTTTCAGAGGCGAGAAGTCTAAGCAGAGAATCCGTGGCGCTGGCAGAGTCTGATGTTCATAACCGAGTGCAGGCGGCCCTTTCTGCCGATTTGGGGCTCATCGCAGTGCTGACCACTGTGCCGTCGTAAGCTGTCGCCAGCACATACAGGGTGTTTCAAAAATGACCGGTATATTTGAAATGGCAATAAAAACTAAACGAGCAGCGATAGAAATACACCGTTTGTTGCAATATGCTTGGGACAACAGTACATTTTCAGGCAGACAAACTTTCGAAATTACAGTAGTTACAATTTTCAACAACAGATGGCGCTGCAGTCTGGGAAACTCTATAGTACGATATTTTCCACATATCCACCATGCGTAGCAATAATATGGCGTAGTCTCTGAATGAAATTACCCGAAACCTTTGACAACGTGTCTGGCGGAATGGCTTCACATGCAGATGAGATGTACTGCTTCAGCTGTTCAATTGTTTCTGGATTCTGGCGGTACACTTGGTCTTTCAAGTGTCCCCACAGAAAGAAGTCACAGGGGTTCATGTCTGGCGAATAGGGAGGCCAATCCACGCCGCCTCCTGAATGTTTCGGATAGCCCAAAGCAATCACACGATCATCGAAATATTCATTCAGGAAATTAAAGACGTCGGCCGTGCGATGTGGCCGGGCACCATCTTGCATAAACCACGAGGTGTTCGCAGTGTCGTCTAAGGCAGTTTGTACCGCCACAAATTCACGAAGAATGTCCAGATAGCGTGATGCAGTAATCGTTTCGGATCTGAAAAATGGTCCAATGATTCCTTTGGAAGAAATGGCGGCCCAGACCAGTACTTTTTGAGGATGCAGGGACGATGGGACTGCAACATGGGGCTTTTCGCTTCCCCATATGCGCCAGTTCTGTTTATTGACGAAGCCGTCCAGGTAAAAATAAGCTTCGTCAGTAAACCAAATGCTGCCCACATGCATATCGCTGTCATCAATCCTGTGCACTATATCGTTAGCGAATGTCTCTCGTGCAGCAATGATAGCGGCGCTGAGGGGTTGCCGCGTTTGAATTTTGTATGGATAGAGGTGTAAACTCTGGCGCATGAGACGATACGTGGACGTTGGCGTCATTTGGACCGCAGCTGCAACACGGCGAACGGAAACCCGAGGCCGCTGTTGGATCACCTGCTGCACTAGCTGCACGTTGCCCTCTGTGGTTGCCGTACGCGGTCGCCCTACCTTTCCAGCACGTTCATCCGTCACGTTCCCAGTGCGTTGAAATTTTTCAAACAGATCCTTTATTGTATCGCTTTTCGGTCCTTTGGTTACATTAAACCTCCGTTGAAAACTTCGTCTTGTTGCAACAACACTGTGTTCTAGGCGGTGGAATTCCAACACCAGAAAAATCCTCTGTTCTAAGGAATAAACCATGTTGTCTACAGCACACTTGCACGTTGTGAACAGCACACGCTTACAGCAGAAAGACGACGTACAGAATGGCGCACCCACAGACTGCGTTGCCTTCTATATCTTTCACATCACTTGCAGCGCGACCGAGCGAGGTGGCGCAGTGGTTAGACACTGGACTCGCATTCGGAAGGACGACGGTTCAATTCCGCGTCCGGCCATCCTGATTTAGGTTTTCCGTGATTTCCCTAAATCACTCCAGGCAAATGCCGGGATGGTTCCTCTGAAAGGGCACGGCCGACTTCCTTCCCCATCCTTCCCTATTCCGATGAGACCGATGACCACGCTGTCTGGTCTCCTTCCCCAAACCAACCAACCAACCAACTTGCAGCGCCATCTGTTGTTGAAAATTGTAACTACTGTAATTTCGAAAGTTTGTCTGCCTGAAAATGTACTGTTGTCCCAAGCATATTGCAACAAACGTTGTATTTCTATCGCTGCTCGTTTAGTTTTTATTGCCGTTTCAAATATACCGGTCATTTTTGAAACACCCTGTAGGTAGGCAAAGATGTAGCAAGAAGATCGATAGTAGGCGCTGGGACAAGCGCACCTGTCAGGACAGAAGACAGACTCGCAAGCAACGCGCCGCCAGTGTCCTCTTGACGACAAGTATTTAGATCGCCGCTGCAGACCAGAGGGCTCAGTCAGTTGCAGTCTCAGTCTCAGCATCAGCCTCAGACTTACTCACTGGCTCATTCTGTTACTACCTCTGTCGCTGGCACACTCATCCTAGTTTGGCGTCTGTCATTCATCTCTTAGCGGGACTTGAACTTCACCAGCAGTGAGGCTAACCTGGACTATTAGTGAAGAGCTTGTACCACAACCCACGCACTCTTACAGCTAAGTAGCTTCCAGTCTATGTAAATAAAGAACCGTCTACAGTGTCGACGAGGACACAACAAGCACCAAATCCACAGAATTTGGGGAATTTGCGGGTTTTGCTATCAACGCTTACCGTAGCGTGTTGCCGGTTTAACAGCAGCAGTAGATCAGTTGATGCATGTACTGCGGCCGATAACTTTTGCACTGCACAATCAGTGTCTTATGAAGTAAAATCAGTCAAATATTCGAACATGAGACCTTACATGTCAGCTCTGTCAAGTGATCTCTTCAGATTCTATAAATATGATTCACTGATACGACCTAACATTTTTTATAGCGACTATGACAAAACACTTCTTCACACGTTTTTGGATAAATAGAGATATTTGTTAGAGTGAAACTTCTCTCATTTTAAAATTAATAACTCTTTTAGTTACTTAGTTCTCTAATTCTGATCTCATTTGTGAGATATTTCACACGAGGTACAGTGATTTATGTCAAAGTACAGGAACACAGTTTTATTAAATTAGAGTTGTAAGTATCTGTTGCTTACAGTTTAATATTTCTTAAAGATGGATCTGTAGCAGGGGGGAACTCCCGTCCAGAAGTAATTGCTTGGTAGATCCAATACTGCCACAACCACCGGCGTTTTGCAGGTTAGACGTCGAAGGAGGAAGCGTTGCGGTCAGGGGAACGTTTTCGACATTGTGGAAGGCACAAAGGATCAACACAAATGTGCATCTCTCCTTGGGGACCATGACCACCCCTACATACAGTTTATTTTTCCTCAGCACGATGGCATATGCCAGCAGGACGATGCAACATGAGAACGTGCGTTGTTGGAAGAGCACTGAGACGAGTTTATTGTACGAGACTCCGTGGCTTTAAACCCATCGTGAATCTGTGTGACTACGTCCATCGAGCTGTTCGCCCCATGAGTCGTCAACCAAGCAATCTAGTGCAGCTGGCCGCGACACTGGAGTTTGCATGCTTCCACATCCATGTTGGGACCTTTCAGAACTTCAGTGACTCTCTTCTTGCACTTCTCGCAGCGGTTAGCGCTGCAAATGATGGTTTGCTCAGACTTCTGACAGTTGTGCACATTAATGTGACTGCACAATGTACTGTATATGGAGATGTCTATAGAAAATGTGCTAATGAAACATTTGAATCGTTTAGCGTGAAATTACTCTGACCCTTTTCTGTCTCTCTTTCTCTCTCTTTATTTTTCTCCCACTTAATCTCTCTCTTTCTCTCTCTATCTCTCTTTCTCTCACTCTTTCGAGAGTGCTTAACTTCTCTTTATTTAGAATTTCCATGTTGGGAGGCCGTAGTGAATACGTAAAGTGTATCTGTAAGTCTGTGAGTTTTAATCGAAGTGAGCATCATACACACACCCCACATGATTGCTTAAATTCACTGAAACACAGGGTGTTTAAGAAAGACTAATATTCTACATACTGTACGATAATAACTTGGGTTGAATTTCAACTCATGCATAGGACTACAATGTTTACAATTTTAACGCCTCCATCCAATTTTGCAAGGATATAACTTTTAAATACATGTCCATATTGTCGTGAGGTACCTTCTTCCAGTTACATTTAGCATCACAGTTTCAAATTGCTTTACATAATGAGAAGTTCAATGTGCCCTTCACTGAATCCATGAGAAACATCTAGAAGACAGCCAGACTCGTCTCATAGATTTTCGAGAACACACACACACACACACACACACACACACACACACACACACAGACAGACAGACGGACACACACACACACACACACACACACACACACACACATAGTGAGACGAGGTGACATTGGAGGCCACCGGTGCATCGCCAGGTCTGTGCACCATGTATTCCCGATCCAGCGTCTATGCAGCTTATTGTTAAGGAATGCTGTTACACTCAGGTGCCAAAGAGCGTGGTGCTCCGTCCCGTAGGAAAATGAAATTTTCAGCATGGACTACTATGGAATACGGGGAGGGCTCAAATTGGTTCATCTCTTACGTTAAGAACAAACAGGAAAAGGTCATTCTCCACAGTACTGAGAATGGCTATGATGTGTGGTCCGAGTGGAGCACAGTTAAATGGAAGGGAGGAGTAAGGGAGGGTTCACTGCTGGGGCCACTTCTGTTCCTTATTTATATAAATCGTATGACTTTTAGTATTACAGGTGATTCTAAAATATTTCTGCTTCCTGATAACACTAGTTTGGTTGTAAAGGATGTTGTCTGTAACGTTAGCACTGTTTCCAATAGTATAGTTCAAGATGTAAATTCATGTCTTGTAGAAAGTAAACTAACGCTAAATCACAGTAAGACTCAGGTTTTATGGTTTCTGCCACACTATTCAACAAACCCTGATGTTCTAATCTTAATGCAACCACTTTTACTGTTAGAACATTATCTGAAGTAATTGATGGTACAACAAGAAAAGTGAACTACTTCGCTTGTTTTTGTTCGCTTATGACGTTTGGTATTATATTCTTGGGCAGTGGCTCAAGTTCGCGAAACCCTGTTGACCGCTGTTCACTAGTCTGGGTATTCTGACATTGGCCCCTCAATATACACTCCTGGAAATGGAAAAAAGAACACATTGACACCGGTGTGTCAGACCCACCATACTTGCTCCGGATACTGCGAGAGGGCTGTACAAGCAATGATCACACGCACGGCACAGCGGACACACCAGGAACCGCGGTGTTGGCCGTCGAATGGCGCTAGCTGCGCAGCATTTGTGCACCGCCGCCGTCAGTGTCAGCCAGTTTGCCGTGGCATACGGAGCTCCATCGCAGTCTTTAACACTGGTAGCATGCCGCGGCAGCGTGGACGTGAACCGTATGTGCAGTTGACGGACTTTGAGCGAGGGCGTATAGTGGGCATGCGGGAGGCCGGGTGGACGTACCGCCGAATTGCTCAACACGTGGGGCGTGAGGTCTCCACAGTACATCGATGCTGTCGCCAGTGGTCGGCGGAAGGTGCACGTGCCCGTCGACCTGGGACCGGACCGCAGCGACGCACGGATGCACGCCAAGACCGTAGGATCCTACGCAGTGCCGTAGGGGACCGCACCGCCACTTCCCAGTAAATTAGGGACGCTGTTGCTCCTGGGGTATCTGCGAGGACCATTCGCAACCGTCTCCATGAAGTTGGGCTACGGTCCCGCACACCGTTAGGCCGTCTTCCGCTCACGCCCCAACATCGTGCAGCCCGCCTCCAGTGGTGTCGCGACAGGCGTGAATGGAGGGACGAATGGAGACGTGTCGTCTTCAGCGATGAGAGTCGCTTCTGCCTTGGTGCCAATAATGGTCGTATGCGTGTTTGGCGCCGTGCAGGTGAGCGCCACAATCAGGACTGCATACGACCGAGGCACACAGGGCCAACACCCGGCATCATGGTGTGGGGAGCGATCTCCTACACTGGCCGTACACCACTGGTGATCGTCGAGGGACACTGAATAGTGCACGGTACATCCAAACCGTCATCGAACCCATCGTTCTACCATTCCTAGACCGGCAAGGGAACTTGCTGTTCCAACAGGACAATGCACGTCCGCATGTATCCCGTGCCACCCAACGTGCTCTAGAAGGTGTAAGTCAACTACCCTGGCCAGCAAGATCTCCGGATCTGTCCCCCATTGAGCATTTTTGGGACTGGATGAAGCGTCGTCTCACGCGGTCTGCACGTCCAGCACGAACGCTGGTCCAACTGAGGCGCCAGGTGGAAATGGCATGGCAAGCCGTTCCACAGGACTACATCCAGCATCTCTACGATCGTCTCCATGGGAGAATAGCAGCCTGCATTGCTGCGAAAGGTGGATATACACTGTACTAGTGCCGACATTGTGCATGCTCTGTTGCCAGTGTCTATGTGCCTGTGGTTCTGTCAGTGTGATCATGTGATGTATCTGACCCCAGGAATGTGTCAATAAAGTTTGCCCTTCCTGGGACAATGAATTCACGGTGTTCTTATTTCAATTTCCAGGAGTGTACATATTTTTTACTGTCATTTGTTGTCAACAGTATCAGCTTACTCCCAAGAGGAAAAAGCTTTCACTCAGTTAGTACTAGCCCGTAATGCAATCTGTGTTTTGATCAAACTTCCTTCACTCTTGTGCGGTAAGGTATGCTGTATAGTCCGCAGCTCGTGGTCGTGCGGTAGCGTTATCCCTTCCCACGCCCGGGTTCCCGCGTTCTATTCCCGGCGGCGTCACGGATTTTCTTTGTCTCGTGATGGCTGGGTGTTGTGTGCTGTCCTTAGGTTAGTTAGGTTTAAGTAGTTCTAGGTTCTAGGGGACTGATGACCATAGATGTTAAGTCCCATAGTGCTCAGAGCCATTTTTATGCTGTATACTGCTGCATCCATTTTCTCAATAAGCTGACTCTTGGATGGAAGCCGCTGCCTTTGATAGAACTGGCCTCTGGCAGTTTAGGTGTACCTTGGGTGATGTCTTACTTGGGCGAGTGAGTGGGAATTAATTTTATACTCACTTTTGCTCCTACATGTATCATCTCAGGCTAACTATTGAAATCAATTACTTAATTTCATAAAATTGGCAGTAAAACTCTCCTTTTGATTGTGGCATCTTCAAAGTACACGTGAGCCTCACCCACCAGTTCGTTTAAATATCAACTTGCTCATTTACATCATAAAAACTTTGTCTAGAGTACTGCACCTTGTTTCGTAAATTACCATTCCAAGGTGTTGGTTTGTGTAGCCAACTTGCTTTGTGGGAGTTCACGTACTGTCATTGAGGTCACTTCAAGTCTGCGTATTTCGTAACTATTGGGTATTCTCCGTAAGTTTACTAAATACAACAGATACACATGACAGAGATTTTAGTCTTCAGTAACACATTTTCCTTTACTATTTGCAACAGTCAACCAGCCCTGGCATAACTTTTAGATTTCGCGAGTGTAGCAATGACGTGGTTTTGACGCGAAGAACTCGTGGAGCCATGTCCGGAGAGCATTTTCATCCGGAAAGAAAGGCTCTTGAAGAGGGCGGAGAAGGTGAAAATCCGAGGGCATAAGATAAGGTGAATAAGGTGGGTGCGAAATTCCTTCCCAACCCAACACCAGTATAGTGCTTTTTGTCAGTCCAGTAGAATTCGAGCGGGCGTTATCGTGGGGTAGTTTCACTTCACGCAGTCTTCCTGGACGTCGTCATTCTTGGACTGCTTCTGCAAGACGTGTCAGTTCTTGATAACAATTGTTAGCATGGTGGTTACACCTCGGGGAAGCAATCCCCACCACACCGTCGCTGTTCCATTAGATGCATAACATTATCTTCTGTTGATGCGCGCAGGTCTTTGTACGAAGAGTTTCTGCTTTGTTTCGGCTCACCCATTCCTTTCTTTTCCTTATGTTAGCATAAAGATACCGTTTTCCTCACCAGTAACGACAGAGGACAGGAATGGTCGGTGTTGTTTCCGAGCCAATTGATGACGAGCAAGCAGAGATGCACCCTCCGATTTTTGTGGTGCGATGCCCTTACACCCCATTTTTGACCCTTCCCTACTACATGCGCAAGTCGCACGATGGTGAAATGATCACAGTTCATCACATTTGCCAGTGCTATAGTACACTGACTTGGTTCGTTGTGGATTAATGCGTTTAAAAGACCTAGAAGGTCTTCTTCAGCTTGGAGTGTCACTAATGTCAAAACGATCCTCCTTAAAGCGAGGAAATCGTTTTTTACTGTGCTCTGTACAATGACTTTATCCCCATACATGGCGCAAATGTTTCTGACTGCTTCCGCTGCTGTCAATTCCACTACTGTACTGAAACAGAATAATATGTCAAAAATGTTTCGGCTTCTCCACTTGCCGCACCATATTCTAGCGTCCACAGCTCCACAAACTATCTCGAAATGACAAAATGACAACATGTAATCTAAGGTAGAAACAGTGAACTACAAAAAAATCGACAATCGACAAATAAACCCACAGCAACCGGAATACAACGTGCAAAAGAAAAACGCTACGAACTTCCACGCCGATGTAATATTTGGGAAGTTGTTACGTCGATCCGTATAGTGGTCTCGTAATACTGTATCCTGCAGAGGAAATTCTCGGTAAATGTGAGATTTTGCGTACTACGTCGTGGTTAGTGTGTCGAAAGTTCTCTGTCTTATCAGTTAGTGACTGATGAGACTAAAATCCGCTCGATTTCAAGGAGATAAGAATTTGAGAACTTTTAACATTGCAGCAAGTCAGCAATCGTGAATAATTTAATGATTATAAAGAATCAACCTCAATTGCAAATAGAAACCGGATGTTGACCTAGGTTTCTGTGCCGATAACCACGCCTTCTTCGGAACACACTAAAACTAGTTTTAGTGTGTTCCGAAGACACTAAAACTAGTTTTAGTGTGTTTCGAAGAAGGCGTGGTTATCCGCGCCGAAACCTAGGTCAACATCCGGTTTCTATTTGCAATCGAGGCGGTTTCTTTATAATCATTGAGATACGAATTCTCACTTACATGCCATCGCAACTTTTGACTATTTGAGTCAGCTTCGAGGTGTTTTTACTTTGTTAACTGTGAGAAATCTAAGTCTTTGAGAAAGTTTATGTAAAATGCGATGGAGTCTTAAGCGCCGCCTTATAATATTATCTGTTCATTATATATCATGTAATTTTTCTTGTTAATTTTATTTTCTTAAATACAAAATCCTCGCGACTTTGTGAGTTTTGGTTAGAGTGTACCTTTCATACTATGTGTTCTGTCCTCGGGTGTAATATGTGCAATATGTGATGCACACGTGTGCTGTTAGTTTGATGTAATTCCAATAGAAATTTTGATGCGAGTGAATAATGCGCTCTTATTTTCCGCCTCTTGTATTTCATTAACTTATATTGTAGATTAGTTTCGTGCTTGTTCGTCACTTGCCGCCTATATCTACGCCTTCAGTTATTTTACTACTGAAACATAATTTGTCTTTGGTTATTTAAACATTGTGTCCGTAGAGCTCATACAAGGTGATTTTAACTAGGAGCTGCGATTGTTCTGTTAAATTCGTGGTCAGGGCGAAGTTACTTTATTTCACGATCGCTTGCTACAACGCAGCGCAGCATCATTTTCTTTCAGCTTTAATGTTCCAGTATGAAGAACGTTGCAATCGAGGTCATAGGTGAGTGGTTGTTGCCCACTAACTCAACAGTGCTGAATGTCTAAGGCTTGGTGACACACAAAACTATAAAGCAAGTAGTATAGTGGTCTTATGGAGTCATGAACATTATCGTTGTGTGCATTACTTAAAATAACAGTAAATTATTTCCGTTGCGTTTAGATATTCATTACAGCCCGATCTTCATCCATTATCACTTGAGTGGGTTTGTATGCTCATTATCGGTTCTTTGCGTTTCTGCATCCTTTGTCGTGAGTGAATAGCAATCTTCACCAGTTTTCAACTTCAGTCCATTCAGATATCAGCACAGACTTCTGAAATCATCCGAATCGTTTTGAAACACACTGTATAATGAGAAAATCGCGCATCTCGATCTGCCGCGGTGTATGGAGACGATCGCAAAAAGCTTCATGTATGCTGGTTTTGCTATCCCAGTCCTGGTACGAGCGCGAGCGGCTGTTTATTGCTAAGGGTCAGACCGCAGCGTTCGTAATTCCCTACATCGGGGTGCAGTGCGGCATGTATAGCAGAGCAAGTGGTAACTTCTGCAGCCTCGTGGCCGCCCGGCTCTCGGTCAGTGGAGAGAGCCGTAACTCATCGGCTGTTACGTAATCCCTGCCTGCTGGCTAGTGGGGACTCGGGAGTATTGGCAGCTGGGAGAGGGCAGGCTGTTGCGCAAGGTCAGCCCCCGTGTTCCAAAACCCCATACAAGTCGATAAGGAAAGCCTCAAACACGTACAGCGTAAAAGGAGTGCCAAACGATATTTATTAACACAATGCGAAGTACTTTTAACAAGTACAGGACCCAGTCACATAAATGTGACCACCACTTACGTTCGACGTCGGAATTTAAAAACCACTCACATGTGACAGGTGGCAGCAGTACAGTATAAATCGTGTCGAGGAGACGCGGAGAAAAGAGCGGTCGTCGCCGTAATGCGGAAACGGAGAGATCTGTCTGACGTCCAAAGGGACATTATCCTTGGATTTCGTGCCACGGGTAGAAGCATCTTCGAAACGGCTCAGTTTGGAACCAGTTCGGCTGCCGAGGGGGTTAAAATATACCGTCCATGGCGAAATGGCGCTATCCTAAACCGACACCGAGGCAATTGTGGTGCACAGTCGTAAACGACGGCTGTGGAGATGTGTACGGGCGAACAGACGAGCAACTGTTGCGCAGCTGACTGCCCAGACGAACCGAAATGCTACCACCGCGTCTCCTCAACGACTGTAGCGAACGTCCTCCACAGCAGGCGCCTGGATCTTGTACCCATGATAACTGCTGTTTATCGGCGACGAAGGCTGAACTTTACGCTGCAATATCGCAGCTGGATGTCTAATGAGTGGCCACAGGTGGCTTTTCAAGGTGAATGAAGCTTTTTGCTCAATCGAACTGATGGCAGCTGGCCTATACTGCGTGAAACTTCTGAAGGCAAAGAACCTACCACAACTGTTGGAGGAGTCCAAGTTGGATGGCATTCCATCTGTAATCTCGTCATTCTGGGGAGCACAATGGATCAACACAAGGACGCATCTATCCATGGGGATCACGTCCACCCCTACATGTAGTTTGTTTTCCCTCTGCACGATGATGTCAGGACAAAGCAACATGCCACCCAGCCCGCAATGTATCTTCGCGGCTCGAAGAGAGCCATGATGTATTGATGTTCACTACTGGCCATTAAAACTGCTACACCGAGAAGAAGTGTAGATGGTAAACGGGTATTCATTGGACAAATATATTATACTAGAAATTACATGGGATTACATTTTCACGCAATTTGGGTGCATAGATACTGAGAAATCAGTACCCAGAAAAACCACCTCTGGCCGTAATAACGGCCTTGATACGCCTGGGCATTGAGTCAAACAGACCTTGGATGGCATGTACAGGTACCGCTGCCCATGCAGCTTCAACACTATACCACAGTTCATCAAGAGTAGTGACTGGCGTATTGCGACGAGCCAGTTGCTCGGCCACCATTGACCAGACGTTTTCAGTTGGTGACAGATCTGGAGTATGTGCTAGCCAGGGCAGCAGTCGAACATTTTCTGTATCCAGAGAGGCCCGTACAGGACCTGCAATATGCGGTCGTGAATTATCCTGCTGAAATGTAGTGTTTCGCAGGGATCGAATGAAGGGTAGAGCCACGGGTAGTAAAACATCTGAAATGTAACGCCCACTGTTCAAAGTGCCGTCAATGCGAAAAAGAGGTGACCGAGACGTGTAACCAATGGCACCCCGTACAATTACGCCGGGTGATATGCCAGTATGGCGACGAATACACGCTTCCAATGTGCGTTCTGCGCGATGTCGCCAAACACGGATGCGACCATCATGGTGCTGTAAACAGAACCTGCATTCATCCGAAAACATGACGTTTTGCCATTCGTGCACCCAAGTTCGTCGTTGAGTACACCATCGTAGACGTTCCTGTCTGCGATGCAGCGTCAAGGGTAACCGCAGCCATGGTCTCCGAGCTGATAGTCCATGCTGCTGCAAACGTCGTGAAACTGTTCGTGCAGATGGTTGTTGTCCTGCAAACGTCCCCATCTGTTGACTCAGGAATCGAGACGTGGCTGCACGATCCGTTACAGCCTTGCGGATAAGATGCCTGTCATCTCGACTGCCAGTGATATGAGGCCGTTGGGATCCAGTACGGCATTCCGTATTACCCTCCTGAACCTACCGATTCCGTATTCTGCTCATAGTCATTAGATCCCGACCAAAGCGAGCAGCAATGTTGCGATACGGTAAACCGCATTCGCGATAGGATACAATCCGACCTTTATCAAAGTCGGAAACGTGATGGTACGCATTTGTCCTCCTTACACGAGGCATCACAACAACGTTTCACCAGGCAACGCCGGTCAACTGCTGTTTGTGTAGGAGAAATCGGTTGGAAAGTTTCCTCATGTCGCACGTTGTAGGTGTCGCCACCGACGCCATCCTTGTGTGAATGCTCTGAAAAGCTCATCATTTGCATATCACAGCATCTTCTTCCTGTCGGTTAAATTTCGCGTCTGTAGCACGCTATCTTCGTGGTGTAGCAATTTTAATGGCCAGTAGTTTATTTACCACACTCTCCTGGTCACCAAACTCACCGGATATAAACCCAATCGAGAATATGTGGGACCACCTCGATCAGGCTGTTCGCGCCACGGATCCTCTACCGAGAAACCTAGTTCAGCTGGTAACAGGAGTGGAGTCGGCGTTTGTCGGTAACTTCCAGAACCCCAGTAACCATCGTCCTGCAGGTCAGCGCTGCAAAAGTTTGGTATTCAGGATTTTGACAGGTGGTCACACTTATGTGGTTGGACTGTGTATAATAATTCCGTCTTCTACAGACTGGTGCAATTGTTTCTAATGCACGCCTCCTTGGAGACACTAGTAATCCTACTGGAGAAAGGAGACCTACAGTTTAACGTGAAATTCAAACCGAAGGCCGTTCCTGTGAATCACTGAGATGTAAAGGTTAGATTAAACCAAGACCGAAACATTCTGCGGTCTGACTGTAGTCTATCCCGTAAGCTTCTGGCTTCTAGTCACGCACATGACCACTAGACCATCAGCCCCTAAGCGTGACAAGCAGACTGACCGGCGTATAGTCACTGGGACGTTTGTCCCGTATGATGATGTGCCATCTATGATGGCTGGTGGCTCGGTGCTGCCACTGGCACAAGTGTAGACACAATATCTAAGTAATCTGTTACGAATGGGTCTGTAGCGGGCATGGCAGCACGCCGCAGGTTCACCTACTTTGAAAGTTATACAGTAATTGTCACATGATGCATAGGCGAAGCTGTGTACACAGCGTAGTCGCCTCGGAGCGCCACATAGCAAGCTATAACGGTGTGGTGATTCACATATAAGAGGGACTTTCCGACAGTAAGTTTTGTCATTGTTTTTCACGGAAATTTTATTGTGGGAAACAAATATACCTTGCACTATTTTTGGACGTGTTTGCCACTGACGCTGAGACATTTGTCGTAGTGTGCAATCAGTTTGGTTCAGTACAGTGCAAGGAATTGTCGCACAGCCTGCTACATCTGAGCAGTGGTTTGGAAGTGGTGCCCCGAGAGTGCGGCTTTCAATGCAGGAAATAGGTAAATATCCGATGGGGCAAGACAGTGATTGTAGGCCGGTTGATACAATCTCTCCAGTCCGAAGGGGTGAATCTGCCGTGTCTGGTTTCGCGTTTGGTCCCTTGTTGGACAAAATCAAGGAGCTTCACGCCTTACGCATCCCACAACGCTGTGGACATAACCTTTCCAGCGGAGGGTGACACTGTGAAGATTCATCTACGTATCAATAAACCGCTTCCGCTGTATGTATTCCATTATTGTGGGATCACTACCGGTTTCGTGGCAGTGAAAGCTGAAAAAGCTCCGAGCTTTTTGGCTCTAATGTTTTAGTTATACGCTCACCTGAAGGAGTGGCTTTTAGTGCAACGAAACCGGTGGTAATCCAGTAATAAAGCAGTAAACACAGCTGAAGCTTTTTATTAATAGCCACGACGACTACTCATAGCTGCGGTTGCCCTGCCTATAAGGTTGTCTGCACTATGAAGATTTTCCACACCACGTCATTGAGGCGGCCTCGGATTCTGGGATAAGTGGTGCAACCATATCTCATCACCTGTGATGATTATGAACAGGAACTCGTATCCCCCTCGCGCGTGCAGCATGAAGTGATTCCCATTCTTGCATTCCTGTGATCCAGAGGTGGATTTCTTGGCACCCAACTTGCAGATACTTTTCGATAATCGAGCACGTTGTGGAGCGTATGATGGGTCCGAACACGGCCGTTACGCAACGTAGGTGCCACGCCTGACGTTAATGGATGGCGGACACACTAGTCCCACGCGCCCGTTCATACCGGATAACAGCTTGCACTTCTATTGGCGACCACGTTGTCAGTGCCCGTCCGTCTGGTATCGTGATTTGTACCCGAATAACCTCGGGCAAGTCGGTCTCCAGCCACTCTCTCTTCTTCGACGCTCTGCGCATGCATCATTCCTTGTCCACTGACGCCCCTTCCGTCGTTTAACCAGCAGTGGACGTGGGTTCGCGTGGTGTTTATTTAGTCACTTGGTGACCCAGCTTCTCTTTCAAAAACAATGACTAAAATTACTTTCGGAATGTCTCTCCTAGTCGCCTCCTACATGGAGCTCGTACCAGGAACTAATTGATGCTTTTGCACAAGGCATTCAAATACGCCATTCGTACACCAACAATTACTCTGCTACCACAGAGAGTGCTGATATCCAGAACTACTCGGTGCGTTCGCCAAATAGTGCACAGGATGACATTCATATCTCAAGAACGACTGCACGCCGACACTTTGCCAATTATCGTCCAGTTCTCAACGGTTATCAGCCAGTTCTTTGGTTGCCTGAAAGTTACCAAGAGTACTGGCCAGTTCTGATGGTCAGAAAATTCATGCCGAATGTCCGAGGTTTCTGAAAGTGATAGGCAAAGTTTATCTATTAAGAGAATCTACGTAAGCTCTCTAAACAGCAGTCAGCGATTTAGTATCGCGTTGTGGGTGATGCACTTTAGAAAAGCAAGGTAAGCCTGGATAGCCGAGAAGAATATCACTTTATTAGTAACACAGAGAATCCGCAAGTGCACTATAATGTTTGGTTCGAGATATCAACTATAATAGCTTCTGAATGAACGCAACTGGAAAGGTCGTCCTCATCTGTTGAGAATTGATATAACAAGGTAATGGGAAGGAAGCAAGGTCCCATGATAACGGTGAAAAGTAAACCGAGTTTAAAATGTCTCCGCAGTGCACCTAAGGTATATTCACCAGTCAGTAAATCATCGTCCGCCAACTGGGAGGAGGAGGAGGATATTAGCGTTTAACGTCCCGTCGACAACGAGGTCATTACAGACGGAGCGCAAGCTCGGGTGAGGGAAGGATGGGGAGGGAAATCGGCCGTGCCCTTTCAAAGGAACCATCCCGGCATTTGCCTGAAGCGATTTAGGGAAATCACGGAAAACCTAAATCAGGATGGCCGGAGACGGGATTGAACCGTCGTCCTCCCGAATGCGAGTCCAGTGTGCTAACCACTGCGCCACCGCCAACTGCTTACACCCGTATATTGCAATGGAATGCGCCCTGGATATGCTAAAGTATTAATAGAGCCACGAATTTGCACACAGCTGTTTATATACATAAGTTTTCTAGACAATCGCTGGTGAGTGATATCACTGTCATACGCCACCACTTCCGTCAACAAGCAGAAGTGTTTTTATACCTCGCTACTAGTCCGTTGGTCATGTTTGTCGGAATGAATAACAAAACTAGATCAACAAGTT
The DNA here is from genome assembly GCF_021461385.2 of Schistocerca piceifrons. Classification (NCBI taxonomy): domain Eukaryota; kingdom Metazoa; phylum Arthropoda; class Insecta; order Orthoptera; family Acrididae; genus Schistocerca; species Schistocerca piceifrons. Next base: position 193,644,847 of record NC_060138.1, read on the forward strand.
TTTCGAAGTACGAGATGCACATACTTCTCGAACTGGTCGATGAGAATGCACCAGTTCTTGAAAATAAAAGAACTGACGGCTGCAGTATAAAATAAGGAATGTGCCGTGTTTCGGTCATTATTTTTGCCTTTAAATTCTTCATTTGTTTGGCAATATTGCCCGTAGTCGCTTTACAATTCCTGGAGTATTTTCGTTCCTTCGTTACAACTACAAAACCGCGTGTTTTTTGTTTCTTTGTTGTTGTTTTTTTTTACCAGACGCGTTTCGGTTTATTGAGGTAAAGCATCATGAGTGGTGGCGATTTCTGCTTGATTTCTCACCTATATTGGGAAATGCCGCCTGCTAGCACATCTTCGGTGTCTTTCTTTGTTGGACACTAATACTTGTAGGCTGATTTTTCGTTGCTCTGAAGAACTACGCATTTCTTACGTTTAAAAGTGTGCTATGTAAAACCGCGTTCTGCATGGAATATACAACAGTGTTCCAACAACGACCAGGTCTTCAGTTCGCTTTTCAACGTAATACACAAATTTGAGGCCTCTGCCTCGTTCATTTTGCATCAGATGTCGTACTTGACAGAAATGGAAAACCTTTTACTGCTTTCCCTTCTTTCCCTTCTTTCTTGTTGCATTGACTATAGCTAGAGTTGCGCTCTACCAAATCTATGATTCTGTAGTTTTTGGTACTCTCCATAAATGGACTAGTACATTGTAGGATTGCCTGTAGTATTAGCAGCAAACGTAAATGACTAATAGGGGAATTGGGACCCAACGATTTTTTTTTGTTTGATTGTTTGTTTCACACATAAGTACAACCACACATCATTCAGTGTTATCCCATTGTGTATTTTATATCTATACAGAACATGAAATCCGTTTTATGAGTGATAAAATTCAGTTGAACATGAAACTTCTGCGCTTTATATAGCCAAAGCAATTACTTTAGATGCAAGTACAATTTTCATGTACAAACATAAAAGAAATACATAATTATTGGTGTTATTTTGCATTCAACAGAACATTCTTCATCATGATAAAAAACAAGTCTTACCTGGTTCTATGAATAAACGAAAAAATTCTTTATGACCAACAGAAAAACGTTCGACGAATTACTGAAGCAGAGTTAAATACATATTTCTGTTTTCTGTTACTCTTTTTTACATTAGTTGTTGATGAAATTGCGTTTTCTGGCACTATGCATTAAATCTGTATTGTTTTCTTTATTTTCACTACCACAGTCTCCCTTTTACGTTACAAACCCACAGTTTTCGAATAAGACCCGAATTAAACATGCAGAATTTGAATTGTGCGATGAATACTCTTTACTTTTAAGTAACAGACAGGAGGAGTAAGAAGTAGAACAACACATTCTGCAGGTTACACTGCCCTTTATATCTCCACACTCAGTTTGTAGACAGCTTACCACTTCCAGTTTTTATGGGACTCTAATAAGACACTGGTCGCATACGTAATGAAAGAGATCGTTGTCACGTAACGCCTGATAGGTATGCAACACACCTAATTTGCAGGTAACACAGGTATGGCCTTAACTGACAGCTACTAGGAAAACTACCAAAATCTATATTTACTTGCGGTAGTCTACGATAGTTACACAACTGTAGCCTTCAGAATGTCTATAATTTGCAGTCTGCATCGTTCTTTGACAGGTGATACGTTCTACCGTATCTTCCTTCGTCGGCGGCGTTGTTGTTGCCGTGAAGCACAGTTATACCAAGTGGAAAGGCGCGTCTATCTTAGAGCATGAGATGTGGTAACTTTAAGTCATTGACAACACACAACGGTCACGGTAGCACCTGATTCCAGAATAGCTGCAGTAGTTAGGATCTACGAACTACGCCCTCTTGACCAGGTCCCCAAAACTTAACTCGTAACAAGATCCCTGCGAAGCAAATTGTCATAACGATCGTCTATAAAGGCTTCGTACAACGAGAAGAAATGTTACAGTTTATGGAATAATAACAGATACGACCAAACTCTCTTGTTTCTTCTGTTTTATTTAACAAAACTTTGTTCACAGTTTTATTTCGCATTCACCACTCATTCACACTCTGATGTGGAGTATATGCGACTGCCTGAACCCTAAATCCCAAGTTCCATCGAAATCCTTTGATGAACAGTTTTGGTTGCTTGACATCAACAGTCAATGATAGTGATACAGTTTTTCTCCTTTTCATACATTGGAGCCGGCTCTCCGCGATATAATTAAAAAAAATTAAAAAAAAACGGTCTCAATACTGCGTCCCTCGTGAGATGCGTATAGATTTATCCCGGAATTGACCGCGCTGTCGGTGTACTCAATTTAATGACCACACTTCGCTATCCGCGATTTCGTGTAATTAAATGTCCTTTTGTTACTCTGATTGTATACCGTAGTTATTTAAAACTCGCCCCTATATTTTTTCACTACGCACAATTAGCACTTCTTTACTTGTTTATTTCTAAGAGTAAACGAAAAAAATGACGCCGTATCATCGGCTTCGTCGATATAAAGAAAAACACCTCAATATGCCCAACTTTACCTCTTCTTATAGTATCGGCTACCTTACTCATTAATTTACTACATATTATTTCCAATAACACTAAACAGGTATCGCCGTTATATTTTAATTGTATTCAAAAGCATGTTATTATTATTATGACCGAACAAATTGCGCGGCGTGCATTTTTAACGATAGTTTTACACTCTTCCAGCCTTTATTCATGCAATATTACACATAAATATACAGACAGGACCGAAAGATCGACCAATAGAAGCAAATACGCTATTGAAGTTCCGTTACATCTATATTGACTCGTATTGCTACAACGTCTCATGAAAAAGCCTACAAATATTAAGCATCAGAGTATCCGTGTAACATTTCATTCACTATGAGAACAATGTGACGTTTCTGAAGATTCTGTGCTCTCGAGAGTTCCAGCCGAGATCTCACAATGTTTCTCGAGTTTATGTTTCGTCTGTCCGCTGCAGCAGGCAAGTTAGTTTTTCTTTCCCTTAAAGTACAGCTCTGTAACGCCACACACACACACACACACACACACACACACACACACACACACACACATCGAGAACCTCCCTCATCTGTCGTAAAACAGATGGCGCCGGCGCAGTCGTGCAGGGAGGAGGCAGGAAGACGCCGCCCGTATGCCCCGCTGCCGCTCCACTCCGCCTTCTAAATTTGGTTCCCTGGTATACAGGGCAGGCGGGCGAGTGGTAATGCGCTAGAGGCGGCGGTGGCCGGCAGGTTTTACACCTGAGCGGTGCTGCCAGGTCCCGCATTAGCCGCGGCGTTCGGTCATCTGCCTCCGCCGCCGCTGCTGCCGCCTGCTGCCATATAAGAGGATTACGTGGCCAGCGCTTTATGCCCTCCGGCGAGGGCCGGCCGTTTTTACTCGCACCGGGCAGTAAAGTCCGGCGCGGCAACGTGAGCCGTGACGTGGCGTTTGCCTTGTACTTGGCCAGCCTGCTGGGCCACCAAAAATGGCCCTTCCTGCGTACAGGTTTGTGGCGGTAACCAGCGATAAACGTTACCAAATTAGCAACACACGCACCTCGTAAAGAAATGATACAAACTATACCACGTTGTCAAGAAAGCAAGTGGGGTGTTTCACAATTTCTCTTACACTCTTATATTGACTGCAGAGAGGAATCAGATAAACTGTTAAAAGAAAAACAAAAAATAGAACATAACTGATTTATTTGTGTCTCTCATTTGTCTTGCCACTCGTCTGACTGCTTTATTGCAGCTCTGTACAGTTTTGCCTCCTGCTTCATTCTCATTGCAGAGTAGCCCTGACACCCAGCGCCTTTAAGCATTTGCGACTTAACAAAAGTCATGTCACACCTCCGTTTGCCCAGCGTTGTGCAGCACTTTGACGCGTCATGGACTCCACAAGTTGTTGTAAGGTCCCCTACCAAACTATTGGGTCATCAAATAATTGCTGCAGTACTACCAGTGCATGAACAGACCCCTCGATTACGTCCGACAAATATTCAATGGAATTCATGTCGGGCGACCTAGATGGCCGGATCATTTGCTCGAATTGTCCAGAGCGTCCTTCAAAACAACTGCGAGCAACTGCCACCTAATGACATAGTGCATTATCATCCATAAAAAAATTCTTACGTTGCATAGAAACATGAAGTCCATGAATGGCAGCAAATGGTCCACAAGTAACAAAACATAACCAAAGGCCGAGTCTATTCCATGTAAATACAGTCCACATCATTGTGGAGCCACCACCAGGCTACACAGTGTAAGTAGCCTGTTTGTATATGGCGGTGCTATAGACTGTGTTAATATAGCTGACAGCGCTCTGTGCCTTCAGCTAGAGATTCTATGGTGCGACAGACTATCGGTTAGAGATTCAATAGGGAAGAGTACGGACATGATATTCTTAGTGGAGACATGAATTGTAAAGTGAGATGGAATGATGTGTTTATAAGAAAATATGCAAGGAAATGTATGATGATGGACGTTTGGTTAATAGTGTATGGGCAGTGGAATTATTGACAACTATATAATTTTTGGAACTGGATGTCACATGAATAAGGTAAAATTTTCTAAGTACATTGTTGGCTCTTCAACAAAATCTTTCATTCGCTAACCGTATGCCTCCCTGTAGTTAAGGGTCTACAGTAGTAAGAATCTTTTTATTTACCTGGCTGTAGTTGCTACTTGCTGTAATTGTTGTAGTTTCTGTGAGGCAAGTGACTTATAGAAAAAAAATCAGGTGTTCACGGTTGAGATTCGCGACTGAACTGAGTTTAGGCAATTAATGGAGTTGAAGGTAGTTTCATATTTGTTTAACTTCATATTTTTTGGATTTGTATTATAGTTAGGATTTCGTGCCACAACAAAGAAATAATAGACAATGACTCGCACTGCAAACAACTACAAAACGCACTTATGAGGCTTGATGACGTAGATGCAATGACTATCAGTTATGTGAAAATGGAAAATATCAGGGACATTTTAGTCCAGGAACATGACATGAAACAGAACAATACTACATGACCTGTAATTCACATCACAACAAATGACATAAAATTTATGGCAATACTTAACTCTGGCAGTCCTGTTTTGGTAATTAGTGAAACAGTAAATCCAACAAATCGAATGATTGTCTCACACTTCCTTTACATACAGTTAAATTACAGTTTTAGGAAAAAGTGTAGATATACAGCAACAGACTAACTTAGAATTCTTTTGTCAAAGCCGCGCATTTATTATGAATTTTCTTACTGTTCCATTATTGTCGATGGACATTATATTGCATTTAGACTTTTTTAATGAATATAAGGCAATTTTAAACTTTTACGATGCTGAAATAAGTCTAGAGAAAGAAGGTAAGTTGTTAGCTTTGAAATTTGAAGATTGGCTTTTAAACCATGACAATATCAATTGGCTTTACCTTTTGTCAGATCGCAGTTTGAAACTTTCGACGGAATTTGACACTAACGATCACTTCGCAATTACTGATAGGAATGATATTGATGTCGTACTAGATACTAACATTTTAATTCAGGAAAAAATTCAAACATTTGAGAAGTGGAATGACACTAATAGCTGGGACTTTTTTGACATGTTACAATCACATTCCACAGATTTTACTAACAAAGCAGGAACAATTAAAGGATTTCAGCACAAATTTAATGTTTGTGAGAATGCAAAATTTTGCATCAGACCATACATAACTCAGGCACATTGCAAGTATAGGGGCTGTATTAGAACAGAAATACAATCTATACTTGATGAGGGTATTACTGAACGAGCGATAAGCTCATACAATAATCCTTAACATGTTGTTGAGAAGAAAAACAGATCGATCAAGCTTGTCTTAGATTCTAGACACATAAATACCATAATCATTCCTGAAACAGACAGGCCACAAAAGTTGGAAGATCTTCAAAATTTCAATGGTGTAAAAGTGTTGTCTTCTATTGATCTGATATCCAGGGTTTGGTAAATTCAACTTCATCCAGAATGTAGAACATATACAGCTTTTCTTTGTTTTGTCGTCTGTTATCAATTTCAGAAACTTCCTTTTGATTTGAACTTTTCTTCGGCAGTATTCATTCATAGGTTGACTCCATATTATATGAGGTTTTAAAACGACACATCACCTCGTACATGGATGATATTTAATAGCAGAAGTCTCTTGCGAAACAACATAACAGTATCCTCAACATTTTGCTACATACTTCTGCTGACTCTGGAATTATAGTTAACTTGGAAAAATCTGAATTTGGTAGGACAAAGGTGAAGTTTTTAGGTTACAATATTTCTTCTGAGGGCATTCATCTGGATCCTGAAAGGTTGGAGTCAATCGGAGCTATTCCTGATCCATCCACAAAAAGATAATTTCTCAGTTTTCTAGGTCTTGTGAATTTCTACTGTCGTTTCTTGACTATGCATATTCTAGTAATTTCCAAAACTATGTTCTCTCACTGGCAAAAACACTGTTTGGAACTGGTACTAACAGGCACGGTTGAAATTTGATTCTTTGAAAGAAGTGATACTTAACATGCCAACCTTAGCTCACCCAAATCTGTCACGGAATTTCTTAGTATGGCCTCTTCTAAAGTTGGTCTTGATGCCCATTTATTTAAGGAAGTTATAGAAAATGACATGAATGGTCAGAAAACCATCGCTTTTGCTAGTTGTGTACTAACAAAATCTAGGAAAGTTAATCTGTTATTGAATTGGAAACCTTAGCTATCGTTTGGCCATTTGACAAATTTCGTTTCTTTCTTTCTGGAAAACGTGTAGAAGTTCTTAGTGATCACTGAGCACTGCAATTCCTTATGACTTCAAAATTAAATCATGACTGGTTGAAACATTGGGCATTATTTCAGCAATAATTCCGATTCACAAAAGTCTACATTACTGGCATGGAAATCATTGTTCCGGATGAACTTTCACGTACACTGGCCGGCCATTTCAGTATTCTTTACATTCAAAGTACGAGCTTTTGAAAACTTTGTCACTGCATCTTTAAAGGACTTTGATCATGAGCAAGACAAGGATCCAATTTGGAAAGATATTAAAATTAAATGACATGAAAAGACACACATGCAGATTCATCATTATTATCTGGTTAGAAATAACAAACTCTTCAAACGATGCACCGTTGACAACAAGCTACGGGTACTTTGTATTCCTGACGATTTTCTCTTACGGTACACTGATTCCAGCTACACACATTTGGGTCCACCAAAATGTTATCATATACTTCGGACGACTTGTTATTTGAATAACGTGGAAAAGAGAATGAGGAGAATTCTGTCTACTTGCAAACTTCATCAAAAAGCTGAACCGTCTACCATCTCACATCACGCTCCCTTCTTTCTTATTATTCCTACTAAATTAAAAGAATTAGCTGCAGTTGATCTTCTGGGACCCCTTGTTAAAACATTGAATGGATTTTGGTACGTTTCTGTCGCTCTTCAACTGAATTCAAAATTTCTTTCACACAGTCACGTAAAGCCACTGGAAGTTCCGTATCCAACAACGTTGTTAAACATTTCTTACGTGAAGCTGGACACGTTGACAAGGTCGTTTCAGATAACGGACCAGAATTCAGATGTGCAATTTGGTCACGCCTGCTTCGAAATCGCCAAATCAAACCTGTTATTTATTTCATTGTACTCTTCACGTTGTAACTCATCTGAGCCATTATGAAAGAAATTAATAAGCTTTGCAGTCTTTATTGTCACAGGAAGCATCATTATTGGGACATATACTTACACTTATTTCAAAATGTACAGAATGAAATGCCTCATGACTCCACTGCTGTACAACCTATTCTTGTGTTGAAGAATGAGGAACCACCAAACACAATCAGAGAGCTTCTGCCTTACTTAGAGATAAAGATATAATTGACTTGGTTATTACAACCATAAATTCTGCAGCAGACAAAAGGAGAAACTACATGGTAAGACAAATGCAAAGAAACTACACTTTTGTCAAAAAGTTCTCATTAAAACCCATTCACTGTCACATAAGAAGAAACATTTGAGTCACAAAATCTGTCTGATTTGCAATGGACTTTACAGAATTCGACATACACCATATGATAACTGCGTTGAAGTTGAAACTCTGTGTACTAAGGAAAGTAAAGGATTACACATTTCTCATGTAAACCCGCTTATTGAGAAACAATTTGCTTTCTGACTCAGTGTTTGCAAGAAAATTTTTCACTTGAAGCTACTATTACGCTTTGTCACTTTTAGAAACTATTAACATGCAGCGATGTTTTGAAGTTAACTATCCAGTCAAGAACCTATGGAATATATTAAGACAGTAATTTTACAAGTACACATTTATAGGGAACAGATGAAACAGTCTTATTGTGACTGCATTTTCGCTTTTCAGTTGCATGACTACGTCACGACTATAATGCTCGCATTTTTGGAAGATACTCTGCTAATAAGGTTTTACTGCAACTTTTTGGTTTACTTGAAAAGACATTTTTAATTAAATTACTTTCTAAGAGTTCACAGATGACACAGTATTTCGTTTGTTTGACAGCTACACGATTATATTACGACGCTATTAATGAGTGACACAATTTTCATTATTGCTTTTACGCTGTATCTGTTTTATGTCTGCACAGTTTCTCTACGTTTTTCTGCAAAGTAACACGTTTCTGCAATGACTTTTGTGGCATGGCTACAATGAGACAGTTATTTTCCTAACACAACAATACATTACAGTACATTACTTTCTATGTCATTACAATGAACTTAATAACTACGACATTTAGACGCATAGGACTTTACTTTTGTATATGATAAGGTAAGCATACATTGATTTCTGAAGAAATTTGCTTATGAATGACGATAACTACGACCTTGGCATATATCTTACCGTTAAGCGATGACAGAAGTTTTCTTACAGCAAGAAGTACAGTTTAGCGCTACATGATACGAACTACAATGAAACAGTGAAGGATTTCTGTGATAGATTTCATTCCACAGTTTTAATCTGTAAGATCTGAGGTATAATATGGTATTTGCTTATACAGTTTTACGCATCGGTGCCATATTTCTCTAACACAGAAATACATAGCTATCTGTTCATTTAACAGAGAGAAATGAACATTTTTACTATGTCACTGACACATGTCTACGTAATTACACAGTTGGATTGCTTTGTATTTATGAAATTGTACTTTGTATGCATTTTGTGAACAGTTCACCTATATTTTCGGAACCATTGTGATAATGCAAGAGCTTTGAGTGATGTATATTTTATGGGATCATGATTTCTGAAGTACGTTTGAGGTAAACAACACTACTGAAAAGAGCAGAGAGCATTTTCTAGAGGTTTTGAAATTATTGAAGGAAGTTACGACGATTCTGAGATTTGATATTGTTATGATGATGTTTATTATGACGCTGAAATATGGTTATGATCAATAAGGTGCTGCTACATGAAGAATATCATTATGCTACATGTTTATTATGATGAAATATTTAACAAATATCGACGAACTTGTAAATGTGTAACGAGGCAACGATTAATGTGTAGGGCTTAGGGACTCTTGTTTGTGGAAAAAAAATGTTGGAAACCAAGAAATTTATTTTAAGAGTTATGAAAAGTGAGTATATATGTGAATGTGAGTACCACAAGTGCAATGGAAAGTTTTTGACACTGCTGTTGGTGAGATTTCGTTTCTATACACTTCTGTAATTTTTCAACGTGTGAAATTTTTTTATTTGTATGAAACTGTCATTGTAGCTGAAACTGCTGTCATAAGTATTTTGGCGAAGAGTATATGTGACCTTGACATAATGCTCTGCTGTGCTGGACTGCACGCTAGTCGCCTTGAAATATACCCACTGTTTGATGCCGCTTCAGCCTTTCTAAAGCTCGCAGCACTCCCTCAAGCACTTGCATAGCTGTAGCAAAGTGAGGCCATTGACCTCGCTACTGACATTTCTGTACAGAACACACCACAAAGACGACATACACTGCTACATGTAAAAGTATGATTACACCGTGGAATGTGAACTTTGTGCTAATTACTGAAATGCTTATGAATTAATGAGAAATATTCCTCCATTTACATACCTGATTATGACAAGTGTGTCTCTACTTGAGTTGAGAGAATTTCTGCTGACTTATGAAATGCCACATGGCTATTGAATGATGTTTTGCTTTGTACATATTTGCTTATTTTATTTGCTATCTGGTTTCCAGCTGTGCTACAGCATTTGTTTTATAAAATAAAATTTAACACGTACAGTAATGTGAACACTTACTGTCAACAGATCCATTAAATAATTATTTAATGATCCACATTCTTAAAAAAGAGCACTTGGAAAGGAAAGAACAATAAGAAGCAGAAGGGACTAGTAACATGCACTGCTTACATAATTTTCTTTTCAAGAACTTGGTATTCTTTTTCTGGTAGAATAAGTTGTTGTGGTGCACCACTTTAGTGTTAAGATGTGACATAGAACCATTGCACTTCACATGCTATATAGTATAGATCATGTTCCATGTGCTGGCGCTTTGCATAGTTTTGATGATCACAGATGCACGCATATATTTCCCGAATCTGCATTACTGTCTTTACTGTAATATTTTTTCTGTTTGTGCTTTCTTATATTTAGGTATAAGTTATTGCATTTGCTGCTGCTATTTGTTACTCAGTGTCCTACTGAATTTTACATTGTACTGTATTACTGTAATACAGGGAGCGAAAGGCTATTTACAATTTGTACAGAAACCAGATGGCAGTTATAAGAGTCGAGGGGCATGAAAGGGAAGCAGTGGTTGGGAAAGGAGTGAGACAGGGTTGTAGCCTCTCCCCGATGTTATTCAATCTGTATATTGAGCAAGCAGTAAAGGAAACAAAAGAAAAATTCGGAGTAGGTATTAAAATTCATGGAGAAGAAGTAAAAACTTTGAGGTTCGCCGATGACATTGTAATTCTGTCAGAGACAGCAAAGGACTTGGAAGAGCAGTTGAGCGGAATGGACAGTGTCTTGAAAGGAGGATATAAGATGAACGTCAACAAAAGCAAAACGAGGATAATGGAATGTAGTCAAATTAAATCGGGTGATGCTGAGGGGATTAGATTAGGAAATGAGACACTTAAAGTAGTAAAGAAGTTTTACTATTTGGGGAGTAAAATAACTGATGATGGTCGAAGTAGAGAGGATATAAAATGTAGACTGGCAATGGCAAGGAAATCGTTTCTGAAGAAGAGAAATTTGTTAACATCGAGTATAGATTTAAGTGTCAGGAAGTCGTTTCTGAAAGTATTTGTATGGAGTGTAGCCATGTATGGAAGTGAAACATGGATGATAACCAGTTTGGACAAGAAGAGAATAGAAGCTTTCGAAATGTGGTGCTACAGAAGAATGCTGAAGATATGGTGGGTAGATCACGTAACTAATGAGGAGGTATTGAATAGGATTGGAGAGAAGAGACGTTTGTGGCACAACTTGACTAGAAGAAGGGATCGGTTGGTAGGACATGTTTTGAGGCATCAAGGGATCACAAATTTAGCATTGGAGGGCAGCTTGGAGGGTAAAAATCGTACAACTGTATTACTTTGCTAAGCCAGTTTTACCACTCATTTACTTTTCTTCTTTCCTGTATATTTCCTTATATTAGTTGTAATGTTGCATATGCTTTGCCAATTTGCATTTTTGTCATTGATGTTTGTGTTAATTTTTTTGTGCTGTGGCATTGCCTCATTCTCTAGTTCATGGATGTGAGCTCAGTAGATTTAAGGTAGCTTAGGAGTGGTTATGCTATATAAGAAAATGAGTGGTGATGAGATGGGAAGAAATACATTGAGAAGCTATAAGGAAAAGGTCTGGCCATAGAGTATTGTATAATAGGGAACAATTATTTTGAGGATACGAATAGATATAAGTAGGATATAGTGACAAAAGGTTTAGGTAGGATTTTCTTGGAAAAGAATGACGAGATAGGAAAAATATGGAAGTATAAGCACTGGTTGAAAGTATAAATACAAATACCATGCTTAGGTAGGATTTTTGTATAAACAAATGTTGAAGTATGAGAGATCTGTTACAATCAGATGAAGTGTTGGTTGGAAATGAAGTAATTTCGGTTGAAAGTAAAGGAGGTACGAACATAAGGATATTATTGAAAAGAGAAAAATGAAACAGATGTATAAAATGCAGACAAGAAGTACTGCAGTACTTAAAGTTACACTTAGACACATTTACACTCGATAACAGATCCTGTCCTTTCCTTTTGTGTTATTCTGATACGTTTTTGTGTAGCCTTGTGTCTCTGTGTTCTTCCTATCTCTTTGTGTTTACCCCATAACATAGATTTGGCAGAACATTTTTGCCTCTACTACCAGGCTGCATTCACTAATACGAGGAATACTGTTATCCTCAAACCTAATCTCCGTTTTTGTACCATGTTCTTCAATTTAGGAAGATGTTCAGACATTATTTATTCTGTGCTGTTTTTTTTTAATATTCATGTATCAAGTTAATGTTCATATTTCATTTATTTACTTATTTCATAAATCTCGTAATACTCACACATATGCTTATTTCTATTCTTTTTGTAAACCCTGTATTACTACCAATGTTATTTCTATTATCATGTTCCTTACTATAATTATGTCTTCTTTACATTTGTAATTGTATTCTTATGCAGTAAAACTGTAATTGTATAGACACCAATTCTTCAAGTTAGGTAAATAGTAGGGATTCTTTTTACTCACACATTTGTCTGTTGGTCATATTATTTGTATCAAACCTCAGAAATTACATGACTGTGTTAGTGCTTGCACATTCTAACGTTGTGTGGACGGCATCAAGAGACAGTGTGGTACTGGGGTGTAAGACTCACAAGTCTGTCAATTCAGTGTGTAGCCGATCCTCTTCTCTGGTTAATCTGCTTCGTCGATCTCCCGAAAGCTTCTTCTCTGAGGATACGGTGCTTTTTAAAGGAATTTACGAACTACTTTTCTATTCTTGAAATAATTTGTGTACTCATAGAATACCTTTCTGTTCAATCACAATATATTTTCGACGTTTATAAACAATAACTTCGGCAAGCTAACTCTTTCTTCGAACATTAGAATCATTTACACTTCTACAAAATAGCCTAAATGTGTCTCGCTTCGATCATAAACAATACATAGTGTAATTCGACAATCTCTAGTCTCAAATGAGTCCAATTCATGAGTGTCCTTAGGAAACTACTTTCAACTGTCCACTAGTCTTTCTACAATCATCATAGACATTGAAGATCACAGAATACTACATAAACTTTTCTTGTTCTTCTTTGCCCATACACGGAACTCTGTGGGCCGTACAGCAAGTACCTGTCTGCCACCGTTCGGTCCCCGTGTCCATCTTCTTCCTCGCGGTTGTTCTTTTTGACCTGCATACACAGTCGGCTGATTCCTTTCTCCTACTCATATTTGAAATACCGGGTGTTCGAAACGGTGGAAGGCTGAGTGATTCTAGAATTTCCTCCGAAATTCTCGAAGCAGTACATATTCCTCCCCTCCCCACCCCCTTAAATCGAACACGCGACATTTTATAAAATCATTAGGTAAATTTGTATCACACACAACTCTAAGAGCATACATTGCAACACAGCTTTTTTTGTAGCTATTTAGAGTAAGCTTTAACTAACTTTTCCTTCATTCTACTCTTGCACTAAGTTGACATCAAACTCGAATATTTAATGGTACTCTAGTAAGTTTTCCTAATATTTAGGATTCGTTAGGACTATGTCTCAATTTACAATCGTAAACTCCAGGTGTCACAGACCCATAATTATGGTTCCTCTTTACAATACCATTCTGTACTGCTTTCTGTTTCTTTCCTTAGTACTTATCCATTTCATTTGCCCCAGTATACACCTTTATGTACACCATAATTAAATGTTGAATCACAAAATTAAAATCTATTTCAGACTTCAATCTCACTCTTTAATACCTAACTTCTTATTATAGAGTCTTTCTTTACGCAACAACTTTAACGCTCCCAATGTACATCATGCCTACATCCGTTATTCAATATATTTTATGCTTACTTGGGTTATAAGAGGCCCACTATCTTACACGTCTTCAGAATATTTGATAGACTGATCCCCCTGCATAATTTCTCCTCTGACTTATGTCCTCTTTGTTCACTCATGTATCACCCTGATGCATACTGGATGTAGAATTATCCTAATTTTCCTGTACTTATGTACATATGTGATATAGGGTAATTATTAGTCCTCTACCTATATACATATCTTTAATACCAAAAATTGGAATTAGCTAAAATTCTATTGGAATATGAAATGGTATTATCTGATAGACCAAGTAGTATCAGTGAATGGGTATGTAAATGTATGTAAATTTAAGATCAAAGATAATACTCCATTTTTCTGTAATCCTTATCCGATACCGGTGAGCTTGAAAGAAGCGGTTAAAGAAGAAATAGATAAGATGATTGACAGCAAAATAATAGAACGTAGTACGACTGTTATGAATAACTCTTTAGTAGTGGTAAAAAAGGGGGTGTGCGGATAGTGCTAGACGCACGTACTTTGAATGAACACATAGAGACAGAACGAGACAGACCAATTAATATCGAGGACTTACCGTCCAAATTTAAAAAGCACAGTATTTTAGCACGATAGACCTGACTGCTGGGTATTGGAAAATTCGGTTACACCCTGATTCAAAGAAGTATACAGCGTTTCTATTTGATGGGAAATCATATCATTTTAATGTGTTACGGTTTGGACTATCTATCTCGGTATCCGTTTCTATTTGCGCACTGGACGAGGCGTTACGAAGGGAATTGTTAAGGGACTTAATAATACAGGGCGTTTCAAAAAGAAAGAGCAGATTTCAAACATTTATTTCTCAAAAACTACAAATGATAGAAACACAATTCCAACGGTCCTTCACTCAATATGAGTACCAAATGTTACACAACAAATATCAAAACTGTACCTCAATATGAGCACCATTTGTTACACGACAAATATCAAACCGGTATCTCATTTCTTGCCACACACGACGCAACTGGTCTTTAGTTACCGAATTCACGGCCGCAACAATTCGATGTCGTACCTCTTGAAGAGTAGCGGGCATAGGTGGGACATAAACACAGTCCTTTATGTACCCCCACAAATAAAAATCGCAGGGAGTAAGGTCTGGTGACCTGGGAGGCCACAGACGATGACATTGATCTTGTGCTCCTGCTCTTCCAATCCACCGTCCTGGAATGGTGTTATTTAGGTACCGTCGTACAGGTTCAGAGAAGTGTGGTGGGGCGCCATCTTGCATGAAGATGAAGTGATTTGAATCTTCCTGAAGTTGAGGAAATAGCCAGTTTTCTAACATGTCCAGGTAAATGGTTCCTGTGATAGTTTTCTCCATGAAAAAGAAAGGTCCATAAACTTTGTTTACCGAAATTGCACAAAAGACGTTAACCTTTGGTGAGTCTCTTTCATGTTGAATAACGTCCCTCGGAGTTTCACTCGCCCAAATTCGTACGTTATGCCGATTAACTTTACCAGAAATGTGAAACGTTGATTCATCTGAAAAAATTAATCGTTCGGCAAAATTGTCCTCTTCCATGTCCTGTAGAATTGCAGTTGAAAATTCGAACCTTTTGTTGTGGTCGTCAGGACGCAATGCTTGCAATAACTGCAGTTTGTACGGCTTCATGTGCAGACGGTTACTCAGAACGCGCCATACCGTTGTTTTAGACATGTTTAGTTCGTGACTTGCCCGTGCCGTGGATTTTCTAGGGCTCCTTTCGTAAGCTGCACGGACACGCTCGACATTTTCATCCGATGTGCGTGGACGACCCGTGCTTTTTCGCTTGCAGATGCAACCATCTTCTACGAATCTGTGAATCATAAATTTGCTTATGACGAGGCGGCTGTTTGTTGAATTGACGGCGGAATGCACGTTGCACACCAACAATGGACTCTAACTTTGCAAATTGCAGCACACAAAATGATCGTTCCTGTGGTGTCGTCGCCATTTTCCTACAAACAAACGCCAGCGCCACTGCGGATTTGCATGGAACTTCTGCGCGGACCATTGAAAAACTTTGAACCTTTCTCTGACAAGAAACGTTTGAATTGTGTTTCTATCATTTGTAGTTTTTGAGAAATAAATGTTTGAAATCTGCTCTTTCTTTTTGAAACGCCCTGTATATGTGGACGATATTCTTATTATACACGCTACATGGGAAGAACATTTTATAACCCTAAGGAAAACCCTGAGAAGGTTTAAGGAAAAAGGTATTGCACTAAAACTATCCAAGTCGCACTTTGAGAGGCAGGAGCCTAAGTTTTAGGGCATATCGTCGGAGTTCAGGGAATTAGACCAGATCCAGAAAGTATAAAGGCTATTAAGGAATGTCCATCTCCTAGAAACATAAGACAATTGAAGGGATTTATTGGATTGTCCGGGTATTATGGACGATATATACGATGTCAAGAACTGAACGACCCGAAACTTTTGCGTTTATTACGGAAGGGAATACCGTGGGTTTGGGTCCAAGAGGCCAATGATGCGTTTGAAAACGTGTAAAAAGCATTAGTAGAATCACCTATATTACACCATCCGGTTATGGGTGAACCTTTTATGACTGTAACAGACGCTTCCGAATACGGTATAGCAGCAGAACTTTTTCAAGGAGAGTGGGGTCTGGAAAGCACCAGTCGCAGATCTATAGCTTTTGCTGGTTGGAGTCTCAAAAAACATGAGTTAAACTACACAGCAACAGAAACAAGCTATTGGCCGTAGTATGGAGTATACAAAAATTCCAAACACTAATTTGGTTTCAAATGGTTCAAATGGCTCTGAGCACTATGGGACTTAACTTCTGAGGTCATCAGTCCCCTAGAATATAAAACTACTTAAACCTAACTAACCTAAGGACATCACAAACATCCATGCCCGAGGCAGGATTTGAATCTGCGACCGTAGCAGTTGCGCGGTTCCAGACTGTAGCGCTTAAAACCGCTCGGCCACCGCAGCCGGCACTAATTTGGGGTTTCTGAAATCCATGCATATACGGATCATCAAGCACTGTCCATTTTAATGAACAGTGGACTGTTGCATAGTAGATTAATGCGATGGATGTTATTCTTACAGGAGTAAGACATTATGATACAATACGTAAAAGGTTCTGAAAATATTGTACTGGACGCTCTGTCCAGATTACCTGTAGATATGAGAGAGTTAAAACGTACAGAAGGATCAGGCGTAATTTTTGCAATTAATTTTATGACAGTAGAATACCCTCACAACAGGGTACAAGAAATGGCTGAAAGAATAACAGACAACATTCATACCAGAGACGTATGCCATGTGTATTAGAAAGTCTTTACCTCCTAATCATGCAGAGAAATGGAAAGTTATAGGGAATAATTTATTTTGGAGAGATAGTATAACATCTCGACGGTGGCGTTTATGCATCCCGAAGTTGATGGAGGATGAAATTGTGTGGCACGTCCATGCAGGGTATGGTCAGTTTGGAAAAAAACTGTATAGCCCGCACGAATAAGTTGTATTATTTCAAAAAGTTGGGACATGAGGTTGTATCTTTAATTAGGACTTGCGAAGTCTGCCGAAAAGTAAATGCGAGTAACACTCATGTTAAATACAAAATGTATCCACTCATTCCTAACGTGTTACATGAGCTAACAGCAGCAGATTTCTTTGGACCTATTCCAAAAGGGAAACGAGGAGTATTGTACCTTCTTGTCCTCATAGAGTGATGGTCGGAATATGTTAAGTTGTATCCTATTAAGAAAGCTATTACACCAACAGTGATACACTGTTTGCAACAATACTTTGTCGAGGTAGGCAAACCAAAACTATTTCTCTCCAACAATGGACCACAGTTTATTAGCAACAACTTTAGAGAATTTTTAGGTTGGGAAGAAATTCGTCAAATATTAATATCCAACTATAACCCATCTTATAATCCGTGTGAAAGGGTTATGAATGAAACTGGAAAATTATGTCGCACGTACCGCCATGAGAAACATACCATATGGGCAACAAAAATGAAAGACTTTGAGCTTATTTTAAATGAATTACCACATTTATCAACTGAACTAACCTCTTTGGAAGTAGAGGACAAACCCTTTGTGAGGGAACCCCTTATTAAATCTTTTACTTGGCTGGAACAACCTAGTGTTGATTACCAACTTATCAAACGATAGTTTCTAAGATCTTGGTTGATAGAGCACAATAACGAGTGGGTAAATATGACGAGAAGGCTGCCAAACCTAAGTATAAGATCGATGACCTAGTTCTAGTAAAGCAGTATCTTTAGGGCTCTGCCCTGAAGAAAGAAGAATGAGAGACCTTACCGAGTACAAACGGTAATGGACTGAAAAGCCGTATTTTTGGTTGATCCTACAACAGGAGAAGAAAAAGGAAAATGCAATGTTAAGGATATGAAGTGTTATATCCCCCAGGGATGTGATGTAGAACCGTTGCCGCAAACAAAAGTGTGTGCATATTTTTCTATGTGCACATACTTTCGCCCTACAACACTTGACGGTTCTCAGAACATTTCAATCTGTTCTTTCACTGTTTTAGTCTTCGTGTTATGTTGTGTGTATGTTTAAGTGTGTTTGAGTATCATGATTCTTCGGCCGACTTATGTGAAATAAGTTGAATGTTATAAGGATCACGGAAACAGAGAAGGACTTCAACGATAGAAGTATATGCGTATGGAAAAAGGGAAAGATAGATAGGTGTCCAATAGAGAAGTAAGAGACAGTTGCTAAGATCGAAGAAGTGAAAGAAGATAGCCCCAAAGACAGGAAACCTTTCCCACCCCCTTCAACAGGATCCCTACTTCGCCAGTACTTGAGTGAGAAGCCAGAGGAGGTATGTCTCCTACAGAACGGACATTCTCACCTTCACCTCTGAAGCCCCCAAAGAAAAATATTAGCAACCCCTATGGAATGGCAAATGGTGAAGAATCAGTCACACTTGTCTGCGAGGGTTGTCTGAAAGATGTTATGTGTGTGTAGTGTTAGTCATGCTTTTACCTACACTACCTACCCCTTTCAGAATCGATACAAACCCTCCCCATTTACACCACATTACATAAAAGATACAAAATATTATATAAAAGTAGAAAATTGTACACCACAATCAAATATTTGTCTTGGTATTAAGTTGATATTATACTTTTATACACATATAAAATCCTCTATTCAGTTCATGTCGCCTCGACCTCACCATGTCCCAATAGTACCATCATATTATACTGTCAACTCTCACTCTTTTTTTTTGTCACTTATTATCCGTTGCCGTTCATCAATACCTCTACACACAGGTTTGTATGGAAAAACTGGTGAAGAGATTACGTACAAAGATTAATTTAGGCAAAAATAGAAACCTAAATATATGTGGATGGTGGAAGAGACTGGCTCCTGAATCGCATTTATATTATATCTTACAAAGGGTAAAAAAATTATGTGTTACGTAATGTTTCATTCAAATTTCCATCTTCTATGAACCTAATATTTCTTGGTAACTCTCAAAGAACAGCTTATGCAAAACTAAGACCTAACTGTAGTCTGATACTGGGATTCGAGATCGTCGATGAGTAGAGCGGAGCACATGGGTGACTTAAATGCTCAAATTCTTCTTCTAACTCTACGTTTATGGCGGGATTTAACGCTAACTAGAGGGAGTGCATGGGTAACTTAAATACTCGAGAACTTCTAACTCTACGTTGATGGCGGGACTTGAAGTAACTAGAGCGGAGCGCATGGGTAACTTAAATACTCAAGAACTTCTTCTAACTCTGCGTTGATGGCGGGATTTAAGACCATCGCTAACAAGAGCGGAGCGTGCGGTCGACTTACAGATACATCGGGCACTAATTGGTATGGAAATAACTGCGGCTATATCAAATCGGAATCCAACTGATTTTAGAGAGCATATTACGAAAACACTAATAGATTCCTCAGTCTTGACTCGATATAACAACACATGTTATTCAGCTGATTACATAACGAGGTCCAGAAGCATACGTAACACCTTCGAGACGACGAATAGTGATAGGATCACTTATTGCTGTTACTACAAGAAGCAGTATGGCCTTGATGTTTGTGATTTGCAGCAGCCATTGCTTGTCTGTCAAGCAAGGACAAGGATGATGAAGCAATAGGACCACAGGATAGTAAAAGAACCCAAGAATAGATTATAGAATAGTTTGAGATATGAAGGGAATTCGGTGCAGGAAAAGTAATCACGGAAGGAACACAGAAAACAACTCGGGAGCCGGCGGTCGTCACTCCGCCCATTAACACAGAACGTTAACGTCCCTGGGGGATATAACACTTTATATCCTTAAGATTGTATTTTCCTGTTTCTTCTCCTGTTGTAGGATCCAGCAAAAATAAGGCTTTTGGGTGTATTAGCGTTTGTACCCGGTAAGGTCTCTCATACTTCTTTCTTCAGAGCAGAACTCTGAAGATACTGTTTTACCAGGACAAGGTCATCGACCTTATACTTAGGATCGCCAGCCTTCTCGTTATATTTACCCACTCGTTGTTGTGCTCTATCAACCAAGTTCTTAGAAACAATCATTTGATAAGTTGGTAATCAACACTAGGTTGTTCCGGCCAAGTAAAAGATTTAATAAGGGGTTCTCCCACAAAGGGTTTACCCACTGCGTCCAAATGGGTTAGTTCAGTTGATAAATGTGGTAATTCGTTTAAGCTCAAAGTCTTTAATCTTTGTTGCCCATGAAGTACGTTTCTCATGGCAGTACGTGCGACGTAACTATGTTGTCAATGTGTAGCAGTCAGATGGCGTTGGGCTTGTATACTGTGAGTAATAAATGAAGAGGTTAAGTTTGAGTTGCCTTTGTCAGGGAAAATTCTGTAGGTCAGTGTTCAACAAAAAATTATTACAGAGGTAGTTTCGTTGTCTGGCTGAAAACGTGTGTCCATGCCTTCATGGGGTCTGCGCCACACTCGAACCCTACCATCAGTTATTACGAACTAAAATCGGTACTAATGTGAGCAGGACATGGTTTTTCATTCGGCCAGGATCCTACTGATATGTTCAGGAGCCAAGGACAGAAGGTCCTGGGCGATGACGTTATATTAGTAAGTGCACTCGCTCGGTCGTCTGCTGCCATAGCCCATTAGCGCGATATTTCGCTGCACTGCCCTAACGGATATGTTTGTCACACGTTCCACACTGATTTATGCGGTTATTTCACGCAGTGTTGCTTCTCTGTTAAAACTGCAACTCTATGCAAACGCTGCTGCTCTGGGTCGTTAAGTGAAGGCCGTCGGCTACTACGTTGTCTGTGGTGAGAGATAATGCACGAAATTTTGTATTCTCAGCACAATCTTGACACTGTGGATCTCAGAATGTTGAATTCCCTAACGATTTCCGAAATGGAACGTCATATGGATCTAGCTCCAACTAACATTCCACGTCCAAGCTCTGTTGATTCCCGTCGTGGGGTCATAATCACGTCGGAAACCTTTTCACTTAAATCACCTGAGTACAAATGACAGCTCTGCCAAAATACTGCCGCTTTATGACCTTTTACAGCTATCGCCATCTTTATATGTGCATGTCACTATCCCAACGCTTGTCACAGTGGATTGTAATCTCTGTCTGTCTCTATAGTTTTAGCCCACTCCAGTACCAACAAAGTAAGTTCCTGACGTTTCAACACGTGTCCTACAATCTTCTTTTTCTTATGAGTGTTTTCCAGTTCCTGCCCAATCTATAGACAGAACGAGAGAGACAGAGAGAGAGAGAGAGAGAGAGAGAGAGAGAGAGAGAGGTGGTGGCTCAAATACTCATTCGGTCATCCTGATTTAGGTTCTCCGTGATTTGCCGGCCGGAATGGCCGAGCGGTTCTAGGCGCTACAGTTTGTAGGAACCGCGCGACCGCTACGGTCGCAGGTTCGAATCCTGCCTCGGGCATGGATGTGTGTGGTGTCCTCAGGTTAGTTAGGTTTAAGTAGTTCTAAGTTCTAGGGGACTGATGACCTCAGATGTTAAGTCCCATTGTACTCAGAAGAATTTGAACCATTTTTTCCTACGTGATTTACCAAAATCACTTAAGCAAATGTCGGCATTGTTCGTTTGAAAGGACACGACCGGTTTCTGATAGACTAACTTGCTCATCTCACGTCCACTAAATTTGCACCATCCTTCTGCTACACGTCTGAAATGCTTAGAGTGGGAAAGACGATACGGAGATTTAACACAGTGTCTAATGATTACGCAGAAATTCAGTGGCCTATGTTTCATTCCAAGCCTCCTCACAACGTTTCAGACAGTTCCCAATAACAATTTTTATTTCAGACATTTTTTCTGTTCTATTGTGGCCATAAGCCCCTACCACCCTAAAAAAAATGGCTCTGAGCACTATGGGACTTAACATCTGAGGTCATCAGTCCCCTAGAACTTAGAACTACTTCAACCTAACTAACCTAAGGACATCACACACGTCCATGTCCGAGACAGGATTCGAACCTGCGACCGTAGCAGTCGCGCGGTTCCGAACTGAAGCGCCTAGAACCGCTCGGCTACCATGGCCGGCCCCTACCACCCTCGGTGCAGTCGTACAAACCCTCTTGAACAGAAACGACCTGTTGTGTTCACCTACAGCATATGTATCTTATTCTGTATAGTCATATCCTGTGTACATGTAATCCCCTCCTATTCACTCACTATGTGAAAGAGAGGTTGTGTTGTTGTTGTGGTCTTCAGTCCTGAGACTGGTTTGATGCAGCTCTCCATGCTACTCTATCCTGTGCAAGCTTTTTCATCTCCCAGTACCTACTGCAACCTACATCCTTCTGAATCTGCTTAGTGTATTCATCTCTTGGTCTCCCTCTACGATTTTTACCCTCCACGCTGCCCTCCAATACTAAATTGGTGATCCCTTGATGCCTCAGAACATGTCCTACCAACCGATCCCTTCTTCTGGTCAAGTTGTGCCACAAACTTCTCTTCTCCCCAATCCTATTCAATACTTCCTCATTAGTTATGTGATCTACCCATCTAATCTTCAGCATTCTTCTGTAGCACCACATTTCGAAAGCTTCTATTCTCTTCTTGTCCAAACTATTTATCGTCCATGTTTCACTTCCATACATGGCTACACTCCATACGAATACTTTCAGAAATGACTTCCTGACACTTAAATCAATACTGGATGTTAACAAATTTCTCTTCTTCAGAAACGCTTTCCTTGCCATTGCCAGCCTACATTTTATATCCTCTCTACTTCGACCATTATCAGTTATTTTGCTCCCCAAATAGCAAAACTCCTTTACTACTTTAAGTGCCTCATTTCCTAATCTAATTCCCTCAGCATCACCCGACTTAATTAGGCTACATTCCATTATCCTTGTTTTGCTTTTGTTAATGTTCATCTTATATCCTCCTTTCAAGACACTGTCCATTCCATTCAACTGCTCTTCCAAGTCCTTTGCTGTCTCGGACAGAATTACAATGTCATCGGCGAACCTCAAAGTTTTTATTTCTTCTCCATGAATTTTAATACCTACTCCGAATTTTTCTTTTGTTTCCTTTACTGCTTGCTCAATATACAGATTGAACAACATCGGGGAGAGGCTACAACCCTGTCTTACTCCCTTCCCAACCACTGCTTCCCTTTCATGTCCCTCGACTCTTATAACTGCCATCTGGTTTCTGTACAAATTGTAAATAGCCTTTCGCTCCCTGTATTTTACCCCTGCCACCTTTAGAATTTGAAAGAGAGTATTCCAGTCAACATTGTCAAAAGCTTTCTCTAAGTCTACAAATGCTAGAAATGTAGGTTTGCCTTTCCTTAATCTTTCTTCTAAGATAAGTCGTAAGGTATAATGCACGATTGTGTGAATTGTTTGAATGGGCAAGTATCGTGTGTATCGAACACCTGTAGCCTGTAGGAACAGTTTTGCCGCCTTGACGGGTGTTGCGATTACTTGTACCATCATCAGTCACGATGCTTTCTTCTGTGCCGTACTTCAGCAGCCATTGATTCACCAGTGTGCAACCCGTGCTTTCTCCCTGTTCGTTAGGCATGGATATCATAGCTATAAGACGAATCAACGATAATTGTGAACACATGCCAGCTTCACGCTGGTTTTAGGGCAAATGACCCACACACTCAATCCCAATCATTTGAAAAGGTTTACGGCATCAGCTAGTCAGTGTCTTAGATCTGCTCTTTGGACGCTTGGACTCCGGTTCTAGACATAATGCTTGGTATCTTGCTTGTGTGTCATCTGCCAGTATGTTTGCACCACTCTGTGTTCCGTTGCCCTAAGTTCCGTGTAACCGGGCACAATCGAATCGAGGACTGCCTCTACACTTCACTTTGAAACTCAAATTGCACTACCACACATAACCCACATCCTGATTTGTCTGTAAAGAAGACGATCTTCCATACAGAACTGTGGCTGGCTTGCGAATTGCCGACAATCAGTGTCACGACTCTCTGCTTGCCTCCCACTATGAGCCTGAAGACCAACGCATTCCGCATCTCGAATTTTGAGACTCTGGCTATCCACATTCTTGTGTGATTGGCCCGAACGATGTCTGACTTCGTAACTGAAATCGCTGAGACATAAAGCCCACCTTGTCGATCTGCTGACCGAACATTCAAGACCTAGTAGCCATCGAAGCGCTACGTGACCCATAATCATCTTGAAATGCTGACATTAGAAATAACATGCGAAATACGTTATACCGAATGTGAGTGCAAGCGTTTCCTTCTCAGTTACTAAATAGTTTTCCTCAGCTGAAATTAGCTACCTAGACGCACAACGTATGGAATGGTCACGACTGTCAATTTCCTGACCAAGAGTGAAGTTGCTCGAATTGCAGAACAGTATGAACTGTTTTTGATAACTGAGAAAAGAAAAACAAGAACCAGACTGAAAGTTAATAATTACTTTGATTTTTGAAATGCCGCTTCACAGCTTTCAGGGAACTGAAATTTTACTCATTTTCACAGTAATTGTGTAAATGGCCTTCCAGTTTCAGTAAAGTATGACACGAATTTTCGGCAGGAATTACTCAGGCCAAGATATGACTATCATCACCTGAAGTAAGTGTTCGAAAATTTTTTCTAGCTTGCTCCAGACAACGGTCAGTGCAGACACAATACTATCCAATAATGTGCCCTAAAAAACGACCTTTACGCAAAATGAAATTGAATTTCTCTAAACTGTCAGTCTTGCTGAACGTAATCGATCAAAACCTTCATGTAAATACAGGAGATGTTCCTGAACGTATTTAGTGAATCCTGTTATACCACCCAGATATACGAGACGCTGTTTTGGCTTTAAACCTCGTAGTACGCCGTCCAGAAGCTTCTGACTAAAGGCTTGTCTTGTTACTGATAATGTCCAGAAAGGACGGTAAACACAATTTCTGGCTGATCTTTGAGTGCCACCTCTAACTGATGATATCTGGATCGAAGGTCCGTAGTTGTGAAGTACTAACATTGTCCCATAAAATCTACGTAGGTATCATTCAAGTTAGGCACAAGGTACGCACCTGAAACGGTTTACTCATTTTTAAAAAAATGATAACCACAACAAAATCCGCAAGACTTCCCACCATCTGGTGACTTTTTTACCGCAGTAACCACAGATGCCGACCACGGAATAGCTCTAGGTTCTATGATGTCATCTCTCACCTGTTGATTAAGGAATTCCTCCATAACAGGCTACAGAGATTGTAGGACTCAACATAGCTTGCTATAGAGAGGATGGTTCAAATGGCTCTGAGCACTACGGGACTTAACAGCTGTGGTCATCAGTCCCCTAGAACTTAGAACTACTTATACCTAACTAACCTAAGGACATCACACACATCCATGCCCGAGGCAGGATTCGAACCTGCGACCGTAGCAGTCGCACGGTTCCGGACGGCGCGCCTAGAACCGCGAGACCACCGCGGCCGGCTATAGAGAGGAGCTTCTTTTGCTGTCGAGATATTATGTTGATACACTGGCGTGGCAGGCAAAGGTCCAGGAGGGTCATATCGTTATATGTATTCCTGCAACAGCTTTCGATGCTTTTCCTGTCTTATCCCTGTAAATGTGCTATTATTTCCTTCGGTGAGAACGAAGCGGTTGACTTTCCCGGTATTGCGAAGTGAGGCGACAATTCCCTTTCCAATTTGTCCTCATCCACTGTTTTTCAATCAGTTGCGAGAGTACAATCGGGTAGTTCCACGTCCTCTCGACTGGAATTATCGATACGTACTGTTACAATTTCCCGAATGTAAGAGAAGCAAAATCGTGAAAAACAATGATTTTTTTACAGTTTTTCATTTTCCGTCAATGAATCCACAATGCACAATGAATTTATCGGCAGCTCAGCATCGACATCAATTCAGTTCAACCTTCCACTACCATTCGGTGTGATATCCTGTGATTTGACTCTAAGGGACCTTTTACACAGTTTATGCGGCTCCCTCTGGGCTAGATGTGCGCCTTGCAATAGTAGTCGTTTTCCTTTCCCTTGCCATAATAATTTCGTCGATTTCCGCCAACATTGCTGCAACCTCGACTGCTTCATTTAATTATTTAGCAACTCCATTTAATGTTTTAGAAACTCCATTTATACCTTCCGGGAAATATTAACCGCCGGCCGATATGGCCGAGCGGTTCTAGGCGCTTCAGTCCGGAACCGAACGGCCGCTACCGTCGCAAGTTCGAATCCTGCCTCGTGCATGGACGTGTATGATGTCCTTAAGTTAGTTAGGTTTAAGTAGTTCTAAGTCTAGGGGACTGACGACTTCAGATCTTAATTCCCATAGTGCTCAGAGCCATTCGAACCATTTTTCTTCTTGCGGAATGGCCCTGTTCGTTTTAACATCCCTCGTGGGTTCGCAAGCACCGACATTGATTTTACTAATGCGATCGACAAAACTCTCCGGGTTTTACCAAGTTTCTGACGTAGCCCTTTGAGTTGCTTACGGTAAAAACTTGCCGTCTTTTTCCTTCTATGACAATCAATTAGCACTTCCTGCTGAACGTCAAAAGACTGAATGTCTCAACCTCTTATGGCATATCAAACCAACTCCAGCATCATTTGTTTAAGCATGGCCACGCTTAATAACTGATCCTCACTCCAATTCCCTACGGAGACTGCAGTAGGCAGTTTATCCAAGAACATAATTACACTGACTGAAAAAAATCGCAACACCAAGAAACAAGTGAAGCAGAGTAATAAAATTCCGGATATACATTCGTCTAGGTAAAGTAATCAAGCGAATAATTTTGCAAAATCGAAGGTTAATGTAAGCGCGAGATAAGCCACGCCAAATTTGAAATGCTGGTGCATTAATAATAGTTGTAACTTCCAAAACGTTGAACGAAAGCATGCAAAAGTGCTTGCATTGCGTCGCACAGCTGCCGGATGTCAGTATGTGGGATGCAGTTCCATGGCTTTTGCATTTAGTCGGTCAGTACAGGGACGGCTAATGCTGGTTGTGGATGACGCAGGAACTGTCGTCTGATGATACTGCATACGTGCCCTATTGGACACAGATCTGGTGATCGAATAGGCCAAGGCAAGATAACTACACTGTGCAGCATGTTGGGTTACAACAGCGGTATGTGGACGAGCGTTATCCTGTTGGAAAACATCCCCTGGCAGAAAAACAGTTAAAATCACCAGTCTGACGTACGAATTTTGAGGCAGAGTGTTTGGGATATTCACGAGAGTGGACCTGCTGTCATGAAAATTGCACCCCAGATCATAGCTCCAGGTGCAGGTCCAGCGTGTCTAAGCCACCGACAGCTTGGTTGTAGGTGCCCCTTGGCCCTGTTCTAACCGACACGAGATCATCAACGGCAATGAGGTACAGTCTGATTCTAAAATAAAAACACCCTTCAATGAACGAGATTTTCACTCTGCAGCGGAGTGTGCGCTGATATGAAGTTTAATATCAGCGCACACTCCGCTGCAGAGTGAAAATCTCATTCTGGAAACATCCCCCAGGCTCTGGCTAAGCCATGTCTCCGCAGCATCCTTTCTTTCAGGAGTGCTAGTTCCGCAAGATTCGCAGGAGAGCTTCTTAAAAGTTTGGAAGGTAGGAGAGGAGATTCTGGCAGATGTAAAGCTGTGGGGACCGGGCGTGAGTCGTGCTTCGGTATCTCAGATGTTAGAGCACTTGCCCGCGGAAGGTAAAGGTCCTGAGTTCGAGTCTCGGTCGGGCACACAGTTTTAAGCTGCCAGGAAGTTTCATACCTTTCAATGAGTTCTCGCTTGACAGCAACGAAGTTGCAAACTGTAGTGGTTTGAGGTCAGTGGAATGCAAGCTACATGGCGCCTGGCTCAGAGCTGTCCTTGCAATGACCCGTGTGTAGCTGTTCATTGTGTCAGTGTGGTGTCAACTGCTGCTCGAATTGCGGCTGCAGATGCAGTACGATGTCCCACAGTCGTACTCCGAATACGAGAGTCTGCTCTCTCGGTAGTGCCACATGGCCGTCTGGAGCCCGGTATTCTGGCTAAAGTGCGTTCCCGTGACCACTGCTACCAGTAGTCATGTAGAGTGGCAATATTCCAGCCCAGTCTTTCTGTAATATCGCGGAAGATTCATCGTGCTTCCCGTAGCACTATTACACGAACTCATTGAAAGTCAGTGAGCCGTTGATAATGACGTCGTCGTTATCTTAAAGACATTCTTCACTAACATCAAATCACTACGTCTAATCTCACAGGTAACAAACGCTCATAACAGTTATAGCACATATTTAAGGCCAACCTGATCTGTATCCATATGGGTGAGCACCAATCTTACCGACAGACACCAAATTTCAATCGAAGTCATCTTTCGGATATATAAACACGGGTACCAAGTTTCGTTTATCCCGAACAACTTCTTTATGGCGCTGTGATATTTTTTCCGTCAGTATATACCTTCCACAGGTTTCACAGAAAATGGAAAAGCCAGTGCTGAGATACTAGGATCAAGGACAGGTAAAGCAGGAAGTGACGTTTCCCGTTTCTCCTCCCGTAATTGATTTAACTCTGTAATTGTACTACCTTAACAGTTAGGTGCTCTGTTACGCTTCTCGCTGAAATTTCCTCAGCTGTCCCTCCCGCATGCCTAATATCTATCTTTAGACGGTCGTTCCCTACTTCTCGTATTTTATACGCAGAGCATCGTTCTGTCACATGATAATAGGCTGCTACGTGACAATGTGATCCATTAAACCCCAAATGTGTGTCTACTAATCACGAAGTGCACAACCGTATCTAGTCCTGCCAGGTTCTTGCAGGGTGGCTTCTCTGTGGAGTACACTAACGATGAATATGTCGTTATGCTTTTGGTGCTGGGTGCATCCGACTGGTGCTGCTCGTGCGTATGCTGCACGGTACCCTCAAAGCCGCCCTCCCGATAAAAATGTGTTTCGTCACCCTCAGCAACGCCTTCGGGAAACCAGTAATCTTCATCAAATGTGTGTGAATTCCTAAGGGACCAAACTGCTGGGGTCATTGGTGGTGGTGATGGTTGTTGGGATGTTTAAGGGGGACTAAACAGCTAAGGTCATCAGTCCCCCATTCCAAAAACAGGCGAGACATAAAGTCGCGGAGCAGATAAAACCTCAAGGGGAAGGAGACTGCCCCCCCCCCCCCCCACCAGGTGCTAAAGAACACAAATTAGGCGACGAACACTACAGAAAAGAAGAGTACAGACGAACACCAGACAGAAAGAAACAGAAGAAAAGAAGATGGCCAGAGACTGGTTGACTGACCACAAGAACAAAAAAAAAAGGGAAAGAGTCAACCATCCGACGACACACCAAAACAGCAACAAATATGGAGAGACGCGAGGACAAAAGACACAGAAACGGAAAAGTGCAGGACCCCCCTAAATGGATCCATAAAAAGGACTAGCACGGATAAAATGTAAAACATTGTCAGCCATGGAGGCATCGTCGCATAAAATCAAAGGCAAGGTGCCCGGGAGATTAAAAGACTGCCAAAGGGTGCGCAGTTGGGGACACTCCAATAAAATGTGGGCGATCGTCAGCCGGGACCCACACCGACACAGGGGGGGATCCTCCTGACGCAAAAGATGGCCGTGCGTCAGGTATGTATGGCCGATGCGGAGCCGACACTGGATAACAGAGTCCCTGCGAGAAGACCGCAGGGAGGAGCGCCACACATCGGTCGTCTCCTTGACAGCCCGCAGTTTATTAGGCATTGTCAAGCCTCGCCACTCAGCAGACCACATCCCAAGCACCTTACGGCGCAACACCAGCTGCTGATCGGGAGCCGTGAGGCCGATCTCCAAAGCTGGGGCGTCGAGCGCCCCTTTGGCCAGCCTGTCAACACGTTCGTTCCCCGGGATGCCAACATGACCTGGCGTCCAAACCAAGACCACCGAACGTCCAGAACGGGCAATGGCGGAAACAGACTCCTGAATCGAGGACACCAGAGGAGAAGAGGGATAGCAGCGGTCGATGGCCTGAAGGCTGCTCAGGGAGTCACTGCAGATGACGATGGACCTACCTGAGCAGAAACGCATATGCTCAAGAGCGCACAAGATGGCCACCAGCTCTGTAGTAAAAATACTGCAGCCAGCCGGCAAGGAGCGTTGCTCAACATGGGCAGCGTGAGCAAAAGCATAGGCAGTGCGACCATCAACCAGGGAACCATCAGTGTAGACAGGCTCACAGCCCGGAAATGATTCGAGGAGCGCAAGAAAACGGCGACGGAGGGCCACAGGCGGAACCGAGTCCTTAGGTCCCTGTGCCAAATCCAGACGGACGGACGGCCGGGACAAACACCAGGGAGGCGTAGGTGTACGGACCCGGAAGGGAGGCAGAAGAGGGAATGACCCCAGTTCTGACAGCAGGGACTGGACACGGACAGCTACGGAAAGCTCAGACTTACACTAGACTTACACACACTACTTAAACTAACTTACACTAAGAAAAACACACACACCCATGCCCAAGAGAGGACTCGAACCTCCGGCGAGAGGTCCGCGGAATCCATGACAGGGCGCCTCAAACCGTGCGGCCACTCTGCGCGGCTAATCTTCATCCAGAGGTCATCCAAGGACTAGAAATAATCCACAAACAGGAGATGCGACTCTTGAATCAGTTCATCAACCACCTCGGTGGTCTACCTTTGATATCGCGGGGCAGTTCCAGATAATTCAAACACTGGTTGTTGAGGCGTTGCACGATGAAGAACTACAGCCAGATCACTAAGTCAATACCAGCGGCCATAAGGTCGCATTCGACAGGTACAGTTTTGTGAATGGCTTTTGCACCAAGTGCAAGATAGTGAAAGTTCTATAAATAACGTGATATGGGGTGAAGAATCTAGCTTCCCTAGTGAAAATATTTTCAACTTCTACAATAGTCATTACTGGTCGGAACACAACCCACAAGGCACCCATCACCGCGGCTTTCAAGCACGCTTTGGCATAAACCTGTGAGCTGCGGTCGTGAGCGGCGTGCTTTCGGGTCTTTACGAATTAACGGACAAGCTGAATGTGCTGTTGTATAGTACGTTTCTTTGCAATATTTTGCCTGACGCATTAGAAAACTTTCCACCTGGTGTCTGGCGACAGCTATAACTTCAGAAAGATCGTACACCGCCAGACTTTGGAATGAATGTGCGTAACTATTTAAATGAAGTGCTTCCAGGGAAATTGACTGGTCGTCGAGGTCCAATGTTCTGGCCTCCACATTCCCCAGAACTCAGTCCAACAGACTTTTTTGTGGGGAAAAGATTATAGTACTCCACCCATGAATGTTTACGATCCAATAGCTCGCGGGCATGCCGCTTCAGCAATGGTGGATGCAGCTGTGATAAAAAGGTCCAGCACAGTGTGATTCACCGATTGATGATATCACAGTCGTTAAGTGCACCCACGTTCCTAATGGGATGTAACCTGATTGGTGATGTGTTTGCAAATGCAAGTAGTGAATGTTGGTTCAAATGGCTCTGAGCACTATGGGACCTAACATCTGAGGTCATCAGTCCCCTAGAACTTAGAACTACTTAAACCGAACTAACATAAGGACATCACACACATTCATGCCTGAGGCAGGATTCGAACTTGCGACCGTAGCAGTAGCTCGGTTCCGGACTGCAGCGCCTAGAACCGCGTGGCCACCGCGGTCGGCAAAAAGTGAATGTTGTCCATACGTATATATGCCGGCACTGTAAAGATGAGCCTGGACGTCAAATGTACGGAATGAAATTATTGTGCTTAGCGTAATGGGCAATGTAGTGTAGCTGATATATTGCGTCATTTGTACCCCATTGGATACCGACAATGTTACTGTGTCCAGTATTGTTTGTAACACGTTACTTTTAATGTTTAAAGAAAGGTAAGACTAACAGAATAAAATTCACAATATAACGTATTGTGGAGGCGTCAAATGCATACAATTTGATGCTTTAGCTGAAAAGAAAGATATTTGGCTTGAACGCAACTCTAATATTGGCGACTCTGCATATGGGTTGTCCACGGAACTGCCTCGCCTCACTGAGCTAATGGGACAGCCCCAGCCCAGCTCAGCGTTCACACTACCTACTCTTGGCCATGTTTCACGCATTACACCGTTGCCAGAGCCTCTCTTCTTAAATCGCGTTTCTATTAAACCTCTTGGTGGGACTTTGTTTTCCTAAATAAACTTTACTCTTGAACTGGATTGAGGAATCTCATGCCAACTGCCATATGCGACATTCTTTCTTCACCCTGTATACACGCAAGACAATGCAAGTTACGAAAGGATGGGAGACAACCTAACAGTTCCCAAAATACCCTACTGGCCACTAAAATTGCCACACCACGAAGATGACGTGCTACAGACGCGAAATTTAACCGACAGGAAGAAGATACTGTGATACGAAAATGATTAGCTTTTCAGAGGATTCACACAAGGTTGGCGCCGGTGGCGACGCCTACAATGTGCTGACATAAGGAAAGTTTCCCACAGATTTCTCATACACAAACAGCAGTTGACAGGCGTTGCCTGGTGAAACGCTGTTCTGATGCCTCGTGTAACGAGGAGAAATGCGTACCATCACGTTTCCGACTTTGATAAAGGTCAGATTGTGGCCTATCGCGATTGTAGTTTATCGTATCGCGACATTACTGCTCGAGTTGGTAGAGATCCAATGACTGTTAGCACAATACGGTATCGGTGGGTTCAGGAGGGTAATACGGAACGCCGTGCTGGATCCCACCGACCTCGTATCACTAGCAGTCGAGATGACAGGCATCTTATCCGCATGCTGTAACGGATCGTGCAGCCACTTCTCCATCCCTGAGTCAACAGATGAGGACGTTTGCAAGATAACAACCATCTGCACGAACAGTTCGACGACGTTTGCAGCAGCATGGACTGTCAGCTCGGAGACCATGGCTGCGGTTACCCTTGACGGAGCATCACAGACAGGATCGCCTGCGATGATGTACTCAACGACGAACCTGTGTGCACGAATGGCAAAACGTCAATTTTTCGGATGAATCCAGGTTCTGTTTACAGCATCATGATGGTCTTATCCGTGTTTGGCGACATCGCAGTGAACACACTTTGGAAGCGTGTATCCGTCATCGCCATACCGGCGTATGACCCGGCGTGATGGTATGGCGTGTCATTGGTTACACGTCTTGGTCTCCTCTTGTTCGCATTGACGGCACTTTGAACAGTGGACGTTACATTTCAGATGTGTTACGACCCGCGGCTCTACCCTTCAATCTATCCCTGCGAAACCCTACATTTCAGCAGGTTAATGCACGACCGTATGTTGCAGGTCCTGTACGGGCCTTTCTGGGTACAGAAAATGTTCGACTGCTGCCCTAGCGAGCAAATTCTTCAGATCTCTCACCAATTGAAAACGTCTGGTCAATGGTGGCCGAGCAACTGGCTCGTCAAAATACGCCAGTCACTACTCTTGATGATATGTGGTATCGTGTTGAAACTGCATGGGCAGGTGTACCTGTACACGCCATCCAAGCTCTTGTTTGACTCAATGCCCAGTCGTATCCAGGCCGTTATTACGGCCAGAGGTGGTTGTTCTGGGAACTGATTTCTCAGGATCTATGCACCCAAATTGCGTGAAAATGTAATCACATGTCAGTTCTAGTATAATATATTTGTCCCATGAATACCCGTTTCCATCTGCATTTCTTTTTGGTGTAGCAATTGTAATGGCCAATAGTGTAATTCTCAAAACACTGCATTTACGGGCTGTGGAGCGTGGAGCCTCTCATATATCCTCAGACATAATTAATGACCATTCTCTTCAGCGCACTGGCTCCCGTTGTAGAAGGTGCGGGGATGGCAACCGGCAGGCAGTGGGTTAGCGCTGATGGAGCAGGAGGCCCAGCAATGAGCAACGTGTTGCTGAACTGCAACGCCGCTTTATTAACAATGTTTACAATGGGTAATCGTGGATTCCACTGATCTGGGTGCTATTTGTGCAATGTGAAAATGTCCAAAGTGTTGGCTCCCACCACACGAGACGGCGGCGAGGAAAACCGTGGGTGCGTCACGCTGCAAGCCCACGAAGTGCAGCAGACCTGTGTTGTAGCCCCAAAAACGGCAGGGCAGGCCGGAAATCCTTTGGTTGGTGGCGGGGTGGATTGCAGCTCCATGAGCACGTACTCAAGGGACGAGCATGGTTCGAGGCCCAGTGGGAGCAGAGGCAGCTGCATCATCCGTATGGGGAGGAGTGCGAATGACCAACCTTACATCACTTTCCACGGCGGATGACGAATGGTGAATGCTGGCAGGATAGTGCTTGAATGTGATGCCACCTGCTGATTGCACAATAGTGGCGTTATTATTGTGTCAGAATGAGGCCTGCCGTTGTGTGCCACACTAACAGGGTATAGACCTTTACAGAAATGTAGTTGTCAGAAGCAAGGGAATTTGATCCACTTTTATGACTGAAGTACATCAGTTGCTTTAAGGGGACCACACCGTGGTTCATGTCGAAAAAAATCGATTTTCGGTTTTCATCATATTTCGATAGATTAAGATTTTATTTAAGTACTCTGAAAAGGATTTTGCTGAAATTTTTTTTTTCGAGCATTTAAAGAGCATTTTCCTACCACGCGTGTTTATGTGCCACGCCCACTTTTCTGTCACCCACTGTTAGCAAAATACAATGTGTAGGCCATGTTCAAAAACGTTTGGGAACAAGGCTGAGAAAACGGTTGATATGAGAGGGAAAAAATATGAAGATTGAAAATTGTTGACCAGACAGGGTCGGTTAATTAAACTGAAATAGAAAACTTGCAGGTATACTATGGGCTGACAATTAGGAGAAATAAAGAAATTCTGGAGGCAATGTTTGGGCCATATTCTTCCATAAGTCCTCTACTGCTGAAAAGCCATGTCATGGATTGTGTTCATCAGAAGAAAATTCGTGGTGCAAATTTAATAGGTCTCAGGCAACTGGAGAATCTTATTCTCACTAGCGTTATCTTCCTGCTGCTGTTATTACCGCAATTAAAACTGTTTTCAGAGACTTGGCTCATCCTCACCATCTACGGAAATGTCCGCATGGGCAGATATAGAACCAAAATGAATGTTTCAACAGCATAATTTGGAACCGCCTTCCTAAAGCTGTATTTGTAGGCATGCATACAACGAAACTAGGAGTTCATGATGATGTTATTACATTCAATTGTGGTAATATTGGAAAGTGTTGGGTACTGAAGAA
The DNA here is from genome assembly GCF_021461385.2 of Schistocerca piceifrons. Classification (NCBI taxonomy): domain Eukaryota; kingdom Metazoa; phylum Arthropoda; class Insecta; order Orthoptera; family Acrididae; genus Schistocerca; species Schistocerca piceifrons. Next base: position 193,680,584 of record NC_060138.1, read on the forward strand.
GCTGGGAATTAATCCTGGTGAAAATATGGTCACTAGGCTGCAACATTGCGATAAAATGAGGATAGCTGATGCAGACAGGTCTGCATCTAATATGGCCAAGAAAGCAAGACAAACATCCAGGAAGGTGAAAAAGAAGCTGGAAGACCTGCTAGAAGCCAAAGGAGATCCATCATATGCAACAGGACACTTTTAATTAACTGTAAGCAACAAATTTCAAAAGTTTTTTCTTTAAAGTCTATTTCCAGCAAACTAAAATTTTCAGTACATACGCCCCATTATATCAGAAACTATCATAGATAAATGAATGAAAATTTCAGAGACACTGCATAGCATAAAACGTCACCTCTGGTACTACATTCATTAATATTCCCCCATTAGGAAGTTCACAAAAGATATTTGCTGCAGAAAAAACTTAATATTTTCGTTAATAAATTTGAAAAAGTATTTCTTAAAATCTATTATATGGATAAAGTAGATTTTAGTACAGTTGATTCTATTAGCATCATGTAACACACAGTAAAAATATTAAGGTCCTGCACCAAATAGTTTTTTTCCAGAAATGGGTCAAATAATTGTCTAAATTAACATGTGTTAGACACGCAGGGTGTGGTCCCCTTAAAAGGTTTTTCTAAAAGTTGTGTCGAAATTAAGATTCGCTGTGTTCTCATATTAGGATTTGTAGGGTTATTTTATAGAAGCCACCCAGCAGAAAACGTCTTACACTTTTTTTTTACTTACACTTTTCTTTCAATATCTCTTCACAGTTCCTCAGTATAGTCTTCCCACTTCTCTACGACAGAATTCCAACTCCTTGGAAGCTCTATTACTCCATCCAGGACACCACTTCTGTTTATCTATCGAATGGCTCGGGAATCGGTGGTAGAAAGCTCTTCCAGAGAAAGGTTTTTTTCAATTTCACGAGAAAGTCGAAGCCTGGAGACTGGTAGAACCAGACATGAAGAGGAACAAATAGCATTAAGAGTAAATGATAAATTGGTGCCAGATGTGTATAGTGTTGCAGAACTTTTTATTAAACATTTTATAACTGTTACTGAAACGATGGGGTTGTCAGGTTCGGTAGATGCTGTTATGGAATACCTCAGACCAGAAATTTCAAGCAACGTCCATAATATGAATTTGACCCTCACTACCCCAACAGAAATAATGTCCAACATAAAATCTTTAAAATCAAAAACATCTAGTGGGTATGATGAAATATCAACAAAGTTAATTAAAGAATGTGATTCTGAGCTAAGTAACATATTAAGCTATCTGTGTAACCAGTCATTTATCAGTGGAATATTTCCAGAATGGCTGAAATATGCTGAAGTTAAGCCACTGTTTAAGAAGGGAGATAAAGAAATAGCATAAAATTTCCGTCGAATTTCACTGTTGCCAGCATTCTCAAAAATTTTCGAAAAAGTATTGTACAGTCAGCTTTATAAGCATCTTATCTCAAATAACATACTGTCAAAGTCACAGTTTGGATTCCTAAAAGGTTCTGATATTGAGAACGCTATCTACACTTACAGTGAAAATGTGCTTAATTCATTAGACAAAAAATTGCAGGCAACTGGTATATTTTGTGATCTGCCAAAGGCATTTGACTGTGTAAATCACAATATCCTTTTAAGTAAATTAAAGTATTATAGTGTAACTGGAAATGCTGCAAAATGGTTCAAATCTTATATCTCTGGCAGGAAACAAAGGGTGTTATTAGGAAAGAGACATGTATCAAGCTATCAGGCATCATCCAACTGGGAGCTAATTACATGTGGGGGTCCCACAAGGTTCCATTTTGGGGCCCTTACTTTTTCTTGTGCATAGCAACGACCTTTCATCAGTAACATTACCAGATGCCAAGTTTGTTTTGTTTGCCGATGATACAAACATTGCAATTAATAGCAAATCGAGCATAGTCTTAGAAAGATCAGCCAATAAAATGTTTGTAGACATTAATCACTTGTTCCTAGCCAATTCTTTGTCACTAAACTTTGAAAAAACACACTACATGCAGTTCAGAACTTGTAAGGGGTGTCCCACGAGTATATGTCTAATATATGATGACAAGAAAATAGAAGAAGTGGACAGTGTTAAATTCTTGGGATTACAGCTTGATAATAAATTCAACTGGGAGGAGCACACCACAGAACTGCTGAAGCGTCTTAACAAATCTCTGTTTGCAATGCGAATTTTGTCAGATATAGGGGATATAAAAATGAAAAAGCTGGCATACTATGCTTACTTTCATTCCATAATGTCATATGGGATTATGTTTTGGGGTAATTCATCAAGCCAAGCTAAAGTTTTCTGGGCACAAAAACGTGCAGTAAGAGTTATATGTGGTGTGAACTCAAGAATATCCTGCAGAAGCCTGTTTAGGGAACTAGGGATACTAACTACTGCTTCCCAATATATTTATTCCTTAATGAAATTTGTCATTAAAAATATATCACTTTTTCAAACCAACAGCTCAATTCATGGAATCAATGCTAGAAATAAGAATAATCTTCACAAGGATTTAAAGTCACTTAGTCTTGTACAAAAAGGTGCGCATTATTCAGGAACTCACATTTTCAATAACTTGCCAGCAGCCATAAAAAGCTTAACAACCAATGAAATTCAGTTTAAGAGAAGCCTAAAGGATTTATTAGTGGCCAACTCCTTCTACTCCATTGATGAATTTCTCAGTAAAACCAACTGATTTGTATATATATATATATATATATATATATATATATATATATACACTATAACTTCTGCGCAATTTCAGTGCAGTAATGTGTTCATTGTAAATGCGTGTGTGTGTGTACGCATGCGTGTGTGTGTGTGTGTGTGTGTGTGTGTGTGTGTAAGTACATCTAACTTCTGCACCATTTCAGTGCAGTAATGTGTTCATTGTAAATAAGTATTACAGTAGTTGTATTACATGTTTATTACCTTATAAATAAGTAAAAACTTATTTATTTTAAATTCAGTGCATTAGTATTTGTAAAATTACTTTCATATAGTGTTCATTAAAAAATGACGATCATTCCACTTGGGACCTGGGGAAAGGTACATTAGCTTATTTGTTTTAGTTGTAAATATTTGTCGTGTATTGTTGTTTTTCTGACATCCTGGAGGACCTCCTCACTACGGATCAGTTGGAATGAAAGTAAATCTAATCTAATCTAATCTCATGTCCGGGCTCTGGAGGGGACGCGGCAACACTTCCCATCCGTATTCGCGCAATACTTGGGCTATAACATTGCAATATGCGGGCGATCGTTGTCGTGGAAAATGCGTGGCCGAGCATCGAGCAACTGAGGTCGAGTTTTGCGCATTTTTCTGCGCAGGTTTTGCATGAAGTTACGATAATACACTGCTGTGACTCTTGTTGGTTGGTTGATTTTTGGGGGAGGAGACCAAACAGCGAGGTCATCGGTCTCATCGGATTAGGGGCGGATGGGGAAGGAAGTAGGCCGTGTCCTTTGAAAGGAACCATCCTGGCATTTGCCTGGAGCGATTTAGGGAAATCACGGAAAACCTAAATCAGGATGGCCGGACGCGGGATTGAACCGGCGTCCTCCCGAATGCGAGCCCAGTATGCTAACCACTGCGCCACCTCGCTCGGTGTGACTCTTGTTCCAGATGGGACTATCTGTCATGATTATTCCTTGGTGACCATAATCGAAAACAATCATTTACTTGATCTTTTAATTGAGCGCGTCGAAATTTCTTTTGGACGTGGAAAATCCGAAGCTCTCCACTCACTGGACTGTGATTTCAACTTCCGCTCGAAGTATCTCATCTAAATTTCACAAATAGCGACAATTCGACTCAAAAATCCTTGACCTCCACAGTCGAATCGTCGCTTCAGCAAGGTCGCAATAACTAGGGAATTTGCTTCTCTTAAACAGTCAAACAGTGGGGGACGCATCTTGCGAAATTTTTTCTCTTTTTCAAATCGCCTGCCAGATTAGTGAATATTGATGTCGGGGGAATACCTGTGGCTTCAGAGAGTTCCTCCCAAGTTGCGATGCAATCTTCCTCAAGAGCATCTGCCACAAGTTTCACACTTCGTTCATCTGTTGAAGTTTTTGGTCTTCCGGGTCTCGGATTGTCATCTATGCTCTTACGACCTCCTCGAAAACGAATAACTCAACGTGTAACAGTACTACGGTCCACTGTAAACTCAACACAAACTTCACTTAACGCACTGTGGATTTCTGTTAGGTTTTTTTCCGCGTAAAGTTTCGATCTTGACGTACGACCTCTGGTCTTCAACATTCACAGTAACTGAGACCCCTGCAGGAGCCATTTCTACCTCTCGACATGTAATTTTCATTGTTGTTGCATCAATCTATAGACAGTAACACCGACTCTAGCATTATTTATGAAATATCCCTCGTATCAGGGTGAATAAGGTAGTTCTGAATTCCAGTACACGTTTGTAACGAAGTCAGTATAAATAACTATACGTAAACGTGAAAATTTTGTGCAGTGGCCCAAACTGTCTGTTACGTTACATCAGATGATGATACTCCTTGGCAGAGCGTAGGGGAAGTATGCGGGAGACCCGCACCGCCGTACTAGGCAAGGTCCTAGTGGAGGTGGTTTGCCATTGGCTTCCTACGCCCGTTATGGGGATGAATGAAGATGGTGAAGACTACAACAACACCCAGTCATCTCGAGGCAGGTGAAGATCCCTGATCCCGCTGGCGGCCGGAGTGACCGAGCGGTTCTAGGCGCTACAGTCTGGAACCGGGCGACCGCTACGGTCGCAGGTTCGAATCCTGTCTCGTGCATGGATGTGTGTGATGTCCTTAGGTAAGTTAGGTTTAAGTAGTTCTAAGTTCTAAGGGACCGATGACATTAGAAGTTAAGTCCCATACTGCCCAGGGCCATTTGAACCATTTGAACCGGACCCCGCCTGGAATAGAACCTGTGACCCCGTGCTCTGGAAGCCAGAACACTGCCGTGAGACCACGAGCTTCGAACCCACTTTTATTACATGGAATTTAGGTCATGACTTAAAAGCAGTTTCTATCTGTTGTAGTCGATATCAGACAGAAGGACTGGTATGGTTGGTTGGTTGGTTGGTTTGGGGGAAGAGACCAAACAGCAAGGTCATAGGTCTCATCGAGTTAGGGAAGGGCGGAGAAGGAACTCGGCCGTGCCCTTTCAAAGGAACCATCCCGGCATTTGCCTGGAGTGATTTAGGGAAATAACGGAAAACCTAAATCAGGATGGCCGGAAGCGGGATTGAACCGTCGTCCTCCCGAATGCGAGTCCAGTGTGCTAGCCACTGCGTCACCTCGCTCGGTCAAGGACTGGTATGGATGCATGAAAATGGTGACCAGCTGAATAAAGTTACACAACAAACTTCCTTTGCAATCCTCCCACAAAACTCATTCAAGCACTTGGCAGCAGTACTGCTTTTCCTCCCACACTTATACGAGTTTCAATAGGAGCTGTTTATTTGTCATGATTGTGCATTTATCCCATAATGAACATAACCATACACATCAACGCATATCTTACATTTCACTCCCTTAATTTAACGATCTTTAAATTTTGTAAGCATTTCTCCAGATTCTAAAATGTCATTTGACCCATTCCGAGGGTGAAACATAAAAAGGAAAAAAGTCTCAACTCCCTCTTGTAATCGATGGTAAGAGTGTCATTACATATTCTTCCCAATTCCCACATTTCGGATTATTTTTGTAATTCTTGTTCTGCAGTGTTGTTTCTGACCTTCGCTTGAGCTCATATTAGACCGCAGATATCTGTGGTAGCATTTCCTCTCTAGCGTACTGCGCTAATTTCAACTGATTACTAGTGAATAATAAGTATTATATTTCAGGTTCCTTAATAGATTTTAATGGGCAATACAGCATTCAAATTCATTCCCACAGTGACATCAAATATCTTCATTAGCTACTGGCAGAGGTAAAGTGTTGTCTGGTCAGTTAGTTGGCTGGAGGTGGGGCGTGACCAAACGACAACGTCATTGGTTCCATGATCTACGGTGACAGAAACGATCAGAAGAACAACACAGACAACACAGTCCAGGCAACAGTAAAGGAAAATGGGCAAATAAAGAGGCGGAAGGAATATTAGGCCACAGGAAGAGTAAATAACAGGGAGGGAGGTGGTAAGTGGCGAGAGCAAGTGGCGCCCCCAGGGATGCTACGTGCTATGTTGCGCTAGCAACGCGCCGAACCATCCTGGTCGCCACACCATACCATGATCGTGACACAATGAGGACAACACCAAGGGAAGGAGACATCAAAAATGAATAAACAAAATGGCAGAAACTACCAGACAAAACATTGGCAAAAATGGGGGGGAAAACCTGGCCATGTGGAGGCAAGACCAGAGGCCTCCCAAACTAATGCCAACGCTAACTGAGGGATTCCCTTCTGGAAGGAAAATCAGGTACCTAGGTCGACAAACTACTTTCACTAAGAAAACGAAGGATGGACATAACTATACGAGAGTTGATCACTATTACCTGGGACAAGGCTAGTGGAAGTGTGTATTTAGTGTAAAGGGTCAAAAGCCATGGGGAATTCAAGCAAACTACTGATCATCATGGCAATACCTACCCTACGAAGCGGCCAGGCTGGTCATTACGGAGTAAAAAACCATGCCACTGTGAGAAGCAGAAGGAAAAATGCCACATGGTGGAATCCCGTGATTGCACAAAGTTTATTAGGCATATATGTGTCTACAAAGAGTCAGCCCATGACTGAGCTAACAGGAATTTCATATGAAGCCGCAAATCTGCCCCAGAGTGATCATAGAGAATGGGGTAGGTGTGTGTCTACCAGCACATGATCAACAAGCTTACTATCAAGAATACTCACATGGCCTGGAACCTAAAGGAAATTAACTGAACATACAGCACATGCAGCAGTTCAAGGTAAGTGAGAAGATTGTGTGTGGCAGACACCAAGAGATCGCGAGAAAAACACTGGGCGAGAGCCTGGAGGACACTCATCGAGTCGTACACAACAAAACTTGGATGAGATATAACCGTTTAGTAAGATAGACCGCCCAAAAGATGACCATCACTTCTGCAGGCACACATCTAACACGAGGCAGGCAAGAAATAATGTTTAGTACCAACAGAAGAAGTGAAGGGATATCCTACGTGATCGGCGGATTTAGAGCCATCGGTGTAAACGTCAATAGCATCCGAAAACTTCCACAAGAGCTGGTGGAACAAACAATGGAAAACCACTGGAGCAAAGGAGGGTTCCAGACCCCAGAAGAGATCCATCCAAATCCAGGGTTTTGGAATTAACAAATTGGGGTGTTATGAAGTGAACGTGGGAAACAGGGCAAAGAGGGAAGATGAAAATCACAGCAGAGCGAAGCAAAGCAGTATACAACCACAAAACCCACATGTGTCCGAATAGTGGGTGGGTGACATTCCGAAGCCATGAAAAGAGTAGAACAAGAGGGGTAAGCAAGGAAAGAGCGAAGAGCAGTGGCAAAGGAAACCAGAAGTTGGGACCACCAAACCAAAGACAACCATAGTCCAAGTAGGACAGAATTAAGGCAGATAAATGTGGAGAAGAGTCAACTATGCACTCCAAAGAGGTGTGCGAAGGAAGTGAAGTACACTTAGTTTACAGAAACAGCCAATCTTCAGAAGGCAGATATAGGACAACCACCTAAACTTAATGTCGTAGAGAAGACCCAGGAAACGGAACTGGGTGCCATGGTCAGCCATGGTGTGTCGAGGGAGAGGTGCAGATCAATATGGATTATAGTGCCGTGACAGAAATGTATCACCCACGTTTTAAGGGAGGGGAACTGAAAGCTATGTGAGGGCGTCGACACATAAGCATGCCAGATGGTGCCCTGCAAAGGCAACTGAGTGAGAACTAGCCCAAATACAGAAATCATCCACATACAGAGCAGGGGTGATCAACAGTCTGATGGAGACCTTGAGTCCATTAACAGCGATGAGAAAAAGAAGTCTCTTATTATGGAGGTCTGTGGAATGCCATTCTCCTAGGTCTGTGGAGAAGGTAGAAAAATAACAATACAAATTTGGAATGATAGATGGGACAGGAATTGACGAATAAAAATTGGGAGTCGCCCTGAATACCCAACTCAGGGACTGCAACCAGGATGTGATGGTGACGAGCCATCAATCAGGCCTTACAAACTTTGAAGAAATTAGCAACGAGATGACAGCACTGAGGAACGGCCTGCCAAACTGAAGTTTCCAATTGAAGCAGACGATTGATCAGAGACTGTGTCTCCTGAAAGCCACATTATAAGAAGACAAAAGGACCCATTATTTGATGACCCCACAGAGTCGATGAGGTACCAACTCTCCAAATAAGTTACATGAGGTGTTAATCATATTGATGGGCCCATAAGTATCGAGGGACCACTATCCCTTACCAGAATTGAGAACAGGAAACACAATACCGTCGCTCCATTTACAGGGGAGAACGCTTTGCAGCCAAATGTGGTTGAACACCTGGAGGACATACTGTCACTGTACAAGACAGAGATGTTGAAGCAATTAGTTATAGAATTGGAAATATGTGGTAAGGACTATGGGAAGAAACTGCTGAGGTCATCGGCCCCTAGGCTTATGCACTACTTAGTTTAACTTTAACTTACACTAAGGACAACACAAACACCCATGCCCAAGGAAGGGCTCGAACCTCTGACAGGGGAAGCCGTGCAAACCGTGACAAGACGCCTCAGACTGCACAGCTACCCCTCGAGGTATTTGGTTATGGATGGAATCAGGACAGTGGGCTAAATTGTGGGAAAAGGAGAGGGCCAAAAGAGGTTCCTATTCTGTAAAAGATTCATTGTAGGATTCCACCTGACAAGCAGTAAAGCATTAGTGGGAAGCTTCACCCAACTGTTAAAAGGAGAGGAAGGCAGCTGCATAGGAGGCTAACACTGATGATATCACAAAATGAATCTCAAGGTCTTCCGTGAGAACCAAAGAATGCAACCAAAAAGGGCAGCGCCTGGGATGGAAGACTCTCATTGACACCTTAGAGGGTATGGAGCATAGCCCACACCTGAGACAAAGGAACAGAAGAAACTAGGGAGGAGGTAAAGTGTTTCCTGCACACCCACTTGTTCAGCAGGATTAGGTAAGGGACTTTCCAAAGAGACATTTAAAAGTAATAAGGTAGGTGTAGGATGGTGACACTGACAGTGATCATGGTTCCTAAACCATGGCACAGGCCAGTGGTGAATGGGGCCCATCGAGTGTGGGACACCTACATTGGCGGCACGGATGATAGTATTGGAAGTGTCACTGACGACTTTATCACCACAGATTAACAAAGATGGGATAAACATCTCCTGGGAGGAATATACACACATCAAAAAAAGGTTTGCATCACCCCAGTTCCCAGAACTCCTGAAGATAGACGTTGACTCTGGATATTGTATCACAGACACAGTCCCTTTGACTGTACAGAGATGTCACTAAACGCGCCCAAAGATGTATAAACCATATATAAGGAGCGCCTATTAGAGGAAACGGGTCCAACAGACGATCAGTTCCAGTCATTCAACCAGGAAAGATGTACACGGCTCGTATTGTCTTATTTCAAACATTCCTAGACGGTCAAAACCGCGGTTCGAGTGCGTCCGCATTGCTACTTTGTGCCAGGAAGGGCTCTCAACAAGGGAAGTGACCAGGCGTCTCGAACTGAACCAAAACGATGTTGTTCGGACATGGAGGAGATACAGAGAGAAAGGAACTGTCGATGACATGCCTCGCTCAGGCCGCCCAAGGGCTACTACTGCAGTGGATGACGGATTATTGCTCGGAGCAGCCCTGACAGCAACGTCACCATGTTGAATAATGCTTTGCGTGCAGCCACAGGACGTCGTGTTACGAATCAAACTGTGTGCAATAGGTTGCAACTTCACTCCCGACTCCATGGCGTGGTCCATCTTTGCAACCACAACCCCATGCAGCGAGGTACAGGTGGGCCCAACAATATGCCGAATGGACCACTCAGGGTTGGCATCACATTCTCTTCACCGATGAGTGTTGCATATTTCTTTAACCAGACAATCGTCGGAGACATGTTTGCAGGCAACCTAATCAGACTGAACACCTTAGACCCACTATACAGCGAGTGCAGCAAGGTGGAGGTTCCCTGCTGTTTTGGGGTGTCATTATGTGGGGCCGGCGTACGCTGCTGGTAGTCGTGGAAGGCGCCGTAACTGATCTACGATACGTGAATGTCACCCTCCGACCGATGGTGCAACCATATCGGCAGTGTATTGGCGAGGTATTCGTCTTCATGGACGACAATGCGTGCCCCATAGTGCACATCTTGTGAATAACTTCCTTCAGGATGACGACATCGATCGACTAGAGTGACCAGCATGTTCTCCAGACATGAGCCGATCGCAGATGCCTGGGAAAGATTGAAAAGGGTTGTTTATGGACGACACAACCCACCAACCTTTCTAAGAGATCTACGCCGAATCGCCGATGAGCAGTAAGAAAATTTGGACCAACAGTGTCTTGATGAGCATGTGGAAAGTATGCCACGATGAATACAGGCATTCTTCAATACAAGAGGATGTGCTACTGGGTATTAGGGGTCCAGAGTGTAGAGCAATCTGGATCACCACCTCTGAAGGTCCCGCTGTGTGGTGATAATACATGTGTGGTTTTCACGAGCAATAAAAATGGCAGAAATGATATTTACATTGATTTCAATTCCAATTCTCTGTAACGGTTCCGCAACTCTCGGAACCGAGGTGATGCAAGACTTTTTTGAAGTGTGTAGAAGCCAATCAGCACGATGGAAAACCCAGCTGGGTAACATTGCCACGAGGAGGCGGGAAGGGAACGAAACAATCAATGGGAAGAGGTTGCTACAGTAGAGGCCATCGGGCAGAGATCAGTGCAGTGAAGAGAGAAGGGGACAGAGATGTGAGAGAACGATGGCACAGGAAGTGCCATAAGCAGCTCTGAAATCGAAAGTGGAACCATTATTAAGAAGGCGCAGGTCGTAGCCTGCAAGAAGCCAGTGTATGAGGACACACTGACAAGACAAAAAAGCACAGCCCCAAAGAATTGATGGGAATTAAAATTCGAAAGGAGGAGGAAGGAAAAAGTACTTGCTGAAGGTGTGCGTTAGGTGTAGGTGGCATGTCACGAGGGAGACAGAGGTTTGAAACCAAGACCACAGAGTCCATGTGGACCCAGATAGCAATTGTTTCCAATTCTGTCCCCATAATTGAAACATCAGTAAGGTGCAGCAGCCACCACGTTAGATCCATAATCTCAATCAACAACTGTGTCAGTAGCAAAGAAACTGAATGCAGTGCCAGATTCCCGTCAACATGCTGATAGACAACAAGGCGTAATACCAGTTACGACATTTCGTACATGAATCTGTAATTAAATGTCAAACAGAAGAAAGTAATTTTGCTATATTTAAAACACATGGAACTTCCTTCCAAAACAGAAGCAGTAGTATAGTTGTAAATCTAAAAAATTCAAAGATTGGCAACACAGAAGCAATAGTCTCAATATCTGAAGTATCAGTTTTGTGAGCAGTCACCTTGTTATTTCCTTAATCTCAGTCAACATCCAAGTCAGCAACACAGAAAAAGAATGCAGCGCATGTTTGAAGCCAACCTGCTGACAGATAATAGGGCGAAATATCAATAACGACATTACGTACATGTGTCTGTAATTTAATGTTAAAAACAAGTAAATAATATTGATGCATATAAAACACATGGAATGACTTACCAAAACAGAGGCAATTGTATTCTGTACTTATATTTGGAATATTAATATTGTGTCGCAGTCATCTCGTTATTTCCACAATCACAGTCAACAGCTGAGTCTGTAGCATACAAAGGGAACGCAGCGCCAGATTCCCGTAAACCTGCTGATAGACAACAAGGCGAAACATCACTTACGCCATTTCGTATGTGAATCTGTAATTTTAATGTCACACTGAATAATAAAATATTGAAGTATATAAAACACATGGAGGTACTTACAATATCAGAAGCAATTGTATTCTGTCTCCATATTGTAAATATAAACATTACGCTTCAGCCACCACGTCATTTCAATAATCTGAGGCAAGAGATGAGTCAGTAGCACCGAAACCGAATGCAGCGCTAGATTTCCGTCAACCTCCTGATACACAACAGGACGAAATATCAGTTACGACATTTCGTCCATGACACTGTAATTTAATGTCAAACAACGTAAACTAATATTGCAGTTTATAAAACACGTGGAATTACTTACTAAAAAAGAAGCAATATTATAATGTCCCTTATTGGAAGTATCAATTTTGTGCTACAGTTAACTATTTATTTCAACATTCTCAGTCAACAGTTGCGTCAGTAGCATAGAAAGTGAACGCAGCGACTGATTCCAGTCAACCTGCTGAGAGACAACAAAGCGAAATATCAGTTCCGACATATTGTACACGAATTTGTAATTCAATGACAAATAGCATTAAGTAATGTAAAAGTATATAAAACAGATGGAAGTACTTACTAAAGCCGAAGCAATAGTATTCTGTCCCCATGTTTGAAATATCACCTAGTGCTGAAGTCACCACGTTATTTCATAATCTCAGCCAACAGCTGCATCAGTAGCAAGGAAAGTGAATGCAACCCCAGATTCCCGTCAACGTGCTGACAGACAACAAGACGAAGTATCAGTTATGACATTTTGTGCATGAATCTGTAATTGTAATGTCAAACAGAATTGTTTTTTATATATATAAAACACATGGAAGTACTTATCAAAACCGAAGCAATAGATTTCTTTCTCCATATTTAAAATATCATTTTTGTGCTGCAGTGACCTCGTTATTTCCATAATTTCAATCAACAGCTGAGTCAGTAGCGTAGAAACTGAATGTAGCGCCAGATTTCAGTCAACCTGGTGACAGAAAACAAATCGAAATATCATTTACGACATTTCGCACATGAGTCTGTAATATATTGTCGAACACCTAAATTAACAATGAACAATTTAAGACACATGGAAGTACTATCAAAATTAAAAGAAATGGTATTCTCACAGAAATCCCAAATATAAATTTCATGCTGCAGTCACCTCGTTATTTCCATGATCTCAATGAACACCTGAGTCAGTAGTGCAAAAAGTGAATGTAGCGCCAATTTCTTGTCAACCTGCTCGTAACAACAGGAAATATCTGTTACGAGATGAATCTGTAAATTAATGTCAATCAGTGTAAAGTGATATTAAAGTATATAAAACACATGAAGTACTCACAAAAACAAAATTAACATTATTATGTCCCCATACTTGAAATATCAATTTCCTGCTCCAGTCATCTCGTAATTTCCATAATCTCAGTCAATAGCTGACTCAGTAGCAGACAAAGTGAATGCAGCGCCAGATTTCCGTCAGACCTGCTCATAAACAACAAGATAAAATGTCAGTTACGACGATACGTACGTGAATTATAATTTATTGACAAACAGCTGAAAGTAATGTTGAAGTAGGTAAAACATATGGAAATATTTACCACAACGGAAGGATTCGTCAATAAAACAGAAAGAGGATGCAGCGCCACATTCCCGTCGACCCGCTGATAGAAAACAAGGCGAAATATCTGTTATGACATTTCGCACATGACTCTGCAGTTTAATGTCAAACAGCTGAACGTAATATTGCAGTAAATAAAAAACACAGAAGTACTTACCAAAACAGAAGCAATAGTGCTCTGTTCCTGTATTTGAAATATCATTTCTTTTTTTTTTTTTTTTTTGCTTCATTCAACTTGTTATTTCCATACTCTCAGTCAACAGCTGCTTAGTACCATGAAAATTAATGCAACTCAAGATCTCCATCAACATTCTGATGGACAACAAGATGGAATATTAGTTTCGACATTTCGTACATGAATCTGTAATTTTAATGTCAAACAGAGAAAAGGAATTGAGATTTTTATAAAACATATGAATAACCTTACTAAAGCAGAGTGAAGAGTACACTGTCCCCATATATTTGTGATGCAGTCACCTCGTTATATCCATAATCTCAGACTAGAACTGAGGCAGTAGCACAGAAAGTGAATTCAGCACAAGATCTCCGACGACATTTTGATAGACAACAAGACAGAATATCAGTTAACAACATTTCGTAAATGAAAGTGTAGTTTTAATGACAAAAAGAAAAAAATTAAATGTGATATATAAAAAACATATGAGATTACTTAGCAAAACAGAAGGAATAGCACTCTGTTCCCTTCTTTGAAATATAAATTTTGAGCTGCAGTCAAATCGTTATTTCCATAATCTCAGTCAACAGCTGAGTCAGTAGCACAGGAAGTTAATTCAGCACAAGATCTCCTTCAACATACTGATGGACAACAAGACTAAATATCAGTTACGACGTTCTGTACATGAATCTGTAATTTAATGTCAAACAGCTGAAAGTGATTTTGATATATTGAAAGCACATGGAAATACTCACCTAAACAAAAGCAATAGTACACTAAGCTAATATACGATATTTTGTGCTGCAGTATCCTCGCTATTCCCATAATCTTAGTCAACAGCTGAGTCAGTAGCACAGAAAGTGAATGCAGCTTAAGATCTCCGTCGACTTGCTGACAGAAGAACATACGAAACATCAGTTACGCCACTTCGTACATAAATCTGCAATTTTAATATCAAATCGAAGAAAGTAATCTTATATATCTAAACCACATAGATGTACTCACCAAAACAGAAGCAATAGTACTCTATCCTTACTTGAAATATCAGTTTTTTGGTGCAGTTACATCGTTATTTCAGTAACCTTAGTAAACAGCCGAATCAGTAGTACAGAATGTGAATGCATCGCCACACGTTCTTCAACTTTCTGATAGGCAACATGACGAAATATCAGTTACGACATTTCCTACTTGAATCTATAAACAGCTGAAAGTAATATTGAAGAACATAAGACACATGGAAGTACTTACCAAAACATATGCAATAGGTATCTGTCCCTATACTAGAAATATAAATTTTGTGCTGTAATCACATAGTTGTCTCTATAATCTCAGTCAACAGCTGAGTCAGCAGCGCAGAAAGCGAATAAAGATAAAGAACTCCGTCAAAATGCGGATAGACAACAAAACGGAACATCAGTTACGACATTTCATATATGAATCTGTAATATTAATGTCAGACAGGAATGAGTAATTGTGATACATATAAAACATATGGAGATACTTACCCAAACAGAAAGATAAGTACTCCGTCCACTATTTGAAATATCAGGTTTGTGTTAGTCACCTCGTTACTTCCATTATCAGCTGAGTCACTAGCACAGAATGTGAATGGAGTGCCAGATATCCGTCAACCTGCTGATAGTCAACAAGATGGTATAACAGTTACTACATTTCGTACTGAAACTTCCCCTTAGAAAAATTTAAAAATTACTGTACTGGAAAATCTCTTACGTTATTAGATTTTCAAACAGCTGAGCAAAACTGGACGTACTCAGACAGTTCTCTCTTTACTTATTCTGATCATCACTAAACTGACACGCAATATTTTTTAGAGTAACGCAATCTGACTTTCAATAGTCCCTGCAAAAGTATGGCCCTGACTAACAATAACCTATACCTTTCATGAATCAATTACCTCACAAAAATCTTCGTTACTCGAACTACTGCAATACAGTGAGCGCCAATCCTGCCAGCTAAATAAAAGATTCTAATTATTGAAGTGATTAACTACTGACAGGCATAGTTAGCAAATGAAAGGTTTTCATAGACAACAAATACGTTAATACTGTTCAAAGTCATCATATATATATATATATATATATATATATATATATATATATATATATATATCAGTTCATGTCATCCAGTCTTACAAATTTCCTTTTTCTGACGGACACACGTCCAGATCGACCGCTCTCAAAACTCTGACATCTCTCTCCCCACATCCACCACTGCTGGCGGCTCACCTCCAACTGCACAACGCTACATGCTGTTCCCATCCAACTGACCAACACTACAATAGCGAATGCTCCAACAATGCCAACTAGCCACAGACTGGACACAACACAGTCAATGATTTTCATACAGAGCGCTACGTGGCGTTACCAACATTAAAACCTAAACAGCCTACTTACATAGCCCCCATGCTCCCCAGAAAAAAAATTTACAAATTATTTTGGGCAGTGCCCAATACTGATTTGAAATAATTTTTCACAATTGCAATAACAAAGTTATTAAATGCACACACTTATTGATACACTGTTGGTCAAAAGCAAAAATTATCTGATCATTCATCACAGTAGTAATTGCAGTTATTTTTTCAAGTCTGAGCAGTAAAAGGAAATGCAAGCGGAAGTAGTGTATTTCTATGCAGTCGTGAAGAACCAGTGTTCTCCTCCTAGCGGAAAGACAGTGCTGATCCTTAACATGCAGACAGGTAATGGGCCACAACAGAGCAAATCCACAGCAGAGTCAGTCGAAGTTTTGAAGAATATTGGTAGGTAGGTCATCACAGAGCAGACCCACTGTAGTCCTGGTAGAGATTATGGCATTGGTGGACCACCAGAGGTGCAGACCCACTGCAGTACTTGTACAAATAATGTTGTTGGTGAGCCATCAAAGGTGTAGACCCACTGTGCTTCTGATAGAGATGGCCAACAGCCATCTGTTATGAATGTGCAGCTGCACAATCACCATCGGAGTCTCTTGCGAATAATATAGCAAGTCCATGAATGACCACTTGTGCACTAACAAAAAATTTTTTTTGAAATGTCCTTAGAACGAACAATCCTGTTAACCAGTCCCTTGCTGAATTATCAACACACGTGCGGGTACAAAAACTCCTTTTCTTCTCACATATTGTGCATGTACTATGACCAACAGGAATGTGTGTACTGAAACGAATCCATACAAGTTACTTAATTTGATGAACTGGTGTCAATTACAATTTTGTAACATGAGAATACAATCACAAACGTACAAAATACGTCACAGTACACGACTCTGCAATGTAATTTCAAAAACCTCAAAGTAATATTGAGGTAACAAAAAACACACAAGTACTTACAAAAAGAGAAAGTCGACCCTCTATCCCCTTATGTGAAAAACCGATAGCATGCCGCAGTAACATTGCCATTTCTATAACCTCAGTCTGCAGCTGAGTCAGTATCACAGAAAGAGAATGCAGCACTAGAATCGCGTCAACCTGCTGATAGAGAGGAAGACGAAGTATCAATTACGACGTTTCGTACAAGACTCTGCAACTTAATGTAAAAAAGCTTAAAGTAAAATTGAAGAAACAAAAACATATAAGTACTTATAAAAAGAGAAAGTCATCCCACTATCACGATATGTGAAATGCCATCTGTGGTGTCACCGCCAGACACCACACTTGCTATGTGGTAGCCTTTAAATCGGCCGCGGTCCGGTAGTATACGTCGGACCCGCGTGTCGCCACTATCAGTGATTGCAGACAGAGCGCCGCCACACGGCAGGTCTACAGAGACTTCCTAACAATCGCCCAAGTTGTACAGCCGACTTTGCTAGCGATGGTTCACTGACTAAATATGCTCTCATTTGCCGAGACGATAGTTTAGCATAGCCTTCAGCTACGTTATTTGCTACGACCTAGCAAGGCGCCATATTCAGTTACTATTGACATTATCAATCATGTACCGTCAAGAGCGACGTTCATCATTAATGGATTAAAGTTACGTATTCCACCAGCTACGTCCGTTTTTCTAAATTCTAATTTCCTTGTCCTGTTCCAGACCTCACGCCAGCCTGCGTGAGCTAAAACGCGCGCATTTCGGCCTCCTCTAGTAACACGGTGTTGGCTCTCCTGCCAACCACAGCACCATCATTGTTCTGCAGTAACATTGTTATTTCCATACACTCAATCTTCAGCTGAGTCAGTATCACAAAAGGAGATTGTAGCACTAGAATCGCGTCAACCTGCTCATAGAGAAGAAGACGAAGGATCACTTACTACGTTTCGTACACTACTCTGCAATTTTATGTCAAAAAGCTTAAAATAATATAGAAGCCTCACAAAACATAGAAGCACTTAAAAATGAGAAAGTCACCCCTCTATACTCGTTTCTGAAATACAAATATTGTGCGGCAGCAAAATTGTCATTTCCATTATCTCAGTATTCAGCCGAATCAATATCACGGAAATTGAATGCAGCACTAAAATCGCGTCAACCTGCTGATAGAGAAGAAGACGAAGTATCAATTACGACATTTCGTACACGTCCCTGCAATTTAACGTCAAAAAGCTTTAAGTAACATTAAAGTAATAAAAAACATAGAAGTGCTTGAAAACAAGGAAGTCACCCCCCTACCCCCGTATGTGAAATACCTATATTGTCTGCAGTAACATTGTTATTTCCATTATCTCATTCTTCAGCTGCGTCAGTATCACACAAAATGAATGCAGCACTATAATCGCGTAAACCTGTTGATAGAGGAGAAGACGAAGCATCAGTTGCAACGTTTCGAACACGACTCTGCAATTTAATGTCAAAAAGCTTACAGTAATATCAAAGTAATAAAAAACATAGAAGTACTTACAAAACGTGAAAGTCTCCCCTCTATTCCCCTATGCGAAATACCAATATTGTACAACAGTAACAATGTTATTTCCGTAACCTCAGTCTTCAGCTGTGTCAGTATCACAGAAAGTGAATGCAGCCGTAGAATCGCGTCAATCTACTGATTGAGAAGAAGACGAAGCATCGGTTACGATGTTTTGTACAAAACTCTGCAATTTAATGTCAAAATGCTTAAAGTAATATTAAAGCAACAAAACATATAGAATTACTTACAAAATGAGAAATTCACCATTCTATCCCCGTATGTGTAATACCAAAATTGTGCTGCAGTAATATTGTTATTTCCATTATCTCATTCTTCAGCTGAGTCAGCATCACACAAAGTGAATGCAGCAGTAGAATCGCGTCAATCTGCTGATAGAGAAAAAGACGAAGTGTCAGTTACGACGTTTCGTACACGACTATGAAACTTAATGTCAAAAAGCTTAAAGTAATATTGAAGCAACAAAAAACATAGAATTACTTACAAAACGAGAAAGTCAACCCTCTATCCCAGCAAGCGAAATGCCAAAATTGTGCTGAAGTAAGGTTGTTATTTCCAGAATCTCAGTCTTCAGGTGAGTTAGTATCACAGAAACCAAATGCAGCACAACAATCGCGTAAAACTACGGACAGGGAAGAAGACGAAGTGTCAGTTACAACATGTCGTAGACGACTCTGTAAATTAATGTCAAAAAGCCTAAAGTAATATCAATGTAACAAAAAACATGGAGGTACTTACAAAACGAGAATGTCTCCCCTTTATAGCCGAATGTTAAATACCAATAATGTGCTGCAGTAAGATTGTTGTTTACATTATCTCAGTCCCCAGCTGATACAGTATCACGGAAAGTGACTGCAGGACTTGAATCGCGTCAGCCTGCTGATAGAGAAGAAGCATCAGTTATGACATTTCGTACACGACTCTGAAATTGAATGTAATAAAGCTTAAAGTAACATTAAGTCAACAAAAAACATAGAACTACTTCCAAAACAAGAACAACAATATTCTGTCCCCGTATGTGAAATACCAATAGTGTGCTGCAGTAAGATAGTTATGTGCATAATCTCAGTCTCCAGCCTAGTCAGTATCACAGAAAGTGAGTGCAGGACAAGAATCGCACCAAGCTGCTGATAGAGAAGAAGAAGAAGTGTCAGTTACGACGTTGCGAACACGAGTCTGCAATTTCATGTCATAAACCGTAAAGTGATATCGAAGTAACAAAAAGCATAGAAGTACTTACCAAAAGAGAAAGCCACGCCTCTACCCCGAATGTGAAGAACCACATTGTGCTGCAGTAACATTGTTATTTCCATGATCTCAGTCTTCAGCTGAGTCAGTATCACAGACAGTAAATGCAGCTGTAGAATCATGTCAACCTGCTGATAGAGCGGAAGACGAAGTACCAGTTACGATGTTGCGAACACGACTCTGCAAACAAATGGCTCTGAGCACTACGGGACTTAACATCAATGATCATCAGTCCCCAAGAACTTATAACTGCTTAAACCTAACTAACCTAAGGACAGCAGACAACACCCAGCCATCACGAGGAAGAGAAAATCCATGGCCCCGCCGGGAATCGAACCCGGGAACCCGGACGTGGGAAGCAAGAACGCTACCGCACGACCACGAGTTGCGGGCACGACTCTGCATTTAATTTCAAAAACCGTATAGTGATATGGAAGTACCAAAAAACACAGAAGTACTTACCAAAAGAGAAAGGCACTTCTCTACCCCGTATGTGAAGTACCAGCATTGTAGTGCAGTAACATTATTTCAATAATATCAGTCTTCAGCTGAGTCAGTATCACAGAAACCGAATGCAGCAGTAGAATCGCGTCTACCTGATAATAGAGATGTTGACGAAGTATCAGTTACGACTTTTTGGACACGATTCTGCAATTTAATGTCAAAAACCGTAAAGTAATATCGAAGTAACTAAAAACATAGCAGTACTTACCAAGAGAGAAAGCCACCCGTCTACCTCGTATGAGACGTACCGTCATTGTGATGCTTTAACATTGCTGTTTCCATAATCTCAGTCTTCAGCTGAGTCAGCATCACAGAAAGTGAATACAGCTCTAGAATCGCGTCAACCTGTTAATAGGGAGGAAGACGAAGTATGAGTTAAGACGTTTCCAACACAATTCTACATATTTAATGTCAAAAACCGTAATGTTATACCGAAGTAACAAAAAACATAGAAGTACCTACCAAAAGAGAAAGGCCCACTCCACTCCGAATGTGAAGTCCCAATATTGTGCTGCAGTAACATTGTTATTTCCATACTCTCAGTCTTTAGCTGAGTCAGTATCAGAGAAAGTGAATGCAGCACTAGAATCGCGTCAACCTGCTGATAGGGAGGAAGACGAAGTATCAGGTACGACGTTTCGGACACAACTCTGCAGTTTAATGTCAAAAACCGTAATGTAGCATCGAAGTAACAAAAAATTTAGTAGTACCTAACATAAGAGAAAGGCCCACTCTACTCCGAATGTGAAGTCCCAACTTTGTGGTGCAGTAACATTGTTATTTCCATAATCTCAGTCTTTAGCTGAGTCAGTTTCACAGAACGTGAATGCAGCACTAGAATCGCGTCAACCTGCTGATAGGGAGGAAGACGAAGTATCAGGTACGACGTTTCGGACACAACTCTGCAATGTAATGTCAAAAACCGTAATGTAGTATCGAAGTAACAAAAAATTAAGAAGTACCTACCATAAGAGAAAGGCCCACTCTACTCCGTATGTGAACTCCCAACATTGTGCTGCAGTAACGTTGTTATTTCCATAATCTCAGTCGTTAGCTGAGTCTGTATCACAGAAAGTGAATGCAGCACTAGAATCGCGTCAACCTGCTGATAGGGAGGAATACGAAGTATCAGTTACGACGTTTCGAACACAACTCTGCAATTTAATGTCAAAAACCGTAATGTAATATCGAAGTAACAAAAAACATAGACCTACCTACCAAAAGAGAAAGTCCAACCCCTACTCCGTATGTGAAGTCCCAACATTGTGCTTCAGTAACATTGTTATTTCCATAATCTCAGTCTTTAGCTGAGTCAGTATCACAGAAAGTGAATGCAGCTCTAGAATCGAGTCAACCTGCTGATTGGGAGGAAGACGAAGTATCAGTTAAGACGTTTAGACCACAACTCTGCGAGTTAATGTCAAAAACCGTAATGTAATATCGAAGTAACAAAAAACATAGAAGTACCTACCAAAAGAGAAAGGCCCATTCTACTCCATATGTGAACTCCCAATACTGTGCTGCGGTAACATTGTTACTTCCATAACTCAGTCTATAGCTGAGTCAGTATCACTGAAAGTGAATGCAGCACTAGAATCGCGTCAACCTGCTGGTAGGGAGGAAGACGAAGAATCAGTTACGACATTTCGAACACAAGTCGGCAATTTAATGTCAAAAACCGTAATGTAATAACGAAGTAACAGAAAACATAGAAGTACCTACCAAAAGAGAAAGGCTCATTCTACTCCGTATGTGAAATCCCAACATCATGCTGCAGTAACATTGTTATTTCCATAATCTCAGTCTTTAGCTGAGTCAGTTTCACAGAAAGTGAATGCAGCACTAGAATCGCGTCAACCTGCTGATAGGGAGGAAGACGAAGTATCAGGTACGACGTTTCGGACACAACTCTGCAATGTAATGTCAAAAACCGTAATGTAGTATCGAAGTAACAAAAAATTTAGAAGTACCTACCATAAGAGAAAGGCCCACTCTACTCCGTATGTGAACTCCCAACATTGTGCTGCAGTAACGTTGTTATTTCCATAATCTCAGTCTTTAGCTGAGTCTGTATCACAGAAAGTCAATGCAGCACTAGAATCGCGTCAACCTGCTGATAGGGAGGAAGACGAAGTATCATTTACGACGTTTCGAACACAACTCTGCAATTTAATGTCAAAAACCGTAATGTAATATCGAAGTAACTAGAAACATAGACCTACCTACCAAAAGAGAAAGTCCAACCCCTAATCCGTATGTGAAGTCCCAACATTGTGCTTCAGTAACATTGTTATTTCCATAATCACAGTCTTTAGCTGAGTCAGTATCACAGAAAGTGAATGCAGCTCTAGAATCGAGTCAAACTGCTGATTGGGAGGAAGACGAAGTATCAGTTAAGACGTTTAGACAACAACTCTGCAATTTAATGTCAAAAACCGTAATGCAGTATCGAAGTAACAAAAAATTTAGAAGTACCTACCATATGAGACAGGCCCACTCTACTCCGAATGTGAAGTCCCAACATTGTGGTGCAGTAACATTGTTATTTCCATAATCTCAGTCTTTAGCTGAGTCAGTTTCACAGAAAGTGAATGCAGCACTAGAATCGCGTCAACCTGCTGATAGGGAGGAAGACGAAGTATCAGATACGACGTTTCGGACACAACTCTGCAATGTAATGTCAAAAACCGTAATGTAGTATCGAAGTAACAAAAAATTTTGATGTACCTACCATAAGAGAATGGCCCACTCTACTCCGTATGTGAACTCCCAACATTGTGCTGCAGTAACGTTGTTATTTCCATAATCTCAGTCTTTAGATGAGTCTGTATCACAGAAAGTGAATGCAGCACTAGAATCGCATCAACCTCCTGATAGGGAGGAAGACGAAGTATCATTTACGACGTTTCGAACACAACTCTGCAATTTAATGTCAAAAACCGTAATGTAATATCGAAGTAACTAGAAACATAGACCTACCTACCAAAAGAGAAAGTCCAACCCCTACTCCGTATGTGAAGTCCCAACATTGTGCTTCAGTAACATTGTTATTTCCATAATCACAGTCTTTAGCTGAGTCAGTATCACAGAAAGTGAATGCAGCTCTAGAATCGAGTCAAACTGCTGATTGGGAGGAAGACGAAGTATCAGTTAAGACGTTTAGACCACAACTCTGCAATTTAATGTCAAAAACCGTAATGTAGTATCGAAGTAACAAAAAATTTATAAGTACCTACCATAAGAGACAGGCCCACTCTACTCCGAATGTGAAGTCCCAACATTGTGGTGCAGTAACATTGTTATTTCCATAATCTCAGTCTTTAGCTGAGTCAGATTCACAGAAAGTGAATGCAGCACTAGAATCGCGTCAACCTGCTGACAGGAAGGAAGACGAAGTATCAGTTACGACGTTTCGAACATACCTCTGCAAGTTAATGTCAAAAACCGTAATGTAATATCGAAGTAACAAAAAACATAGAAGTACCTACCAAAAGAGAAAGGCTCATTCTACTCCGTATGTGAACTCCCAACATTGTGCTGCAGTAACATTGTCATTTCCATAATCTCAGTCTTTAGCTTAGTCAGCTTCACAGAAAGTGAATGCAGCACTAGAATCAAGTCAACCTGCAATTAGGAAGGAAGACGAATTATCAGTTACGACATTTCGGACACAACTCTGCAATTTAATGTCAAAAACCGTAATGTCATATCGGAGTCACAAAAATCATAGAAGTTCTTACCAAAAGAGAAATGCCCATTCTACTAAGTATGTGAACTCCCAACACTGTGCCGCAGTAACATTGTTACTTCCATAATCTCAGTCTTTAGCTGAGTCAGAATCACAGAAAGTGAATGCAGCACTAGAATGGCGTCAACCTGCTGATAGGGAGGAAGACGAAGTATCAGTTAAGATGTTTAGACCACAACTCTGCAATTTAACGTCAAAAACCGTAATGCAGTATCGAAGTAACAAAAAATTTAGAAGTACCTACCATATGAGACAGGCCCACTCTACTCCGAATGTGAAGTCCCAACATTGTGGTGCAGTAACATTGTTATTTCCATAATCTCAGTCTTTAGCTGAGTCAGTTTCACAGAAAGTGAATGCAGCACTAGAATCGCGTCAACCTGCTGATAGGGAGGAAGACGAAGTATCAGATACGACGTTTCGGACACAACTCTGCAATGTAATGTCAAAAACCGTAATGTAGTATCGAAGTAACAAAAAATTTTGATGTACCTACCATAAGAGAATGGCCCACTCTACTCCGTATGTGAACTCCCAACATTGTGCTGCAGTAACGTTGTTATTTCCATAATCTCAGTCTTTAGATGAGTCTGTATCACAGAAAGTGAATGCAGCACTAGAATCGCGTCAACCTCCTGATAGGGAGGAAGACGAAATATCAGTTACGACGTTTAGAACACAACTCTGCAATTTAATGTCAAAAACCGTAATGTAATATCGAAGTAACAAAAAACTTAGAAGTACCCACCAAAAGAGAAAGTCGCACTAAACTTTGTATGTAAAGTCCCAACATTGTGCTTCAGTAACATTGTTATTTCCATTATCTCAGTCTTTAGCAGAGTCAGTACAACAGAATGTGAATGCAGCACTAGAATCGCGTCAACCTGCTGATAGGGAGGAAGACTAAGTATCAGTTACGACGTTTGGATCACAACTGTGCAATTTAATGTCAAAAACCGTAATGTAATATTGAAGTAACAAAAAACGTAGAAGTACCAACCAAAAGAGAAAGGCTCTTTTTAATCCGTATGTGAAATCCCAACATCGTGCTGCAGTAACAATGTTATTTCCATAATCTCAGTCTTTAGCTGAGTCAGTATCACAGAAAGTGAATGCAGCACTAGAATCGCGTCAACTTGCTGATAGGGAGGAAGACGAGGTATCAGTTACGACGTTTCGGTCACAACTCTGCACTTTAATGTCAAAAACCGTAATGTAATATCGAAGTAAAAAAAAAAACATAGAAATACCTACCAAAAGAGAAGGGCTCATTCTACTCCGTATGTGAACACCCAACACTGTGCTGCAGTAACATTGCTATTTCCATAATCTCAGTCTTTAGCTGAGTCAGTTTCACAGAAAGTGAATGCAGCACTAGAATCGCGTCAACCTGCTATTAGGGAGGAAGACGAATTATCAGTTACGACGTTTCGAACACAACTCTGCAATTTTATGTCAAACACCGTAATGTAATATCGAAGTAACAAAAAATATAGTTGTACCTACCAAAAGAGAAAGGCCCATTCTACTCCGTATGTAAACTCCCAACATTGTGCTCAAGTAACATTGTCATTTCCATAATCTCAGTCTTTAGCTGAGTCAGTATCACTGAAAGTGAATGCAGCACTAGAATCGCGTCAACCTGCTGATAGGGAGGAAGACGAAGTATCAGGTACGACGTTTCAGACACAACTCTGCAATTGAATGTCAAAAACCGTAATGTAGTATCGAAGTAACAAAAAATTTAGAAGTTCCTACCATAAGAGAAAGGCCAACTCTACTCCGAATGTGAAGTCCCAACATTGTGCTGCAGTAACGTTGTTATTTCCACAATCTCAGTCTTTAGCTGAGTCTGTATCACAGAAAGTGAATGCAGCGCTAGAATCGCGTCAACCTGCTGATAGGGAGGAAGACGAAGTATCAGTTACGACGTTTCGAACACAACTCTGCAGTGTAATGTCAAAAACCGTAATGTAGTATCGAAGTAACAAAAAATTTAGTAGTACCTACCATAAGAGAAAGGCCCACTCTACTCCGTATGTGAACTCCCAACATTGTGCTGCAGTAACGTTGTTATTTCCATAATCTCACTCTTTAGCTGAGTCTGTATCACAGAAAGTGAATGGAGCGCTAGAATCGCGTCAACCTGCTAATAGGGAGGAAGACGAAGTATCAGTTACGACGTTTCGAACACAACTCTGCAATTTAATGTCAAAAACCGTAATGTAGTATCAAAGTTACAAAAAACATAGACCTACCTACCAAAAGAGAAAGTCCCACCCCTACTCCGTATGTGAAGTCCCAACATTGTGCTTCAGTAACATTGTTATTTCCATAATCTAAGTCTTTAGCTGAGTCAGTATCACAGAAAGTGAATGCAGCTCTAGAATGGCGTCAACCTGCTGATAGGGAGGAAGACGAAGTATCAGTTAAGACGTTTAGACCACAACTCTGCAATTTAATGTCAAAAACCGTAATGCAGTATCGAAGTAACAAAAAATTTAGAAGTACCTACCATATGAGACAGGCCCACTCTACTCCGAATGTGAAGTCCCAACATTGTGGTGCAGTAACATTGTTATTTCCATAATCTCAGTCTTTAGCTGAGTCAGTTTCACAGAAAGTGAATGCAGCACTAGAATCGCGTCAACCTGCTGATAGGGAGGAAGACGAAGTATTAGATACGACGTTTCGGACACAACTCTGCAATGTAATGTCAAAAACCGTAATGTAGTATCGAAGTAACAAAAAATTTTGATGTACCTACCATAAGAGAATGGCCCACTCTACTCCGTATGTGAACTCCCAACATTGTGCTGCAGTAACGTTGTTATTTCCATAATCTCAGTCTTTAGATGAGTCTGTATCACAGAAAGTGAATGCAGCACTAGAATCGCGTCAACCTGCTGATAGGGAGGAAGACGAAGTATTAGATACGACGTTTCGAACACAACTCTGCAATTTAATGTCAAAAACCGTAATGTAATATCGAAGTAACAAAAAACTTAGAAGTACCCACCAAAAGAGAAAGTCGCACTAAACTTTGTATGTAAAGTCCCAACATTGTGCTTCAGTAACATTGTTATTTCCATTATCTCAGTCTTTAGCAGAGTCAGTACAACAGAATGTGAATGCAGCACTAGAATCGCGTCAACCTGCTGATAGGGAGGAAGACTAAGTATCAGTTACGACGTTTGGATCACAACTGTGCAATTTAATGTCAAAAACCGTAATGTAATATTGAAGTAACAAAAAACGTAGAAGTACCAACCAAAAGAGAAAGGCTCTTTTTAATCCGTATGTGAAATCCCAACATCGTGCTGCAGTAACAATGTTATTTCAATAATCTCAGTCTTTAGCTGAGTCAGTATCACAGAAAGTGAATGCAGCACTAGAATCGCGTCAACTTGCTGATAGGGAGGAAGACGAAGTATCAGTTACGACGTTTCGGACACAACTCTGCAATATAATGTCAAAAACCGTAATGTAATATCGAAGTCACAAAAATCATATAAGTATTTACAAAAAGTGAAATGCCCATTCTACTCCGCATGTGAACTCCCAACACTGTGCTGCAGTAACATTGTTATTTCCATAATCTCAGTCTTTAGCTGAGTCAGTTTCACAGAAAGTGAATGCAGCACTAGAATCGCGTCAACCTGCTGATAGGGAGGAAGACGAAATATCGGTTACGACTTTTCGGACACATCTCTGCAATTTAATGTCAAAAACCGTAATGTAATATCGAAGTCACAAAAATCATATAAGTACTTACAAAAAGAGAAATGCCCATTCTACTCCGTATGTGAACTCCCAACACTTTGCTGCTGTAACATTGTTATTTCCATAATCTCAGTCTTTAGCTGAGTCAGTATCACAGAAAGTGAATGCAGCACTAGAATCGCGCCAACCTGCTGATAGGGAGGAAGACGAAGTATCAGTTACGACGTTTCGGGCACAACTCTGCAATTTAATGTCAAAAACCGTAATGTAATATCGAAGTAAAAAAAAAACATAGAAGTACCTACCAAAAGAGAAGGGCTCATTCTACTCCGTATGTGAACACCCAACACTGTGCTGCAGTAACATTGTTATTTCCATAATCTCAGTCTTTAGCTGAGTCAGTATCACAGAAAGCGAATGCAGCACTAGAATCGCGTCAACCTGCTGATAGGGAAGAAGACGAAATATCAGTTACGACGTTTCGAACACAACTCTGCAATTTAATGTCAAAAACCGTAATGTAATATCGAAGTCACAAAAAACATAGAAGTACCTACCAAAAGAGAAAGTCTCATTCTACTGAGTATTTGAAATCCCAA
Organism: Schistocerca piceifrons; assembly: GCF_021461385.2. Taxonomy (NCBI): domain Eukaryota; kingdom Metazoa; phylum Arthropoda; class Insecta; order Orthoptera; family Acrididae; genus Schistocerca; species Schistocerca piceifrons. The sequence continues at coordinate 193,709,014 of NC_060138.1, forward strand.
CATCGTGCTGCAGTAACATTGTTATTTCCATAATGTCAGTCTTTAGCTGAGTCAGTATTACAGAAAGTGAATGCAGCACTAGAATCGCGTCAACCTGCTGATAGGGAGGAAGACGAAGTATCAGTTAGGACGTTTCGGACACAACTCTGCAATTTAATGTCAAAAACCGTAATGTAATATCCAAGTAAAAAAAAAACATAGAAGTACCTACCAAAAGAGAAAGGCTCATTCTACTCCGTATGTGAACTCCCAACACTGTGCTGCAGTAACATTGTTATTTCCATAATCTCAGTCTTTAGCTGAGTCAGTTTCACAGAAAGCGAATGCAGCACTAGAATCGCGTCAACCTGCTGATAGGGAGGAAGACGAAATATCAGTTACGACGTTTCGGACACAATTCTGCAATGTAATGTCAAAAACCGTAATGTAATATCGAAGTCACAAAAATCATATAAGTATTTACAAAAAGTGAAATGCCCATTCTACTCCGCATGTGAACTCCCAACACTGTGCTGCAGTAACATTGTTATTTCCATAATCTCAGTCTTTAGCTGAGTCAGTTTCACAGAAAGTGAATGCAGCACTAGAATCGCGTCAACCTGCTGATAGGGAGGAAGACGAAATGTCGGTTACGACGTTTCGGACACAACTCTGCAATTTAATGTCAAAACCGTAATGTAATTTCGAAATCACAAAAATCATATAAGTGTTTTCAAAAAGAGCAATGCCCATTCTACTCCGTATGTGAACTCCCAACACTGTGCTGCAGTAACATTGTTATTTCCATAATCTCAGTCTTTAGCTGAGTCAGTATCACAGAAAGTGAATGCAGCACTAGAATCGCTTCAACCTGCTGATAGGGAGGAAGACGAAATATCGGTTACGACGTTTCGGACACAACTCTGCAATTTAATGTCAAAAACCGTAATGTAATATCGAAGTCACAAAAATCATATAAGTATTTACAAAAAGAGAAATGCCCATTCTACCCCGTATGTAAACTCCCAACACTGTGCTGCAGTAACATTGTTATTTCCATAATTTCAGTCTTTAGCTGAGTCAGTATCACAGAAAGTGAATGCAGCACTAGAATCGCGTCAACCTGCTGATAGGGAGGAAGACGAAGTATCAGTTAAGACGTTTCGGACACAACTCTGCAATTTAATTTCAAAAACCGTAATGTAATCTCGAAGTCAGAAGAAACATAGAAGTACCTACCAAAAGAGAAAGGCCCATTCTACTCCGTATGTGAACTCCCAATACTGTGCTGCAGTAACATTGTTATTTCCATAATCTCAGTCTTTTGCTGAGTCAGTTTCACAGAAAGTGAATGCAGCACTAGAATCGCTTCTACCTGCTGATAGGGAGGAAGACGAAATATCGGTTACGACGTTTCGGACACAACTCTGCAATTTAATGACAAAACCGTAATGTAATATCGAAGTCACAAAATTCATATAAGTATATACAAAAAGAGAAATGCCCATTCTACTCCGTATGTGATCTCCCAACACTGTGCTGCAGTAACATTGTTATTTCCATAATCTCAGTCTTTAGCAGAGTCAGTATCACAGGAAGTGAATGCAGCACTAGAATCGGGTCAACCTGCTGATAGGGAAGAAGACGAAGTATCAGTTACGACGCTTCGGACACAACTCTGCAATTTAATGTCAAAAACCGTAATGTAATATCGAAGTAAAAAGAAAACATAGGAGTACCTACCAAAAGAGAAAGGCTCATTCTACACCGTATGTGAAATCCCAACATCGTGCTGCAATAGCATTGTTATTTCCATAATCTCAGTCTTTAGCTGAGTCAGTATCACAGAAAGTGAATGCAGCACTAGAATCGCGTCATCCTGCTGATAGGGAGGAAGACGAAGTATCAGTTACGAGGTTTCGGACACAACTCATCAATTTAATATCAAAAACCGTAATGTAATATCGAAGTAAAAAAAAAACATAGAAGTACCTACCAAAACAGAAAGGCTCATTCTACTCCGTATGTGAACTCCCAACACTGTGCTGCAATGACATTGTTATTTCCATAATCTCAGTCTTTAGCTGAGTCACTTCCACAGAAAGTGAATGCAGCACTAGAATCGCGTCAACCTGCTGATAGGGAGGAAGACGAAATATCAGTTACGACGTTTCGGACACAACTCTGCAATTTAATGTCAAAAACCGTAATGTAATATCGAAGTCACAAACATCATATAAGTATTTACAAAAAGAAAAATGCCCATTCTACTCCGTGTGTGAACTCAAAACACTGTGCTGCAATAACATTGTTATTTCCATAATCTCAGTCTTTAGCTGAGTCAGCATCACAGAAAGTGAATGCATCACTAGAATCGCGTCAACCTGCTGATAGGGAGGATGACGAAATATCAGTTACGACGTTTCGGACACAACTCTGCAATTTAATGTCAAAAACCGTAATGTAATATCGAAGTCACAAAAAACATAGAAGTACCTACCAAAAGAAAAATGCCCATTCTACTCCGTATCTGAACTCCCGACACTGTGCTGCAGTAACATTGTTATTTCCATAATCTCAGTCTTTAGCTGAGTCAGTATCACAGAAAGTGAATGCAGAACTAGAATCGCGTCAACCTGATGATAGGGAGGAAGACGAAGTATCAGTTTCGGACACAACTCTGCAATTTAATGTCAAAAACCGTAATGTAATATCGAAGTCACAAAAATCATAGAAGTACTTACCAAAAGAGAAATGCCCATTCTACTCCGTATGTGAACTCCCAACACTGTGCTGCAGTAACATTGTTATTTCCATAATCTCAGTCTTTAGCTGAGTCAGTACAACAGAAAGTGAATGCAGAACTAGAATCGCGTCAACCTGCTGATAGGGAGGAAGACGAAATATCAGTTACGACGTTTCGGACACAACTCTGCAATTTAAGGTCAAAAACCGTAATGTAATATCGAGGTCACAAAAATCATAGGAGTACTTACCAAAAGAGAAATGCCCATTCTACTCCGTATATGACCTCCCAACACTGTGCTGCAGTAACATTGTTATTTCCATTATCTCAGTCTTTAGCTGAGTCAGTATCACAGAAAGTGAATGCAGCACTAGAATCGCGTCAACCTGCTGATAGGGAGGAAGACGAAGTATCAGTTACGACGTTTCGAACACAAACCTGCAATTTAATGTAAAAAACCGTAATGTAATATCGAAGTAAAAAAAAACATAGAAGTACCTACCAAAAGAGAAAGGCTCATTCGACTCCGTATGCGAACTCCCAACACTGTGCTGCAGCAACATTGTTATTTCCATAATCCCAGTCTTTAGCTGAGTCAGTATCACTGAAAGTGAATGCAGCACTAGAATCGCGTCAACCTGCTGATAGGGAGGAAGACGAAATATCGGTTACGACGTTTCGGACACAACTCTGCAATTTAATGTCAAAAACCGTAATGTAATTTTGAAATCACAAAAATCATATCAGTATTGACAAAAAGAGAAATGCCCATTCTACTCCGTATGTGAACTCCCAACACTGTGCTGCAGTAACATTGTATTTTTCTAAAATCTCAGTCTTTAGCTGAGTCAGCATCACGGAAAGTGAATGCAGCAATAGAATCGCGTCAACCTGCTGATAGGGAGGAAGATGAAATATCAGTTACGACGTTTCGGACACAACTCTGCAATTTATTGTCAAAAACCGTAATGTAATATCGAAGTCACCAAAAACATAGAAGTACCTACCAAAAGAGAAAGTCTCATTCTACTGAGTATGTGAAATCCCAACATCGTGCTGCAATAACATTGTTATTTCCATAATCTCAGTCTTTAGCTGAGTCAGTATTACAGAAAGTGAATGCAGCACTAGAATCGCGTCAACCTGCTGATAGGGAGGAAGACGAAGTATCAGTTACGACGTTTCGGACACAACTCTGCAAATTAATGTCAAAAACCGTAATGTAATATCGAAGTAAAATAAAACATAGAAGTACCTACCAAAAGAGAAATGCCCATTCTACTCCGTATGTGAACTCCCAACACTGTGCTGCAGTAACATTGTTATTTCCATAATCTCAGTCTTTAGCTGAGTCAGTATCACAGAAAGTGAATGCAAAACTAGAATCGCGTCAACCTGCTGAAAGGGAGGAAGACGAAATATCAGTTACGACGTTTCGGACACAACTCTGCAATTTAATGTCAAAAACCGTAATGTAATATCGAAGTCACAAAAATCATAGAAGTACTTACCAAAAGATAAATGCCCATTCTACTCCGTATATTAACTCCCAACACTGTGCTTCAGTAACATTGTTATTTCCATAATCTCAGTCTTTAGCTGAGTCAGCATCACACAAAGTGAATGCATCACTAGAATCGCGTCAACCTGCTGATAGGGAGGAAGACGAAATATCAGTTACGACGTTTCGAACACAACTCTGCAATTTAATGTCAAAAACCGTAATGTAATATCGAAATAACAAAAAACGTAGAAGTACCTACCAAAAGAGAAATGCACATTCTACTCCGTATGTGAACTCCCAACATCGTGATGCAGTAACATTGTTATTTCCATAATCTCAGTCTTTAGCTGAGTCAGTACACCAGAAAGTGAATGCAGCACTAGAATCGCGTCAACATGCTAATAGGGAGGAAGACGAAGTATCAGTTGCGACGTTTCGAACACAGCTCCGCAATTTAATGTCAAAAACCGTAATGTAATATTGAAGTAACAAAAAACATAGAGGTACCTACCAAAAGAGAAAGACTCATTCTACTCCGTATGTGAAATCCCAACATCGTGCTGCAGTAACATTGTTATTTCCATAATCTCAGTCTTTAGCTGAGTCAGTATCACAGATAGTGAATGCAGCACTAGAATCGCGTCAATCTGCTGATAGGGAGGAAGACGAAGTATCTGTTACGACGTTTCGAACACAACTCCGCAATATAATGTCAAAAACTGTAATGTAGTATCGAAATCACAAAAATCATAGAAGTACCTACCAAAAAAGATCTGCCCATTCTACTCCGTATGTGAACTCCCAACACTGTGCTGCAGTAACATTGCTATTTCCATAAACTCAGTCTATAGCTGAGTCAGCATCACAGAAAGTGAATGCATCACTAGAATCGCGTCAACCTGCTGATAGGGAGGAAGACGAAATATCAGTTACGACGTTTCGGACACAACTCTGCAATTTAATGTCAAAAACCGTAATGTAATACCGAAATCACAAAAATCATAGAAGTACTTACCAAAAGAGAAATGCCCATTCTACTCCGTATGTGAACTCCCAACACTGTGCTGCAGTAACATTGTTATTTCTTTAATCTCAGTCTTTAGCTGAGTCAGTATCACAGAAAGTAAATGCAGCACTAGAATCGCGTCAACCTGCTGATAGGGAGGAAGACGAAGTATCAGTTACGACGTTTCGGGCACAACTCTGCAATTTAATGTCAAATACCGTAATGTAATGTCGAAGTAACAAAAAACATAGAAGTACCTACTAAAACAGAAATGCCCATTCTACTCCGTATGTGAACTCCCAACACTGTGCTGCAGTAACATTGTTATTTCCTTAATCTCAGTCTTTAGCTGAGTCAGTATCACAGAAAGTGAAAGCAGCACTAGAATCGAGTCAACCTGCTGATAGGGATGAAGACGAAGTAACATTTACGACGTTTCGGACACAACGCTGCAATTTAATGTCAAAAACCGTAATGTAATGTCGAAGTAACAAAAAACATAGAAGTACCTACCAAAACAGAAATGCCCATTCTACTCCGCATGTGAACTCCCAACACTGTGCTGCAGTAACATTGTTATTTCCTTAATCTCAGTCTTTAGCTGAGTCAGTATCACAGAAAGTGAATGCAGCACTAGAATCGCGTCAACCTGCTGATAGGGAGGAAGACGAAGTATCAGTTACGTCGTTTCGGACACAACTCTGCAATTTAATGTCAAATACCGTAATGTAATGTCGAAGTAACAAAAAACATAGAAATACCTACCAAAACAGAAATGCCCATTCTACCCCGTATGTGAACTCCCAACACTGTGCTGCAGTAACATTGTTATTTCCATAATCTCAGTCTTTAGCTGAGTCAGTATCACGGAAAGTGAATGCAGCACTAGAACCGCGTCAACCTGCTGATAGGGAGGAAGACGAAGTATCATTAACGACATTTCGAACACAACTCTGCTATTTAATGTCAAAAACCGTAATGTAATATTGAAGTAACAAAAAACATAGAAGTACCTACCAAAAGAGAAATGCCCATTCTACTCCGTACGTGAACTCCCTACACTGTGCTGCAGTAACAGTGTTATTTCCATAATCTCAGTCTTTAGCTGAGTCAGCATCACAGAAAGTGAATGCATCACTAGAAACGCGTAAACCTGCTGATAGGGAGGAAGACGAAGTATCAGTTACGACGTTTCGGACACAACTCTGCAATTTAATGTCAAAAACCGCAATGTAATATCGAAGTAACAAAAAACATAGGAGTACCTACCAAAACAGAAATGCCCATTCTACTCCGTATGTGAACTCCCAACACTGTGCTGCAGTAACATTGTTACATCCATAATCTCAGTCTTTAGCAGAGTCAGTACAACAGAATGTGAATGCAGCACTAGAATCGCGTCAACCTGCTGATAGGGAGGAAGACGAAGTATCAGTTACGACGTTTGGAACACAACTGTGCAATTTAATGTCAATAACCGTAAAGTAATATTGAAGTAACAAAAAACGTAGAAGTACCTACCAAAAGAGAAAGGCTCTTTTTAATCCGTATGTGAAATCCCAACATCGTGCTGCAGTAACAATGTTATTTCTATAATCTCAGTCTTTAGCTGAGTCAGTAACACAGAAAGTGAATGCAGCACTAGAATCGCGTCAACCTGCTGATAGGGAGGAAGACGAAATATCAGTTACGACGTGTCGAACACAACTCTGCAATTTAATGTCAAAAACCGTAATGTAATATCGAAGTAAAAAAAAAACATAGAAGTACCTACCAAAAGAGAAAGGCTCATTCTACTCCGTATGTGAACTCCCAACACTGTGCTGCAGTAACATTGTTATTTCCATAATCTCAGTCTTTAGCTGAGTCAGTATCACGGAAAGTGAATGCAGCACTAGAATCGCGTCAACCTGCTGATAGGGAGGAAGACGAAGTATCATTAACGACGTTTCGAACACAACTCTGCAATTTAATGTCAAAAACCGTAATGTAATATTGAAGTAACAAAAAACATAGAAGTACCTACCAAAAGAGAAATGCCCATTCTACTCCGTATGTGAACTCCCTACACTGTGCTGCAGTAACATTGTTATTTCCTTAATCTCAGTCTTTAACTGAGTCAGTATCACAGAAAGTGAATGCAGCACTAGAATCGCGTCAACCTGCTGAAAGGGAGGTAGACGAAATATCAGTTACGACGTTTCGGACACAACTCTGCAATTTAATGTCAAAAACCGTAATGTGATATCGAAGTCGCAAAAATCATAGAAGTACTTACCAATAGAGAAATGCCCATTCTACTCCGTATATGAACTCCCAACACTGTGCTGCAGTAACAGTGTTATTTCCATAATCTCAGTCTTTAGCTGAGTCAGCATCACAGAAAGTGAATGCATCACTAGAAACGCGTCAACCTGCTGATAGGGAGGAAGACGAAGTATCAGTTACGACGTTTCGGACACAACTCTGCAATTTAATGTCAAAAACCGTAATGTAATATCGAAGTAACAAAAAACATAGAAGTACCTACCAAAACAGAAATGCCCATTCTACTCCGTATGTGAACTCCCAACACTGTGCTGCAGTAACATTGTTACATCCATAATCTCAGTCTTTAGCAGAGTCAGTACAACAGAATGTGAATGCAGCACTAGAATCGCGTCAACCTGCTGATAGGGAGGAAGACGAAGTATCAGTTACGACGTTTGGAACACAACTGTGCAATTTAATGTCAATAACCGTAATGTAATATTGAAGTAACAAAAAACGTAGAAGTACCTACCAAAAGAGAAAGGCTCTTTTTAATCCGTATGTGAAATCCCATCATCGTGCTGCAGTAACATTGTTATTTCCATAATCTCAGTCTTTAGCTGAGTCAGTATCACAGAAAGTGAATGCAGCACTAGAATCGCGTCAACTTGCTGATAAGGAGGAAGACGAAGTATCAGTTACGACGTTTCGGACACAACTCTGCACTTTAATGTCAAAAACCGTAATGTAATATCAAAGTAAAAAAAGAACATAGAAGTACCTACCAAAAGAGAAGGGCTCATTCTACTCCGTATGTGAACTCCCAACACTGTGCTGCAGTAACATTGTTATTTCCATAATCTCAGTCTTTAGCTGAGTCAGTATCACAGAAAGTGAATGCAGCACTAGAATCGCGTCAACCTGCTGATAGGGAAGAAGACGAAATATCAGTTACGACGTTTCGAACACAACTCTGCAATTTAATGTCAAAAACCGTAATGTAATATCGAAGTCACAAAAAACATAGAATAACCTACCAAAAGAGAAAGTCTCATTCTACTGAGTATGTGAAATCCCAACATCGTGCTGCAGTAACATTGTTATTTCCATAATGTCAGTCTTTAGCTGAGTCAGTATTACAGAAAGTGAATGCAGCACTAGAATCGCGTCAACCTGCTGATAGGGAGGAAGACGAAGTATCAGTTACGACGTTTCGGACACAACTCTGCAATTTAATGCCAAAAACCGTAATGTAATATCGAAGTAAAAAAAAACATAGAAGTACCTACCAAAAGAGAAAGGCTCATTCTACTCCGTATGTGAACTCCCAACACTGTGCTGCAGTAACATTGTTATTTCCATAATCTCAGTCTTTAGCTGAGTCAGTTTCACAGAAGGCGAATGCAGCACTAGAATCGCGTCAACCTGCTGATAGGGAGGAAGACGAAATATCAGTTACGACGTTTCGGACACAACTCTGCAATGTAATGTCAAAAACCGTAATGTAATATCGAAGTCACAAAAATCATATAAGTATTTACAAAAAGTGAAATGCCCATTCTAATCCGCATGTGAACTCCCAACACTGTGCTGCAGTAACATTGTTATTTCCATAATCTCAGTCTTTAGCTGAGTCAGTTTCACAGAAAGTGAATGCAGCACTAGAATCGCGTCAACCTGCTGATAGGGAGGAAGACGAAATATCGGTTACGACTTTTCGGACACAACTCTGCAATGTAATGTCAAAAACCGTAATGTAATTTCGAAGTCACAAAAATCATATAAGTGTTTTCAAAAAGAGAAATGCCCATTCTACTCCGTATGTGAACTCCCAACACTGTGCTGCAGTAACATTGTTATTTCCATAATCTCAGTCTTTAGCTGAGTCAGTATCACAGAAAGTGAATGCAGCACTAGAATCGCTTCAACCTGCTCATAGGGAGGAAGACGAAATATCGGTTACGACGTTTCGGACACAACTCTGCAATTTAATGTCAAAAACCGTAATGTAATATCGAAGTCACAAAAATCATATAAGTATTTACAAAAAGAGAAATGCCCATTCTACCCCGTATGTGAACTCCCAACACTGTGCTGCAGTAACATTGTTATTTCCGTAATTTCAGTCTTTAGCTGAGTCAGTATCACAGAAAGTGAATGCAGCACTAGAATCGCGTCAACCTGCTGATAGGGAGGAAGACGAAGTATCAGTTACGACGTTTCGGACACAACTCTGCAATTTAATGTCAAAAACCGTAATCTATTATCGAAGTAAAAAAAAAAACTTAGAAGTACCTACCAAAAGAGAAAGGCTCATTCTACTCCGTATGTGAACTCCCAACACTGTGCTGCAGTAACATTGTTATTTCCATAATCTCAGTCTTTAGCTGAGTCAGTTTCACAGAAAGTGAATGCAGCACTAGAATCGCGTCAACCTGCTGATAGGGAGGAAGACGAAATATCGGTTACGACGTTTCGGACACAACTCTGCAATTTAATGTCAAAATCCGTAATGTAATATCGAAGTCACAAAAATCATATAAGTATTTACAAAAAGAGAAATGCCCATTCTACTCCGTATGTGAACTCCCAACACTGTGCTGCAGTAAAATTGTTATTTCAATAATCTCAGTCTTTAGCTGAGTCAGTATCACAGAAAGTGAATGCAGCACTAGAATCGCATCAATCTGCTGATAGGGAGGAAGACGAAGTATCCGTTACGACGTTTCGATCACAACTCTGCAATTTACTGTCAAAAACCGTAATGTAATCTCGAAGTCACAAAAAACATAGAAGTACCTACCAAAAGAGAAAGGCTTATTCTACTCCGTATGTGAACTCCCAACAATGTGCTGCAGTAACATTGTTATTTCCATAATCTCAGTCTTTTGCTGAGTCAGTTTCACAGAAAGTGAATGCAGCACTAGAATCGCTTCTACCTGCTGATAGGGAGGAAGACGAAATATCGGTTACGACGTTTCGGACACAACTCTGCAATTTAATGACAAAAACCGTAATGTAATATCGAAGTCACAAAATTCATATAAGTATATACAAAAAGAGAAATGCCCATTCTACTCCGTATGTTAACTCCCAACACTGTGCTGCAGTAACATTGTTATTTCCATAATCTCAGTCTTTAGCAGAGTCAGTATCACAGAAAGTGAATGCAGCACTAGAATCGGGTCAACCTGCTGATACGGAGGAAGACGAAGTATCAGTTACGACGCTTCGGACACAACTCTGCAATTTAATGTCAAAAACCGTAATGTAATATCGAAGTAAAAAAAAAAACATAGAAGTACCTACCAGAAGAGAAAGGCTCATTCTACTCCGTATGTGAACTCTCAACACTGTGCTGCAGTAACATTGTTATTTCCATAATCTCACTCTTCAGCTGAGTCAGTATCACAGAAAGTGAATGCAGCACTAGAATCGCGTCAACCTTCTGATAGGGAGGAAGACGAAGTATCAGTTACGACGTTTCGGACACAACTCTGCAATTTAATGTCAAAAACCGTAATGTTATATCGAAGTTAAAAAAAAACATAGAAGTACCTACCAAAAGAGAAAGTCTCATTCTACACCGTATGTGAAATCCCAACATCGTGCTGCAATAGCATTGTTATTTCCATAATCTTAGTCTTTAGCTGAGTCAGTATCACAGAAAGTGAATGCAGCACTAGAATCGCGTCATCCTGCTGATAGGGAGGAAGACGAAGTATCAGTTACGAGCTTTCGGACACAACTCTGCAATTTAATATCAAAAACCGTAATGTAAATATCGAAGTAAAAAAAAACATAGAAGTACCTACCAAAACAGAAAGGCTCATTCTACTCCGTATGTGAACTCCCAACACTGTGCTGCAGTAACATTGTTATTTCCATAATCCCAGTCTTTAGCTGAGTCAGTACAACAGAAAGTGAATGCATCACTAGAAACGCGTCAACCTGCTGATAGGGAGGAAGACGAAATATCAGTTACGACGTTTCGGACACAACTCTGCAATTTAATGTCAAAAACCGTAATGTAATATCGAGGTCACAAAAATCATAGGAGTACTTAACAAAAGAGAAATGCCCATTCTACTCCGTATATGACCTCCCAACACGGTGCTGCAGTAACATTGTTATTTCCATAATCTCAGTCTTTAGCTGAGTCAGTATCACAGAAAGTGAATGCAGCACTAGAATCGCGTCAACCTGCTGATAGGGAGGAAGACGAAGTATCAGTTACGACGTTTCGAACACAAATCTGCAATTTAATGTAAAAAACCGTAATGTAATATCGAAGTAAAAAAAAACATAGAAGTACCTACCAAAGGAGAAAGGCTCATTCGACTCCGTATGTGAACTCCCAACACTGTGCTGCAGCAACATTGTTATTTCCATAATCCCAGTCTTTAGCTGAGTCAGTATCACTGAAAGTGAATGCAGCACTAGAATCGCGTCAACCTGCTGATAATGAGGAAGACGAAGTATCAGTTACGACGTTTCGGACACAACTCTGCATTTTTAATGTCAAATACCGTAATGTAATGTCGAAGTAACAAAAAACATAGAAGTACCTACCAAAACAGAAATGCCCATTCTACTCTGTATGTGAACTCCCAACACTGTGCTGCATTAACATTGTTATTTCCATAATCTCAGTCTTTAGCTGAGTCAGTATCACAGAAAGTGAATGCAGCACTAGAATCGCGTCAACCTGCTGATAGGGAGGACGACGAAGTCTCAGTTACGACGTTTCGGACACAACTCTGCAATCTAATGTCAAATACCGTAATGTAATGTCGAAGTAACATAAAACATAGAAGTACCTGCCAAAACAGAAATGCCCATTCTACTCCGTATGTGAATTCCCAACACTGTGCTGCAGCGACATTGTTATTTCCATAATCTCAGTCTTTAGCTGAGTCAGTATCACGAAAAGTGAATGCAGCACTAGAATCGCGTCAACCTGCTGATAGGGAGGAAGACGAAGTATCAGTTATGACGTTTCGGACACAACTCTGCAATTTAATGTCAAAAACCGTAATGTAATATCGAAGTCACAAAAAACATAGAATAACTTACCAAAAGAGAAATGCCCATTCTTCTCCGTATGTGAACTCCCAACACTGTGCTGCAGTAACATTGTTATTTCCTTAATCTCAGTCTTTAGCTGAGTCAGTATCACAGTAAGTGAATGCAGCACTAGAATCGCGTCAACCTGCTGATAGGGAGGAAGACGAAATATCAGTTACGACGTTTCGGACACAACTCTGCAATTTAATGTCAAAAACCGTAATGTAATATCGAATACACAAAAATCATAGAAGTACTTACCAAAAGATATATGCCCATTCTACTCCGTATCTGAACTACCAACACTGTGCTGCAGTAACATTGTTATTTCCATAATCTCAGTCTTTAGCTGAGTCAGTATCACAGAAAGTGAATGCAAAACTAGAATCGCGTCAACCTGCTGATAGGGAGGAAGACGAAATATCAGTTACGACGTTTCGGACACAACTCTGCAATTTAATGTCAAAAACCGTAATGTAATATCGAAATCACAAAAATCATAGAAGTACTTACCAAAAGAGAAATGCCCATTCTACTCCGTATCTGAACTACCAACACTGTGCTGCATTAACATTGTTATTTCCATAATCTCAGTTTTTAGTTGAGTCAGTATCACAGAAAGTGAATGCAGCACTAGAATCGCGTCAACCTACTGATAGGGATAAAGACGAAGTTTCAGTTACGACGTTTCGAACACAACTCTGCAATTTAATGTCAAAAACCGTAATGTAATATCGAAATAACAAAAAACGTTGAAGTACCTACCAAAAGAGAAATGCACATTTTACTCCGTATGCGAACTCCCAACATCGTGATGCAGTAACATTGTTATTTCCATAATCTCAGTCTTTAGCTGAGTCAGTACACCAGAAAGTGAATGCAGCACTAGAATCGCGTCAACCTGCTAATAGGGAGGAAGACGAAGTATCAGTTGCGACGTTTCGAACACAGCTCCGCAATTTAATGTCAAAAACCGTAATGTAATATTGAAGTAACAAAAAACATAGAAGTACCTACCAAAAGAGAAAGACTCATTCTACTCCGTATGTGAAATCCCAACATCGTGCTGCAGTAACATTGTTATTTCCATAATCTCAGTCTTTAGCTGAGTCAGTATCACAGAAAGTGAATGCAGCACTAGAATCGCGTCAATCTGCTGATAGGGAGGAAGACGAAGTATCTGTTACGACGTTTCGAACACAACTCCGCAATATAATGTCAAAAACCGTAATGTAGTATCGAAATCACAAAAATCATAGTAGTACCTACCAAAAGAGATCTGCCCATTCTACTCCGTATGTGAACTCCCAACACTGTGCTGCAGTAACATTGCTATTTCCATAATCTCAGTCTTTAGCTGAGTCAGTATCACAGAAAGTGAATGCAGCACTAGAATCGCGTCAATCTGCTGATAGGGAGGAAGACGAAGTATCAGTTACGACGTTTCGGACACAACTCTGCAATTTAATGTCAAAAACTGTAACGTAATATCGAAGTCACAAAATTCATAGAAGTACCTACCAAAAGAGAACTGCCCATTCTACTCCGTATGTGAACTCCCAACACTTTGCTGCAGTAACATTGTTATTTCCATAATCTCAGTCTATAGCTGAGTCAGCATCACAGAAAGTGAATGCATCACTAGAATCGCGTCAACCTGCTGATAGGGAGGAAGACGAAATATCAGCTACGACGTTTCGGACACAACTCTGCAATTTAATGTCAAAAACCGTAATGTAATACCGAAATCACAAAAATCATAGAAGTACTTACCAAAAGAGAAATGCCCATACTACTCCGTATGTGAACTCACAACACTGTGCTGCAGTAACATTGTTATTTCCTTAATCTCAGTCTTTAGCTGAGTCAGTATCACAGAAAGTGAATGCAGCACTAGAATCGCGTCAACCTGCTGATAGGGAGGAAGACGAAGTATCAGTTACGACGTTTCGGACACAACTCTGCAATTTAATGTCAAATACCGTAATGTAATGTCGAAGTAACAAAAAACATAGAAGTACCTACCAATACAGAAATGCCCATTCTACTCCGTATGTGAACTCCGAACACTGTGCTGCAGTAATATTGTTATTTCCTTAATCTCAGTCTTTAGCTGAGTCAGTATCAGAGAAAGTGAATGCAGCACTAGAATCGCGTCAACCTGCTGATAGGGAGGAAGACGAAGTAACATTTACGACGTTTCGGACACAACTCTGCAATTTAATGTCAAATACCGTAATGTAATGTCGAAGTAACAAAAAACATAGAAGTACCTACCAAAACAGAAATGCCCATTCTACTCCGTATGTGAACTCCCAACACTGTGCTGCATTAACATTGTTATTTCCATAATCTCAGTCTTTAGCTGAGTCAGTATCACAGAAAGTGAATGCAGCACTAGAATCGCGTCAACCTGCTGATAGGGAGGAAGGCGAAGTATCAGTTACGTCGTTACGGACACAACTCTGCAATTTAATGTCAAATACCGTAATGTAATGTCGAAGTAACAAAAAACATAGAAGTACCTACCAAAACAGAAATGCCCATTCTACTCCGTATGTGAACTCCCAACACTGTGCTGCAGTAACATTGTTATTTCCATAATCTCAGTCTTTAGCTGAGTCAGTATCACGAAAAGTGAATGCAGCACTAGAATCGCGTCAATCTGCTGATAGGGAGGAAGACGAAGTATCATTAACGACGTTTCGAACACAACTCTGCAATTTAATGTCAAAAACCGTAATGTAATATCGAAGTAACAAAAAACATAGAAGTACCTACCAAAAGAGAAATGCCCATTTACTCCGTATGTGAACTCCCTACACTGTTCTGCAGTAACATTGTTATTTCCTTAATCTCAGTCTTTAACTGAGTCAGTATCACAGAAAGTGAATGCAGCACTAGAAACGCGTCAACCTGCTGATAGGGAGGTAGACGAAATATCAGTTACGACGATTCGGACACAACTCTGCAATTTAATGTCAAAAACCGTAATGTGATATCGAAGTCACAAAAATCATAGAAGTACTTCCCAAAAGAGAAATGCCCATTCTACTTCGTATATGAACTCCCAACACTGTGCTGCAGTAACATTGTTTTTTCCATAATCTCAGTCTTCAGCTGAGTCAGCATCACAGAAAGTGAATGCATCACTAGAATCGCGTCAACCTGCTGATAGGGAGGAAGACGAAGTATCAGTTACGACGTTTCGGACACAACTCTGCAATTTAGTGTCAAAAACCGTAATGTAATATCGAAGTCACAAAATTCATAGAAGTACCTACCAAAAGAGAACTGCCCATTCCACTCCGTATGTGAACTCCGAACACTTTGCTGCAGTAACATTGTTATTTCCATAATCTCAGTCTATAGCTGAGTCAGCATCACAGAAAGTGAATGCATCACTGGAATCGCGTCAACCTGCTGATAGGGAGGAAGACGAAATATCAGTTACGCCGTTTCGGACACAACTCTGCAATTTAATGTCAAAAACCGTAATGTAATACCGAAATCACAAAAATCATAAAAGTACTTACCAAAAGAGAAATGCCCATTCTACTCCATATGTAAACTCCCAACACTGTGCTGCAGTGACATTGTTATTTCCATAATCTCAGTCTTTAGCTGAGTCAGTATCACAGAAAGTGAATGCAGCACTAGAATCGCGTCAACCTGCTGATAGGGATAAAGACGAAGTTTCAGTTACGACGTTTCGAACACAACTCTGCAAATTAATGTCAAAAACCGTAATGTAATATCGAAATAACAAAAAACGTAGAAGTACCTACCAAAAGAGAAATGCACATTCTACTCCGTATGTGAACTCCCGACATCGTGATGCAGTAACATTGTTATTTCCATAATCTCAGTCTTTAGCTGAGTCAGTACACCAGAAAGTGAATGCAGCACTAGAATCGTGTCAACCTGCTAATAGGGAGGAAGACGAAGTATCAGTTGCGACGTTTCGAACACAGCTCTACAATTTAATGTCAAAAACCGTAATGTAATATTGAAGTAACAAAAAACATAGAAGTACCTACCAAAAGAGAAAGACTCATTCTACTCCGTATGTGAAATCCCAACATCGTGCTGCAGTAACATTGTTATTTCCATAATCTCGGTCTTTAGCTGAGTCAGTATCACAGAAAGTGAATGCAGCACTAGAATCGCGTCAATCTGCTGATAGGGAGGAAGACGAAGTATCTGTTACGACGTTTCGAACACAACTCCGCAATATAATGTCAAAAACCGTAATGTAGTATCGAAATCACAAAAATCATAGAAGTACCTACCAAAAGAGATCTGCCCATTCTACTCCGTATGTGAACTCCCAACACTGTGCTGCAGTAACATTGCTATTTCCATAATCTCAGTCTTTAGCTGAGTCAGTATCACAGAAAGTGAATGCATCACTAGAATCGTGTCAACCTGCTGATAGGGAGGAAGACGAAGTATCAGTTACGACGTTTCGGACACAACTCTGCAATTTAATGTCAAAAACCGTAATGTAATATCGAAGTCACGAAATTCATAGAAGTACCTACCAAAAGAGAACTGCCCATTCTACTCCGTATGTGAACTCCCAACACTGTGCTGCAGTAACATTGTTATTTCCATAATCTCAGTCTATAGCTGATTCAGCATCACAGAAAGTGAATGCATCACTAGAATCGCGTCAACCTGCTGATAGGGATGAAGACGAAATATCAGTTACGACGTTTCGGACACAACTCAGCAATTTAATGTCAACAACCGTAATGTAATACCGAAATCACAAAAATCATAGAAGTACTTACCAAAAGAGAAATGCCCATTCTACTCCGTATGTGAACTCCCAACACTGTGCTGCAGTAACATTGTTATTTCCTTAATCTCAGTCTTTAGCTGAGTCAGCATCACAGAAAGTGAATGCATCACTAGAATCGCTCAACCTGCTGATAGGGAGGAAGACGAAGTATCAGTTACGACGTTTCGGACACAACTCTGCAATTTAATGTCAAAAACCGTAATGTAATATCGAAGTCAAGAAATTCATAGAAGTACCTACCAAAAGAGAACTGCCCATTCCACTCCGTATGTGAACTCCGAACACTTTGCTGCAGTAACATTGTTATTTCCATAATCTCAGTCTATAGCTGAGTCAGCATCACAGAAAGTGAATGCATCACTGGAATCGCGTCAACCTGCTGATAGGGAGGAAGACGAAATATCAGTTACGCCGTTTCGGACACAACTCTGCAATTTAATGACAAAAACCGTAATGTAATACCGAAATCACAAAAATCATAGAAGTACTTACCAAAAGAGTAATGCCCATTCTACTCCATATGTGAACTCCCAACACTGTGCTGCAGTGACATTGTTATTTCCATAATCTCAGTCTTTAGCTGAGTCAGTATCACAGAAAGTGAATGCAGCACTAGAATCGCGTCAACCTGCTAATAGGGAGGAAGACGAAGTATCAGTTGCGACGTTTCGAACACAGCTCCGCAATTTAATGTCAAAAACCGTAATGTAATATTGAGGTAACAAAAAACATAGAAGTACCTACCAAAAGAGAAAGACTCATTCTACTCCCTATGTGAATCCCAACATCGTGCTGCAGTAACATTGTTATTTCCATAATCTCAGTCTTTAGCTGAGTCAGTATCACAGAAAGTGAATGCAGCACTAGAATCGTGTCAATCTGCTGATAGGGAGGAAGACGAAGTATCTGTTACGACGTTTCGAACACAACTCCGCAATATAATGTCAAAAACCGTAATGTAGTATCGAAATCACAAAAATCATAGAAGTACCTACCAAAAGAGATCTGCCCATTCTACTCCGTATGTGAACTCCCAACACTGTGCTGCAGCACCATTGCTATTTCCATAATCTCAGTCTTTAGCTGAGTCAGTATCACAGAAAGTGAATGCATCACTAGAATCGCGTCAACCTGCTGATAGGGTGGAAGACGAAATATCAGTTACGACGTTTCGGACACAACTCAGCAATTTAATGTCAAAAACCGTAATGTAATACCGAAATCACAAAAAGCATAGAAGTACTTACCAAAAGAGAAATGCCCATTCTACTCTGTATGTGAACTCCCAAAACTGTGCTGCAGTAACATTGTTATTTCCTTAATCTCAGTCTTTAGCTGAGTCAGTATCACAGAAAGTGAATGCAGCACTAGAATCGCGTCAACCTGCTGATAGGGAGGAAGACGAAGTATCAGTTACGACGTTTCGGACACAACTCTGCAATTTAATGTCAAATACCGTAATGTAATATCGAAGTCACAAAAAACATAGAAGTACTTACCAAAAGAGAAATGCCCATTCTACTCCGTATGTGGACTCCCAACCCTGTGCTGCAGTAACATTGTTATTTCCTTAATCTCAGTCTTTAGCTGAGTCAGTATCACAGAAAGTAATGCAGCACTAGAATCGCGTCAACCTGCTGATAGGGAGGAAGACGAAGTAACAGTTACGACGTTTCGGACACAACTCTGCAATTTAATGTCAAATACCGTAATGTAATGTCGAAGTAACAAAAAACATAGAAGTACCTACCAAAAGAGAAATGCCCATTCTACTCCGTATGTGAACGCCCAACACTGTGCAGCATTAACAATGTTATTTCCATAATCTCAGTTTTTAGCTGAGTCAGTATCACAGAAAGTGAATGCAGCACTAGAATCGCGTCAACCTGCTGATAGGGAGGAAGACGAAGTATCATTTACGACGTTTCGAACACAACTCTGCAATTTAATGTCAAAAACCGTAATGTAATATCGAAGTAACAAAAAACATAGATGTACCTACCAAAAGAGGAATGCCCATTCTACTCCGTATGTGAACTCCCTACACTGTGCTGCAGTAGCATTGTTATTTCCTTAATCTCAGTCTTTAACTGAGTCAGTATCACAGAAAGTGAATGCAGCACTAGAATCGCGTCAACCTGCTGATAGGGAGGTAGACGAAATATCAGTTACGACGTTTCGGACACAACTCTGCAATTTAATGTCAAAAACCGTAATGTAATATCGAAGTCACAAAAATCATAGAAGTACTTACCAAAAGAGAAATGCCCATTCTACTCCGTATATGAACTCCCAACACTGTGCTGCAGTAACATTGTTATTTCCATAATCTCAGTCTTTAGCTGAGTCAGTATCACAGAAAGTGAATGCATCACTAGAATCGCGTTAACCTGCTGATAGGGAGGAAGACGAAATATCAGTTACGACGTTTCGGACACAACTCTGCAAATTAATGTCAAAAACCGTAATGTAATATCGAAGTCACAAAAAACATAGAAGTACTTACCAAAAGAGAAATGCCCATACTACTCCGTATGTGAACTCCCAACACTGTGCTGCAGTAACATTGTTATTTCCTTAATCTCAGTCTTTAGCTGAGTCAGTATCACAGAAAGTGAATGCAGCACTAGAATCGCGTCAACCTGCTGATAGGGAAGAAGACGAGGTAACATTTACGACGTTTCGGACACAACTCTGCAATTTAATGTCAAATACCGTAATGTAATGTCGAAGTAACAAAAAACATAGAAGTACCTACCAAAACAGAAATGCCCATTCTACTCCGTATGTGAACCCCCAACACTGTGCTGCAGTAACATTGTTATTTCCATAAACTCAGTCTTTAGCTGAGTCAGTATCACGGAAAGTGAATGCAGCACTAAAATCGCGTCAACCTGCTGATAGGGAGGAAGACGAAGTATCAGTTACGACGTTTCGAACACAACTCTGCAATTTAATGTCAAAAACCGTAATGTAATATCGAAGTAACAAAAAACATAGAAGTACCTACCAAAAGAGAAATGCCCATTCTACTCCGTATGTGAACTCCCTACACTGTGCTGCAGTAACATTGTTATTTCCTTAATCTCAGTCTTTAACTGAGTCAGTATCACAGAAAGTGAATGCAGCACTAGAATCGCGTCAACCTGCTGATAGGGAGGTAGACGAAATATCAGTTACGACGTTTCGGACACAACTCTGCAATTTAATGTCAAAAACCGTAATGTGATATCGAAGTCACAAAAATCATAGAAGTACTTACCAAAAAAGAAATGCCCATTCTACTCCGTATATGAACTCCCAACACTGTGCTGCAGTAACATTGTTATTTCCATAATCTCAGTCTTTAGCTGAGTCAGCATCACAGAAAGTGAAAGCATCACTAGAATCGCGTCAACCTGCTGATAGGGAGGAAGATGAAGTATCAGTTACGACGTTTCGGACACAACTCTGCAATTCAATGTCATAAACCGTAATGTAATATCGAAGTCAAAAATTCATAGAAGTACCTACCAAAAGAGAACTGCCCATTCTACTCCGTATGTGAACTCCCAACACATTGCTGCAGTAACATTGTTATTTCCATAATCTCAGTCTATAGCTGAGTCAGCATCACAGAAAGTGAATGCATCACTGGAATCGCGTCAATCTGCTGATAGGGAGGAAGACGAAATATCAGTTACGCCGTTTCGGACACAACTCTGCAATTTAATGTCAAAAACCGTAATGTAATACCGAAATCACAAAAATCATAGAAGTACTTACCAAAAGAGAAATGCCCATTCCAGTCCATATGTGAACTCCCAACACTGTGCTGCAGTAACATTGATATTTCCTTAATCTCAGTGTTTAGCTGAGTCAGTATCACAGAAAGTGAATGCAGCACTAGAATCGCGTCAACCTGCTGATAGGGAGGAAGACGAAGTATCAGTTACGACGTTTCGGACACAACTCTGCAATTTAATGTCAAATACCGTAATGAAATGTCGAAGTAACAAAAAACATAGAAGTACCTACCAAAATAGAAATGCCCATTCTACTCCGTATGTGAACTCCCAACACTGTGCTGCAGTAACATTGTTATTTCCATAATTTCAGACTTTAGCTGAGTCAGTATCACGGAAAGTGAATGCAGCACTAGAATCGCGTCAACCTTCTGATAGGGAGGAAGACGAAGTATCAGTTACGACGTTTCGAACACAACTCTGCAATTTAATGTCAAGTACCGTAATGTAATATCGAAGTAACAAAAAACATAGAAGTACCTACCAAAAGAGAAATGCCCATTCTACTCCGTATGTGAACTCCCAACACTGTGCTGCAGTAACATTGTTATTTCCTTAATCTCAGTCTTTAACTGAGTCAGTATCACTGAAAGTGAATGCAGCACTACAATCGCGTCAACCTGCTGATAGGGAGGTAGACGAAATATCAGTTACGACGTTTCGGACACAACTCTGTAATTTAATGTCAAAAACCGTAATGTGATATCGAAGTCACAAAAATCATAGAAGTACTTACCAAAAGAGAAATGCCCATTCTACTCCGTATATGAACTGCCAACACTGTGCTGCAGTGACATTGTTATTTCCATAATCTCAGTCTTTAGCTGAGTCAGCATCACACAAAGTGAATGCATCACTAGAATCGCGTCAACCTGCTGATAGGGAGGAATACGAAATATCAGTTACGACGTTTCGAACACAACTCTGCAATTTAATGTCAAAAACCGTAATGTAATATCGAAGTCACAAAACTCATAGAAGTACCTACCAAAAGAGATCTGCCCATTCTACTCCGTATGTGAACTCCCAACACTGTGCTGCAGTAACATTGCTATTTCCATAATCTCAGTCTTTAGCTGAGTCAGTATCACAGAAAGTGAATGCATCACTAGAATCGCGTCAACCTGCTGATAGAGAGGAAGACGAAGTATCAGTTACGACGTTTCGGACACAACTCTGCAATTTAATGTCAAATACCGTAATGTAATGTCGAAGTAACAAAAAACATAGAAGTACCTACCAAAACAGAAATGCCCATTCTACTCCGTATGTGAACTCCCAACACTGTGCTGCAGTAACATTGTTATTTCCATAATCTCAGTCTTTAGCTGAGTCAGTATCACGGAAAGTGAATGCAGCACTAGAATCGCGTCAACCTTCTGATAGAGAGGAAGACGAAGTATCAGTTACGACGTTTCGAACACAACCCTGCAATTTAATGTCAAAAACCATAATGTAATATCGAAGTAACAAAAAACATAGCGTCAACCTGCTGATAGGGAAGTAGACGAAATATCAGTTACGACGTTTCGGACACAACTCTGCAATTTAATGTCAAAAACCGTAATGTGATATCAAGGTCACAAAAATCATGGAAGTACTTACCAAAAGAGAAATGCCCATTCTACTCCGTATATGAACTCCCAACACTGTGCTGCAGTAACATTGTTATTTCCATAATCTCAGTCTTTAGCTGAGTCAGCATCACAGAAAGTGAATGCATCACTAGAATCGCGTCAACCTGCTGATAGGGAGGAAGACGAAATATCAGTTACGACGTTTCGGACACAACTCTGCAAATTAATGTCAAAAACCGTAAAGTAATATCGAAGTCACAAAAAACATAGAAGTACCTACCAAAACAGAAATGCCCATTTTACTCCGTATGTGAACTTCCAACACTGTGCTGCATTAACATTGTTATTTCCATAATCTCAGTCTTTAGCTGAGTCAGTATCACAGAAAGTGAATGCAGCACTAGAATCGCGTCAACCTGCTGATAGGGAGGAAGACAAAGTATCAGTTACGACGTTTCGAACACAACTCTGCAATTTAATGTCAAAAACCGTAATGCAATATCGAAGTAAAAAAGGAAACATAGAAGTACCTACCAAAAGAGAAAGGCTAATTTACTCCGTATGTGAAATCCCAACATAGTGATGCAGCAACATTGTTATTTCCATAATCTCAGTCTTTAGCTGCGTCAGTACACCAGAATGTGAATGCAGCACTAGAATCGCGTCAACCTGCTGATAGGGAGGAAAACGAATTATCAGTTACGACGTTTCGAACACAACTCCGCAATTTAATGTCAAAAACCGTAATGTAATATCGAAGTAACAAAAAACGTAGAAGTACCTACCAAAAGAGATATGCCCATACTACTCCGTATGTGAACACCCATCACTGTGCTGCAGTAACATTGTTATTTCCATAATCTCAGTCTTTAGCTGAGTCAGCATCACAGTAAGTGAATGCATCACAAGAATCGCGTCAACCTGCTGATAGGGAGGAAGACGAAATATCAGTTACGACGTTTCGGACACAACTCTGCAATTTAATGTCAAAAACCGTAATGTAATATCGAAATCACAAAAATCATAGAAGTACCTACCAAAAGAGAAATGCCCATTCTACTCCGTATGTGAACTCTCAACACTGTGCTGCAGTAACATTGTTATTTCCTTAGTCTCAGTCTTTAGCTGAGTCAGTATCACAGAAAGTGAATGCAGCACTAGAGTCGCGTCAACCTGCTGATAGGGAGGAAGGCGAAATATCAGTTACGACGTTTCGAACACAACTCTGCAATTTAATGTCAAAAACCGTAATGTAATGTCGCAGTAACAAAAAACGTAGAAGTACCAACCAAAAGAGAAAGGCTCATTCTACTCCTTATGTGAAATCCCAACATCGTGCTGCGGTAACATTTACATTTTCATAATCTCAGTCTTTAGCTGAGTCTGTATCACAGAAAGTGAATGCAGCACTAGAATCGCGTCAACCTGCTGATAGGGAGGAAGACGAAGTATCAGTTACGACGTTTCGAACACAACTCTGCAATTTAATGTCAAAAACCGAAATGTAATGTCGAAGTAACAAAAAACATAGAAGTACCTACCAAAAGAGAAATGCCCATTCTACTCCGTATGTGAACTCCCAACACTGTGCTGCAGTAACATTGTTATTTCCACAATCTCAGTCTTTAGCTGAGTCAGTATCACAGAAAGGGAATGCAGCACTAGAATCGCGTCAACGTGCTGATAGGGAGGAAGACGAAGTATCAGTTACAACGTCTCGAACACAACTCTGCAATTTAATGTCAAAAACCGTAATTTAATATCGAACTCACAAAAATCATAGAAGTAATTACCAAAAGAGAAATGCCCATTCTACTCCGTATATGAACTCCCAACACTGTGCTGCAGTAACATTTTTATTTCCATAATCTCAGTCTTTAGCTGAGTCAGTATCACAGAATGTGAATGCAGCACTAGAACCGCGTCAACCTGCTGATAGGGAGGAAGACGAAGTTTCAGTTACGACGTTTCGAACACAACTCTGCAATTTAATGTCAAAAACCGTATTGTAATATCGAAGTCACAAAAAACATGGAAGTACCTACCAAAAGAGAAAGGCTCATTCTACTCCGTATGTGAAATCCCAACATCGTGCTGCAGTAACATTGTTATTTCCAAAATCTCAGTCTTTAGCTGAGTCAGTATCACAGAAAGTGAATGCAGCACTAGAATCGCGTCAACCTGCTGATAGGGAGGAAGACGAAGTATCAGTTACGACGTTTCGAACACAACTCTGCAATTTAATGTCAAAAACCGTAATGTAATATCGAAGTAAAAAAAAACATTGAAGTACCTACCAAAAGAGAAAGGCTCATTCTACTCCGCATGTGAACTCCCAACACTGTGCTGCAGTAACATTGTTATTTCCATAATCTCAGTCTTTAGCTGAGTCAGTATCACAGAAAGTGAATGCAGCACTAGAATCGCGTCAACCTGCTGATAGGGAGGAAGACGAAGTATCAGTTACGACGTTTCGAACACAACTCTGCAATTTAATGTCAAAAACCGTAATGTAATATCGAAGTAAAAAAAAACATTGAAGTACCTACCAAAAGAGAAAGGCTCATTTTACTCCGTATATGAACTCCCAACACTGTGCTGCAGTAACATTGTTATTTCCATAATCTCAGTCTTTAGCTGAGTTAGTATTACAGAAAGTGAATGCAGCACTAGAATCGCGTCAACCTGCTGATAGGAGTAAGACGAAGTATCAGTTACAACGTCTCGAACACAACTCTGCAATTTAATGTCAAAAACCGTAATTTAAAATGGAACTCACAAAAATCATAAAAGTAATTACCAAAAGAGAAATGCCCATTCTACTCCGTATATGAACTCCCAACACTGTGCTGCAGTAACATTTTTATTTCCATAATCTCAGTCTTTAGCTGAGTCAGTATCACAGAATGTGAATGCAGCACTAGAATCGCGTCAACCTGCTGATAGGAAGGAAGACGAAGTATCAGTTACGACGTTTCGAACACAACTCTGCAATTTAATGTCAAAAACCGTAATGTAATATCGAAGTAAAAAAAAACATGGAAGTACCTACCAAAAGAGAAAGGCTCATTCTACTCCGTATGTGAAATCCCAACATCGTGCTGCAGTAACTTTGTTATTTCCATAATCTCAGTCTTTAGCTGAGTCAGTATCACAGAAAGTGAATGCAGCACTAGAATCGCGTCAACCTGCTGATAGGGAGGAAGACGAAGTATCAGTTACGACGTTTCGAACACAACTCAGCAATTTAATGTCATAAACCGTAATTTATAATCGAAGCCACAGAAATCATAGAAGTACTTACCAAAAGAGAAATGCCCATTCTACTCCGTATATGAACTCCAACCACTGTGCTGCAGTAACATTGTTATTTCCATAAACTCAGTCTTTAGCTGAGTCAGTATCACTGAAAGTGAATGCAGCACTAGAATCGCGTCAACCTGCTGATAGGGAGGAAGACGAAGTATCAGTTACGACGTTTCGAACACAACTCTGCAATTTAATGTCAAAAACCGTAATGTAATATCGAAGTAACAAAAAACATAGAAGTCCTTACCAAAAGAGAAAGGCTCATTCTACTCCGTATGTGAATTCCCAACACTGTGCTGCAGTAACATTGTTATTTCCATAATCTCAGGCTTTAGCTGAGTCAGTATCACAGAAAGTGAATGCAGCACTAGAATCGCGTCAACCTGCTGATAGGGTGGAAGACGAAGTATCACTTACGACGTTTCGAACACAACTTTGCAATTTAATGTCAAAAACCGTAATGTAATGTCGAAGTAACAAAAAACATGGAAGTTTCTACCAAAAGAGAAAGGCTCATTCTACTACGTATGTGAAATCCCAACATCGTGCTGCAGTAACATTGTTATTTCCATAATCTCATCTTTAGCTGAGTCAGTATCACTGAAAGTGAATGCAGCACTAGAATCGCGTCAACCTGCTGATAGGGAGGAAGACGAAGTATCAGTTACGACGTTTCGAACACAACTCTGCAATTTAATGCCAAAAACCGTAAAGTAATATCGAAGTAAAAAAAAACATAGAAGTACCTACCAAAAGAGAAAGGCTCAATCTACTCCGATTGTGAAATCCCAACACTGTACTGCAGTAACATAATTACTTCCATAATATCAGTCTTTAGCTGAGTCAGTATAACAGAAAGTGAATGCAGCTCTAGAATCGCGTCAACCTGCTGATAGGGAGGAAGACGAAGTATCAGTTACGACGTTTCGAACACAACTCTGCAATTTAATGTCAAAAACCGTAATGTAAAATCGAAGTCACAAAAATCATTGAAGTACTTACAAAAAGAGAAATGCCCATTCTACTCCTTATGTGAACTCCAAACACTGTGCTGCAGTAGTTTTGTTATTTCCATAATCTCAGTCCTTAGCTGAGTCAGTGTCACAGAAAGTGAATGCAGCACTAGAATCGCGTCAACCTGCTGATAGGGAGGGAGACGAAGTATCAGTTACGACGTTTCGAGCACAACTCTGCAATTTAATGGCAAAAACCGTAATGTAATATCGAAGTAACAAAAATGTAGAAGTACCTACCATTAGAGATAGGCTCATTCTACTCCGTATGCGAAATCCCAACATTGTGCAGCAGTAACATAATTACTTCCATAATATCAGTCTTTAGGTGAGTCAGTATCACTGATAGTGAATGCAGCTCTAGAATCGCGTCAACCTGCTGATAGGGAGGAAGACGAAGTATCAGTTACGAAGTTTCGAACACAACTCTGCAATTTAATGTCAAAAACCGTTATGTAATATCGAAGTAACAAAAAATATAGAAGTACCTACCAAAAGAGAAAGGCCCATTCTACTTCTTATGTGAACTCCCAACACTGTGCTGCAGTAACATAATTACTTCCATAATCTCAGTCTTTAGCTGAGTCAGTATCACAGAAAGTGAATGCAGCACTAGAATCGCGTCAACCTGCTGATAGGGAGGAAGACGATATATCAGTTACGACGTTTCGGACACAACTCTGCAATTTAATGTCAAAAACCGTAATGTAATATCGAAGTCACAAAAATCATTGAAGTACCTACCTAAAGAGAAATGCCCATTCTACTCGGTATGTGAACTCCAAACACTGTGCTGCAGTAACTTTGTTATTTCCATAATCTCCGTCTTTAGCTGAGTCAGTATCACAGAAAGTGAATGCAGAACTAGAATCGCGTCAACCTGCTGATAGGGAGGAAGACGAAATATCAGTTACGACGTTTCGGACACAATTCTGCAATTTAATGTCAAAAACCGTAATGTAATATCGAAGTCACAAAAATCATAGAAGTACTTACCAAAAGAGAAATGCCCATTCTACTCCGTATGTGAACTCCCAACACTGTGCTGCAGTAACATTGTTATTTCCATAATCTCAGTCTTTTGCTGAGTCAGTATCACAGAAAGTGAATGCAGCACTAGAATCGCGTCAACCTGCTGATAGGGAGGAAGACGAATTATCAGTTACGACGTTTCGGACACAACTCTGCAATTTAATGTCAAAAACCGTAATGTAATATCGAAGTCATAAAAATCATAGAAGTACTTACCAAAAGAGAAATGCCCATTCTACTCCGTATGTGAACTCCCCACACTGTGCTTCAGTAACATTCTTATTTCCATAATCTCAGTCTTTAGCTGAGTCAGTATCACAGAAAGTGAATGCAGCACTAGAATCGCGTCAACCTGCTGATAGGGAGGAAGACGAAGTATCAGTTACGACGTTTCGAACACAACTCTGCAATTTAATGTCAAAAACCGTAATGTAATATCGAAGTCACAAAAATCATAGAAGTACCTACCAAAAGAGAAATGCCCATTCTATTCCGTATGTGAAATCCCAACACTGTGCTGCAGTAACGTTGTTATTTCCACAATCTCAGTCTTTAGCTGAGTCAGTATCACAGAAAGTGAATGCAGCACTAGAATCGCGTCAACCTGCTGATAGGGAGGAAGACGAAGTATCAGTTACGACGTTTCGGACACAACTCTGCAATTTAATGTCAAAAACCGTAATGTAATATCGAAGTAAAATAAAACATTGAAGTACCTACCAAAAGAGAAAGGCTCATTCTACTCCGTTTGTGAACTCCCAACACTGTGCTGCAGTAACATTGTTATTTCTATAATCTCAGTCTTTAGCTGAGTCAGCATTACAGAACGTGAAAGCAGCACTAGAATCGCGTCAACTTGCTGATAGGGAGGAAGACGAAGTATCAGTTACGACGTTTCGGACACAACTCTGCAATTTAATGTCAAAAACCGTAATGTAATATCGAAGTAAAAAAAAACATTGAAGTACCTACCAAGAGAGAAAGGCTCATTCTACTCCGCATGTGAACTCCCAACACTGTGCTGCAGTAAGATTGTTATTTCCATAATCTCAGTCTTTAGCTGAGTCAGTATCACAGAAAGTGAATGCAGCACTAGAATCGCGTCAACCTGCTGATAGGGAGGAAGACGAAGTATCAGTTACGAGGTTTCGGACACAACTCTGCAATTTAATGTCAAAAACCGTAATGTAATATCGAAGTAAAAAAAACATTGAAGTACCTACCAAAAGAGAAAGGCTCATTCTACTCCGTATGTGAACTCCCAACACTGTGCTGCAGTAACATTGTTATTTCCATAATCTCAGTCTTTAGCTGAGTCAGTATCACAGAAAGTGAATGCAGCACTAGAATCGCGTCAACCTGCTGATAGGGAGGAAGACGAAGTATCAGTTACGACGTCTCGAACACAACTCTGCAATTTAATGTCAAAAACCGTAATGTAATATCGAAGTCACAAAAATCAAAGAAGTACTTAGCAAAAGAGAAATGCCCATACTACTCCGTATGTGAACTCCCAACACTGTGCTGAAGTAACATTGTTATTTCCATAATCTCAGTCTTTAGCTGAGTCAGTATCACAGAAAGTGAATGCAGCACTAGAATCGCGTCAACCTGCTCATAGGGAGGAAAACGAAGTATCAGTTACGACGTTTCGGACACAACTCTGCAATTTAATGTCAAAAACCGTAATGTAATATCGAAGTCACAAAATCATAGAAGTACCTACCAAAAGAGAAAGGCTCATTCTACTCCGTATGTGAAATCCCAACATCATGCTGCAGTAATATTGTTATTTCCATAATCTCAGTCTTTAGCTGAGTCAGTATCACTGAAAGTGAATGCAGCACTAGAATCGCGTCAACCTGCTGATAGGGAGGAAAACGAAGTATCAGTTACGACGTTTCGAACACAACTCTGCAATTTAATGTCAAAAATCGCAATGTAATGTCGAAGTAACAAAAAACATAGAAGTACCTACCAAAAGAGAAAGGCTCATTCTACTCCGTATGTAAAATCCCAACATCATGCTGCAGTAACATTGTTATTTCCTTAATGTCAGTCTTTAGCTGAGTCAGTATCACAGAAAGTGAATGCAGCAATAGAATCGCGTCAACCTGCTGATAGGGAGGAAGACGAAATATCAGTTACGACGTTTCGGACACAACTCTGCAATTTAATGTCAAAAACCGTAATGTAATATCGAAGTCACAAAAATCATTGAAGTACTTACCAAAAGAGAAATGCCCATTCTACTCGGTATGTGAACCCCAAACACTGTGCTGCAGTAACATTGTTATTTCCATAATCTCCGTCTTTAGCTGAGTCAGTATCACAGAAAGTGAATGCAGAACTAGAATCGCGTCTACCTGCTGATAGGGAGGAAGACGAAATATCAGTTACGACGTTTCGGACACAACTCTGCAATTTAATGTCAAAAACCGTAATGTAATATCGAAGTCACAAAAATCATAGAAGTACTTACCAAAAGAGAAATGCCCATTCTACTCCGTATGTGAACTCCCCACACTGTGCTGCAGTAACATTGTTATTTCCATAATCTCAGTCTTTAGCTGAGTCAGTATCACAGAAAGTGAATGCAGCACTAGAATCGCGTCAACCTGCTGATAGGGAGGAAGACGAAGTATCAGTTACGACGTTTCGAACACAACTCTGCAATTTAATGTCAAAAACCGTAATGTAATGTCGAAATAACAAAAAACATAGAAGTACCTACCAAAAGAGAAAGGCTCATTCTACTCCGTATGTGAAATCCCAACATCATGCTGCAGTAACATTGTTATTTCCATAATGTCAGTCTTTAGCTGAGTCAGTATCACAGAAAGTGAATGCAGCAATTGAATCGCGTCAACCTACTGATAGGGAGGAAGACGAAGTATCAGTTACGACGTTTCGTACACAACTCTGCAATTTAATGTCAAAAACCGTGATGTAATATCGAAGTAACAAAAAATTTAGAAGTAGCTACCAAAAGAGAAATGCCCATTCTACTCCGTATGTGAACTCCAAACACTGTGCTGCAGTAACTTTGTTATTTCCATAATCTCAGTCTTTAGCTGAGTCAGTGTCACAGAAAGTGATTGCAGCCCTAGAATCGCGTCAACCTGCTGATAGGGAGGGAGACGAAGTATCAGTTACGACGTTTCGAACACAACTCTGCAATTTAATGTCAAAAACCGTAATGTAATATCGAAGTAACAAAAAACGTAGAAGTACCTACCAAAAGAGAAAGGCTCATTCTACTCTGTATGTGAAATCCCAACATTGTGCTGCAGTAACATAATTACTTCCATAATATCTGTCTTTAGCTGAGTCAGTATCACAGAAAGTGAATGCAGCTCTAGAATCGCGACAACCTGCTGATAGGGAGGAAGACGAATTATCAGTTACGACGTTTCGAACACAACTCTGCAATTTAATGTCAAAAACCGTGATGTAATATCGAAGTAACAAAAAATATATAAGTACCTACCAAAAGAGAAAGGCCCATCCTACTACATATGTGAACTCCCAACACTGTGCTGCAGTAACATAATTACTTCCATAATCTCAGTCTTTAGCTGAGTCAGTATCACAGGAAGTGAATGCAGCACTAGAATCGCGTCAACCTGCTGATAGGGAGGAAGGCGAAGTATTAGTAACGACGTTTCGGACACAACTCCGCAATTTAATGTCAAAAACCGTAATGTAATATCGAAGTCACAATAATCATCGAAGTACTTACCAAAAGAGAAATGCCCATTCTACTCGGTATGTGAACTCCAAACACTGTGCTGCAGTAACTTTGTTATTTCCATAATCTCCTTCTTTAGCTGAGTCAGTATCACAGAAAGTGAATGCAGAACTAGAATTGCGTCTACCTGCTGATAGGGAGGAGGCGAAATATCAGTTACGACGTTTCGGACACAACTCTGCAATTTAATGTCAAAAACCGTAATGTAATATCGAAGTCACAAAAATCATAGAAGTACTTACCAAAACAGAAATGCCCATTCTACTCCGTATGTGAACTCCCAACACTGTGCTGCAGTAACATTGTTATTTCCATAATCTCAGTCTTTAGCTGAGTCAGTATCACAGAAAGTGAATGCAGCACTAGAATCGCGTCAACCTGCTGATAGGGAGGAAGACGAAATATCAGTTACGACGTTTCGAACACAACTCTGCAATTTAATGTCAAAAACCGTAATGTAATATCGAAGTAACAAAAAACATAGAAGTACCTACCCAAAGAGACAGGCTCATTCTACTCCGTATGTGAAATCCCAACATTGTGCTGCAGTAACATAATTACTTCCATACTATCAGTCTTTAGCTGAGTCAGTATCACAGAAAGTGAATGCAGCTCTAGAATCGCGTCAACTTGCTGATAGGGAGGAAGACGAAGTATCAGTTACGACGTTTCGAACACAACTCTGCAATTTAATGTCAAAAACCGTGATGTAATATCGAAGTAACAAAAAATATAGAAGTACCTGCGGAAAGAGAAATGCCCATTCTACTCCGTATGTGAACTCAAAACACTGTGCTGCAGTAAGTTTGTTATTTCCATAATCTCCGTCTTTAGCTGAGTCAGTGTCACAGAAAGTGAATGCAGCACTAGAATCGCGTCAACCTGCTGATAGGGAGGGAGACGAAGTATCAGTTACGACGTTTCGAACACAACTCTGCAATTTAATGTCAAAAACCGTAATGTAATATCGAAGTAACAAAAAACGTAGAAGTACCTACCAAAAGAGATAGACTCATTCTACTCTGTATGTGAAATCCCAACATTGTGCTGCAGTAACATAATTACTTCCATAATATCAGTCTTTAGCTGAGTCAGTATCACAGAAAGTGAATGCAGCTCTAGAATCGCGTCAACCTGCTGATAGGGAGGAAGACGAAGTATCAGTTACGACGTTTCGAACTTAATTCTGCAATTTAATGTCAAAAACCGTGATGTAATATCGAAGTAACGAAAAATATAGAAGTACCTACCAAAAGAGAAAGGCCCATTCTACTTCATATGTGAACTCCCAACACTGTGCTGCAGTAACATAATTACTTCCATAATGTCAGTCTTTAGCTGAGTCAGTATCACGGAAAGTGAATGCAGCACTAGAATCGCGTCAACCTGCTGATAGGGAGGAAGACGAAATATCAGTTACGACGTTTCGGACACAACTCTGCAATTTAATGTCAAAAACCGTAATGTAATATCGAAGTCACAAAAATCATTGAAGTACTTACCAAAAGAGAAATGCCCATTCTACTCGGTATGTGAACTCCAAACACTGTGCTGCAGTAACTTTGTTATTTCCATATTCTCCTTCTTTAGCTGAGTCAGTATCACAGAAAGTGAATGCAGAACAAGAATCGCGTCCACCTGCTGATAGGGAGGAGGCGAAATATCAGTTACGACGTTTCGGACACAACTCTGCAATTTAATGTCAAAAACCGTAATGTAATATCGAAGTCACAAAAATCATAGAAGTACTTACCAAAACAGAAATGCCCATTCTACTCCGTATCTGAACTCCCAACACTGTGCTGCAGTAACATTGTTATTTCCATAATCTCAGTCTTTAGCTGAGTCAGTATCACAGAAAGTGAATGCAGCACTAGAATCGCGTCAACCTGCTGATAGGGAGGAAGACGAAGTATCAGTTACGACGTTTCGAACACAACTCTGCAATTTAATGTCAAAAACCGTAATGTAATGTCGAAGTAACAAAAAACATAGAAGTACCTCCCAAAAGAGAAAGGCTCATCTACTCCGTATGTGAAATCCCAACATTGTGCTGCAGTAACATAGTTACTTCCATAATATCAGTCTTTAGCTGAGTCAGTATCACAGAAAGTGAATGCAGCTCTAGAATCGCGTCAACCTGCTCATAGGGTGGAAGACGAAGTATCAGTTACGACGTTTCGGACACAACTCCGCAATTTAATGTCAAAAACCGTAATGTAATATCGAAGTCACAATAATCATCGAAGTACTTACCAAAAGAGAAATGCCCATTCTACTCGTTATGTGAACTCCAAACACTGTGCTGCAGTAACTTTGTTATTTCCATAATCTCCTTCTTTAGCTGAGTCAGTATCACAGAAAGTGAATGCAGAGTTAGAATCGCGTCTACCTGCTGATAGGGAGGAGGCGAAATATCAGTTACGACGTTTCGGACACAACTCTGCAATATAATGTCAAAAACCGTAATGTAATATCGAAGTCACAAAAATCATAGAAGTACTTACCAAAACAGAAATGCCCATTCTACTCCGTATGTGAACTCCCAACACTGTGCTGCAGTAACATTGTTATTTCCATAATCTCAGTCTTTAGCTGAGTCAGTATCACAGAAAGTGAATGCAGCACTAGAATCGCGTCAACCTGCTGATAGGGAGGAAGACGAAATATCAGTTACGACGTTTCGAACACAACTCTGCAATTTAATGTCAAAAACCGTTATGTAATATCGAAGTAACAAAAAACGTAGAAGTACCTACCAAAAGAGATAGGCTCATTCTACTCTGTATGTGAAATCCCAACATTGTGCTGCAGTAACATAATTACTTCCATAATATCAGTCTTTAGCTGAGTCAGTATCACAGAAAGTGAATGCAGCTCTAGAATCGCGTCAACCTGCTGATAGGGAGGAAGACGAAGTATCAGTTACGACGTTTCGAACATAACTCTGCAATTTAATGTCAAAAACCGTGATGTAATATCGAAGTAACAAAAAATTTAGAAGTACCTACCAAAAGAGAAAGGCCCATTCTACTTCATATGTGAACTCCCAACACTGTGCTGCAGTAACATAATTACTTCCATAATCTCAGTCTTTAGCTGAGTCAGTATCACAGAAAGTGAATGCAGCACTAGAATCGCGTCAACCTGCTGATAGGGAGGAAGACGAAATATCAGTTACGACGTTTCGGACACAACTCTGCAATTTAATGTCAAAAACCGTAATGTAATATCGAAGTCACAAAAATCATTGAAGTACTTACCAAAAGAGAAATGCCCATTCTACTCGGTATGTGAACTCCAAACACTGTGCTGCAGTAACTTTGTTATTTCCATATTCTCCTTCTTTAGCTGAGTCAGTATCACAGAAAGTAAATGCAGAACTAGAATCGCGTCTACCTGCTGATAGGGAGGAGGCGAAATATCAGTTACGACGTTTCGGACACAACTCTGCAATTTAATGTCAAAAACCGTAATGTAATATCGAAGTCACAAAAATCATAGAAGTACTTACCAAAACAGAAATGCCCATTCTACTCCGTATCTGAACTCCCAACACTGTGCTGCAGTAACATTGTTATTTCCATAATCTCAGTCTTTAGCTGAGTCAGTATCACAGAAAGTGAATGCAGCACTAGAATCGCGTCAACCTGCTGATAGGGAGGAAGACGAAATATCAGTTACGACGTTTCGGACACAACTCTGCAATTTAATGTCAAAAACCGTAATGTAATATCGAAGTCACAAAAATCATAGAAGTACTTACCAAAAGAGAAATGCCCATTCTACTCCGTATGTGAACTCCCAACACTGTGCTGCACTAACATTGTTATTTCCATAATCTCAGTCTTTAGCTGAGTCAGTATCAGAGAAAGTGAATGCAGCACTAGAATCGCATCAACCTGCTGATAGGGAGGAAGACGAAGTATCAGTTACGACGTTTCGAACACAACTCTGCAATTTAATGTCAAAAACCGTAATGTAATGTCGAAGTAACAAAAAACATAGAAGTACCTACCAAAAGAGAAAGGCTCATTCTACTCCGTATGTGAAATCCCAACATCATGCTGCAGTAACATTGTTATTTTTATAATGTCAGTCGATAGCTGAGTCAGTATCACAGAAAGTGAATGCAGCAATAGAATCGCGTCAACTTGCTGATAGGGAGGAAGTCGAAGTATCAGTTACGACGTTTCGAACACAACTCTGCAATTTAATGTCAAAAACCGTAATGTAATTTCGAAGTAACAAAAAACATAGAAGTACCTCCCAAAAGAGAAAGGCTCATTCTACTCCATAAGTGAAATCCCAACATCATGCTGCAGTAACATTGTTATTTCCATAATCTCAGTCTTTAGCTGAGTCAGTATCACAGAAAGTGAATGCAGCACTAGAATCGCGTCAACCTGCTGATAGGGAGGAAGACGAAATATCAGTTACGACGTTTCGAACACAACTCTGCAATTTAATGTCAAAAACCGTAATGTAATTTCGAAGTAACAAAAAACATAGAAGTACCTCCCTTAAGAGAAAGGCTCATTCTACTCCATAAGTGAAATCCCAACATCATGCTGCAGTAACATTGTTATTTCCATAATCTCAGTCTTTAGCTGAGTCAGTATCACAGAAAGTGAATGCAGCACTAGAATCGCGTCAACCTGCTGATAGGGAGGAAGACGAAATATCAGTTACGACGTTTCGAACACAACTCTGCAATTTAATGTCGAAAACCGTAATGTAATATCGAAGTAACAAAAAACATAGAAGTACCTACCCAAAGAGACAGGCTCATTCTACTCCGTATGTGAAATCCCAACATTGTGCTGCAGTAACATAATTACTTCCATAATATCAGTCTTTAGCTGAGTCAGTATCACAGAAAGTGAATGCAGCTCTAGAATCGCGTCAACCTGCTCATAGGGTGGAAGACGAAGTATCAGTAACGACGTTTCGGACACAACTCCGCAATTTAATGTCAAAAACCGTAATGTAATATCGAAGTCACAATAATCATCGAAGTACTTACCAAAAGAGAAATGCCCATTCTACTCGGTATGTGAACTCCAAACACGGTGCTGCAGTAACTTTGTTATTTCCATAATCTCCTTCTTTAGCTGAGTCAGTATCACAGAAAGTGAATGCAGAGTTAGAATCGCGTCTACCTGCTGATAGGGAGGAGGCGAAATATCAGTTACGACGTTTCGGACACAACTCTGCAATATAATGTCAAAAACCGTAATGTAATGTCGAAGTAACAAAAAACATAGAAGTACCTACCAAAAGAGAAAGGCTCATTCTACTCCGTATGTGAAATCCCAACATCATGCTGCAGTAACATTGTTATTTTTATAATGTCAGTCGATAGCTGAGTCAGTATCACAGAAAGTGAATGCAGCAATAGAATCGCGTCAACTTGCTGATAGGGAGGAAGTCGAAGTATCAGTTACGACGTTTCGAACACAACTCTGCAATTTAATGTCAAAAACCGTAATGTAATTTCGAAGTAACAAAAAACATAGAAGTACCTCCCAAAAGAGAAAGGCTCATTCTACTCCATAAGTGAAATCCCAACATCATGCTGCAGTAACATTGTTATTTCCATAATCTCAGTCTTTAGCTGAGTCAGTATCACAGAAAGTGAATGCAGCACTAGAATCGCGTCAACCTGCTGATAGGGAGGAAGACGAAATATCAGTTACGACGTTTCGAACACAACTCTGCAATTTAATGTCAAAAACCGTAATGTAATTTCGAAGTAACAAAAAACATAGAAGTACTTCCCAAAAGAGAAAGGCTCATTCTACTCCATAAGTGAAATCCCAACATCATGCTGCAGTAACATTGTTATTTCCATAATCTCAGTCTTTAGCTGAGTCAGTATCACAGAAAGTGAATGCAGCACTAGAATCGCGTCAACCTGCTGATAGGGAGGAAGACGAAATATCAGTTACGACGTTTCGAACACAACTCTGCAATTTAATGTCGAAAACCGTAATGTAATATCGAACTAACAAAAAACATAGAAGTACCTACCCAAAGAGACAGGCTCATTCTACTCCGTATGTGAAATCCCAACATTGTGCTGCAGTAACATAATTACTTCCATAATATCAGTCTTTAGCTGAGTCAGTATCACAGAAAGTGAATGCAGCTCTAGAATCGCGTCAACCTGCTCATAGGGTGGAAGACGAAGTATCAGTTACGACGTTTCGGACACAACTCCGCAATTTAATGTCAAAAACCGTAATGTAATATCGAAGTCACAATAATCATCGAAGTACTTACCAAAAGAGAAATGCCCATTCTACTCGGTTTGTGAACTCCAAACACGGTGCTGCAGTAACTTTGTTATTTCCATAATCTCCTTCTTTAGCTGAGTCAGTATCACAGAAAGTGAATGCAGAGTTAGAATCGCGTCTACCTGCTGATAGGGAGGAGGCGAAATATCAGTTACGACGTTTCGGACACAACTCTGCAATATAATGTCAAAAACCGTAATGTAATATCGAAGTCACAAAAATCATAGAAGTACTTACCAAAACAGAAATGCCCATTCTACTCCGTATGTGAACTCCCAACACTGTGCTGCAGTAACATTGTTATTTCCATAATCTCAGTCTTTAGCTGAGTCAGTATCACAGAAAGTGAATGCAGCACTAGAATCGCGTCAACCTGCTGATAGGGAGGAAGACGAAATATCAGTTACGACGTTTCGAACACAACTCTGCAATTTAATGTCAAAAACCGTAATGTAATATCGAAGTAACAAAAAACGTAGAAGTACCTACCAAAAGAGATAGGCTCATTCTACTCTGTATGTGAAATCCCAACATTGTGCTGCAGTAACATAATTACTTCCATAATATCAGTCTTTAGCTGAGTCAGTATCACAGAAAGTGAATGCAGCTCTAGAATCGCGTCAACCTGCTGATAGGGAGGAAGACGAAGTATCAGTTACGACGTTTCGAACATAACTCTGCAATTTAATGTCAAAAACCGTGATGTAATATCGAAGTAACAAAAAATTTAGAAGTACCTACCAAAAGAGAAAGGCCCATTCTACTTCATATGTGAACTCCCAACACTGTGCTGCAGTAACATAATTACTTCCATAATCTCAGTCTTTAGCTGAGTCAGTATCACAGAAAGTGAATGCAGCACTAGAATCGCGTCAACCTGCTGATAGGGAGGAAGACGAAATATCAGTTACGACGTTTCGGACACAACTCTGCAATTTAATGTCAAAAACCGTAATGTAATATCGAAGTCACAAAAATCATTGAAGTACTTACCAAAAGAGAAATGCCCATTCTACTCGGTATGTGAACTCCAAACACTGTGCTGCAGTAACTTTGTTATTTCCATATTCTCCTTCTTTAGCTGAGTCAGTATCACAGAAAGTAAATGCAGAACTAGAATCGCGTCTACCTGCTGATAGGGAGGAGGCGAAATATCAGTTACGACGTTTCGGACACAACTCTGCAATTTAATGTCAAAAACCGTAATGTAATATCGAAGTCACAAAAATCATAGAAGTACTTACCAAAACAGAAATGCCCATTCTACTCCGTATCTGAACTCCCAACACTGTGCTGCAGTAACATTGTTATTTCCATAATCTCAGTCTTTAGCTGAGTCAGTATCACAGAAAGTGAATGCAGCACTAGAATCGCGTCAACCTGCTGATAGGGAGGAAGACGAAATATCAGTTACGACGTTTCGGACACAACTCTGCAATTTAATGTCAAAAACCGTAATGTAATATCGAAGTCACAAAAATCATAGAAGTACTTACCAAAAGAGAAATGCCCATTCTACTCCGTATGTGAACTCCCAACACTGTGCTGCACTAACATTGTTATTTCCATAATCTCAGTCTTTAGCTGAGTCAGTATCAGAGAAAGTGAATGCAGCACTAGAATCGCATCAACCTGCTGATAGGGAGGAAGACGAAGTATCAGTTACGACGTTCCGAACACAACTCTGCAATTTAATGTCAAAAACCGTAATGTAATGTCGAAGTAACAAAAAACATAGAAGTACCTACCAAAAGAGAAAGGCTCATTCTACTCCGTATGTGAAATCCCAACATCATGCTGCAGTAACATTGTTATTTTTATAATGTCAGTCGATAGCTGAGTCAGTATCACAGAAAGTGAATGCAGCAATAGAATCGCGTCAACTTGCTGATAGGGAGGAAGTCGAAGTATCAGTTACGACGTTTCGAACACAACTCTGCAATTTAATGTCAAAAACCGTAATGTAATTTCGAAGTAACAAAAAACATAGAAGTACCTCCCAAAAGAGAAAGGCTCATTCTACTCCATAAGTGAAATCCCAACATCATGCTGCAGTAACATTGTTATTTCCATAATCTCAGTCTTTAGCTGAGTCAGTATCACAGAAAGTGAATGCAGCACTAGAATCGCGTCAACCTGCTGATAGGGAGGAAGACGAAATATCAGTTACGACGTTTCGAACACAACTCTGCAATTTAATGTCAAAAACCGTAATGTAATTTCGAAGTAACAAAAAACATAGAAGTACCTCCCAAAAGAGAAAGGCTCATTCTACTCCATAAGTGAAATCCCAACATCATGCTGCAGTAACATTGTTATTTCCATAATCTCAGTCTTTAGCTGAGTCAGTATCACAGAAAGTGAATGCAGCACTAGAATCGCGTCAACCTGCTGATAGGGAGGAAGACGAAATATCAGTTACGACGTTTCGAACACAACTCTGCAATTTAATGTCGAAAACCGTAATGTAATATCGAACTAACAAAAAACATA
The DNA here is from genome assembly GCF_021461385.2 of Schistocerca piceifrons. NCBI lineage: Eukaryota > Metazoa > Arthropoda > Insecta > Orthoptera > Acrididae > Schistocerca > Schistocerca piceifrons. The sequence goes on from NC_060138.1 coordinate 193,749,632, forward strand.
GAAGTACCTACCCAAAGAGACAGGCTCATTCTACTCCGTATGTGAAATCCCAACATTGTGCTGCAGTAACATAATTACTTCCATAATATCAGTCTTTAGCTGAGTCAGTATCACAGAAAGTGAATGCAGCTCTAGAATCGCGTCAACCTGCTCATAGGGTGGAAGACGAAGTATCAGTTACGACGTTTCGGACACAACTCCGCAATTTAATGTCAAAAACCGTAATGTAATATCGAAGTCACAATAATCATCGAAGTACTTACCAAAAGAGAAATGCCCATTCTACTCGGTATGTGAACTCCAAACACGGTGCTGCAGTAACTTTGTTATTTCCATAATCTCCTTCTTTAGCTGAGTCAGTATCACAGAAAGTGAATGCAGAGTTAGAATCGCGTCTACCTGCTGATAGGGAGGAGGCGAAATATCAGTTACGACGTTTCGGACACAACTCTGCAATATAATGTCAAAAACCGTAATGCAATATCGAAGTCACAAAAATCAAAGAAGTACTTACCAAAACAGAAATGCCCATTCTACTCCGTATGTGAACTCCCAACACTGTGCTGCAGTAACATTGTTATTTCCATAATCTCAGTCTTTAGCTGAGTCAGTATCACAGAAAGTGAAAGCAGCTCTAGAATCGCGTCAACCTGCTGATAGGGAGGAAGACGAAGTATCAGTTACGACGTTTCGAACATAACTCTGCAATTTAATGTCAAAAACCGTGATGTAATATCGAAGTAACAAAAAATATAGAAGTACCTACCAAAAGAGAAAGGCCCATTCTACTTCATATGTGAACTCCCAACACTGTGCTGCAGTAACATAATTACTTCCATAATCTCAGTCTCTAGCTGAGTCAGTATCACAGAAAGTGAATGCAGCACTAGAATCGCGCCAACCTGCTGATAGGGAGGAAGACGAAATATCAGTTACGACGTTTCGGACACAACTCTGCAATTTAATGTCAAAAACCGTAATGTAATATAGAAGTCACAAAAATCATTGAAGTACTTACCAAAAGAGAAATGCCCATTCTACTCGGTATGTGAACTCCAAACACTGTGCTGCAGTAACTTTGTTATTTCCATATTCTCCTTCTTTAGCTGAGTCAGTATCACAGAAAGTAAATGCAGAACTAGAATCGCGTCTACCTGCTGATAGGGAGGAGGCAAAATATCAGTTACGACGTTTCGGACACAACTCTGCAATTTAATGTCAAAAACCGTAATGTAATATCGAAGTCACAAAAATCATAGAAGTACTTACCAAAACAGAAATGCCCATTCTACTCCGTATCTGAACTCCCAACACTGTGCTGCAGTAACATTGTTATTTCCATAATCTCAGTCTTTAGCTGAGTCAGTATCACAGAAAGTGAATGCAGCACTAGAATCGCGTCAACCTGCTGATAGGGAGGAAGACGAAATATCAGTTACGACGTTTCGGACACAACTCTGCAATTTAATGTCAAAAACCGTAATGTAATATCGAAGTCACAAAAATCATAGAAGTACTTACCAAAAGAGAAATGCCCATTCTACTCCGTATGTGAACTCCCAACACTGTGCTGCACTAACATTGTTATTTCCATAATCTCAGTCTTTAGCTGAGTCAGTATCAGAGAAAGTGAATGCAGCACTAGAATCGCGTCAACCTGGTGATAGGGAGGAAGACGAAGTATCAGTTACGACGTTTCGTACACAACTCTGCAATTTAATGTCAAAAACCGTAATGTAATGTCGAAGTAACAAAAAACATAGAAGTACCTACCAAAAGAGAAAGGCTCATTCTACTCCGTATGTGAAATCCCAACATCATGCTGCAGTAACATTGTTATTTCCATAATGTCAGTCTTTAGCTGAGTCAGTATCACAGAAAGTGAATGCAGCAATAGAATCGCGTCAACTTGCTGATAGGGAGGAAGTCGAAGTATCAGTTACGACGTTTCGAACACAACTCTGCAATTTAATGTCAAAAACCGTAATGTAATTTCGAAGTAACAAAAAACATAGAAGTACCTCCCAAAAGAGAAAGGCTCATTCTACTCCATAAGTGAAATCCCAACATCATGCTGCAGTAACTTTGTTATTTCCATAATCTCAGTCTTTAGCTGAGTCAGTATCACAGAAAGTGAATGCAGCACTAGAATCGCGTCAACCTGCTGATAGGGAGGAAGACGAAATATCAGTTACGACGTTTCGAACACAAATCTGCAACTTAATGTCAAAAACCGTAATGTAATTTCGAAGTAACAAAAAACATAGAAGTACCTCCCAAAAGAGAAAGGCTCATTCTACTCCATAAGTGAAATCCCAACATCATGCTGCAGTAACATTGTTATTTCCATAATCTCAGTCTTTAGCTGAGTCAGTATCACAGAAAGTGAATGCAGCACTAGAATCGCGTCAACCTGCTGATAGGGAGGAAGACGAAATATCAGTTACGACGTTTCGAACACAACTCTGCAATTTAATGTCGAAAACCGTAATGTAATATCGAAGTAACAAAAAACATAGAAGTACCTACCCAAAGAGACAGGCTCATTCTACTCCGTATGTGAAATCCCAACATTGTGCTGCAGTAACATAATTACTTCCATACTATCAGTCTTTAGCTGAGTCAGTATCACAGAAAGTGAATGCAGCTCTAGAATCGCGTCAACCTGCTGATAGGGAGGAAGACGAAGTATCAGTTACGACGTTTCGAACACAACTCTGCAATTTAATGTCAAAAACCGTGATGTAATATCGAAGTAACAAAAAATATAGAAGTACCTGCGGAAAGAGAAATGCCCATTCTACTCCGTATGTGAACTCCAAACACTGTGCTGCAGTAACTTTTTTATTTCCATAATCTCCGTCTGTAGCTGAGTCAGTGTCACAGAAAGTGAATGCAGCACTAGAATCGCGTGAACCTGCTGATAGGGAGGGAGACGAAGTGTCAGTTACGACGTTTCGAACACAACTCTGCAATTTTATGTCAAAAACCGTAATGTAATATCGAACTAACAAAAAACGTAGAAGTACCTACCAAAAGAGATAGGCTTATTCTACTCTGTATGTGAAATCCCAACATTGTGCTGCAGTAACATATTTACTTCCATAATATCAGTCTTTAGCTGAGTCAGTATCACAGAAAGTGAATGCAGCTCTAGAATCGCGTCAACCTGCTGATAGGGAGGAAGACGAAGTATCAGTTACGACGTTTCGAACATAACTCTGCAATTTCATGTCAAAAACCGTGATGTAATATCGAAGTAACAGAAAATATAGAAGTACCCACCAAAAGAGAAAGGCCCATTCTACTTCATATGTGAACTCCCAACACTGTGCTGCAGTAACATAATTAATTCCATAATCTCAGTCTTTAGCTGAGTCAGTATCACAGAACGTGAATGCAATACTAGAATCGCGTCAACCTGCTGATAGGGAGGAAGACGAAATATCAGTTACGACGTTTCTTACTCAACTCTGCAATTTAATGTCAAAAACCGTAATGTAATATCGAAATCACAAAAATCATTGAAGTACTTACCAAAAGAGAAATGCCCATTCTACTCGGTATGTGAACTCCAAACACTGTGCTGCAGTAACTTTGTTATTTCCATATTCTCCTTCTTTAGCTGAGTCAGTATCACAGAAAGTGAATGCAGAACTAGAATCGCGTCTACCTGCTGATAGGGAGGAGGCGAAATATCAGTTACGACGTTTCGGACACAACTCTGCAATTTAATGTCAAAAACCGTAATGTAATATCGAAGTCACAAAAATCATAGAAGTACTTACCAAAACAGAAATGCCCATTCTACTCCGTATCTGAACTCCCAACACTGTACTGCAGTAACATTGTTATTTCCATAATATCAGTCTTTAGCTGAGTCAGTATAACAGAAAGTGAATGCAGCTCTAGAATCGCGTCAACCTGCTCATAGGGAGGAAGACGAAGTATCAGTTACGACGTTTCGAACACAACTCTGCAATTTAATGTCAAAAACCGTGATGTAATATCGAAGTAACAAAAAAAATAGAAGTACCTACGGAAAGAGAAATGCCCATTCTACTCCGTATGTGAACTCCAAACACTGTGCAGCAGTAACTTTGTTATTTCCATAATTTCAGTCATTAGCTGAGTCAGTGTCAGAGAAAGTGAATGCAGCACTAGAATCGCGTCAACCTGCTGATAGGGAGGGAAACGAAGTATCAGTTACGACGTTTCGAACACAACTCTGCAATTTACTGTCAAAAACCGTAATGTAATATCAAAGTAACAAAAAACGTAGAAGTACCTACCAAAAGAGATAGGCTCATTCTACTCTGTATGTGAAATCCCAACATTGTGCTGCAGTAACATAATTAGTTCCATAATATCAGTCTTTAGCTGAGTCAGTATCACAGAAAGTGAATGCAGCTCTAGAATCGCGTCAACCTGCTGATAGGGAGAAAGACGAAGTATCAGTTACGACGTTTCGAACATAACTCTGCAATTTAATGTCAAAAACCGTGATGTAATATCGAAGTAACAAAAAATATAGAAGTACCTACCAAAAGAGAAAGGCCCATTCTACTTCATATGTGAACTCCCAACACTGTGCTGCAGTAACATAATTACTTCCATAATCTCAGTCTTTAGCTGAGTCAGTATCACAGAAAGTGAATGCAGCACTAGAATCGCGTCAACCTGCTGATAGGGAGGAAGACGAAATATCAGTTACGACGTTTCGGACACAACTCTGCAATTTAATGTCAAAAACCGTAATGTAATATCGAAGTCACAAAAATCATAGAAGTATTTACCAAAAGAGAAATGCCCATTCTACTCCGTATGTGAACTCCCAACACTGTGCTGCAGTAACATTGTTATTTCCTTAATCACAGTCTTTAGCTGAGTCAGTATCACAGTAAGTGAATGCAGCACTAGAATCGCGTCAACCTCCTGATATGGAGGAAGACGAAATATCAGTTACGACGTTTCGGACACAACTCTGCAATTTAATGTCAAAAACCGTAATGTAATATCGAAGTCACAAAAATCATAGATGTACTCACCAAAAGAGAAATGCCCATTCTACTCCGTATGTGAACTCCCAACACTGTGCTGCAGTAACATTGTTACTTCCATAATCTCAGTCTTTAGCTGAGTCAGTATCACAGAAAGTGAATGCAGCTTTGGAATCGCGTCAACCTGCTGATAGGGAGGAAGACGAAGTATCAGTTACGACGTTTCGAACACAACTCTGCAATTTAATGTCAAAAACCGTAATGTAATATCGAAGTCACAAAAATCATAGAAGTACTTACCAAAAGAGAAATGCCCATTCTACTCCGTATGTGAACTCCCAACACTGTGCTGCACTAACATTGTTATTTCCATAATCTCAGTCTTTAGCTGAGTCAGTATCAGAGAAAGTGAATGCAGCACTAGAATCGCGTCAACCTGCTGATAGGGAGGAAGACGAAGTATCAGTTACGACGTTTCGAACACAACTCTGCAATTTAATGTCAAAAACCGTAATGTAATGTCGAAGTAACAAAAAACATAGAAGTACCTACCAAAAGAGAAAGGCTCATTCTACTCCGTATGTGAAATCCCAACATCATGCTGCAGTAACATTGTTATTTCCATAATGTCAGTCTTTAGCTGAGTCAGTATCACAGAAAGTGAATGCAGCAATAGAATCGCGTCAACTTGCTGATAGGGAGGAAGACGAAGTATCAGTTACGACGTTTCGAACACAACTCTGCAATTTAATGTCAAAAACCGTAATGTAATTTCGAAGTAACAAAAAACATAGAAGTACCTCCCAAAAGAGAAAGGCTCATTCTACTCCATAAGTGAAATCCCAACATCATGCTGCAGTAACATTGTTATTTCCATAATCTCAGTCTTTAGCTGAGTCAGTATCACAGAAAGTGAATGCAGCACTAGAATCGCGTCAACCTGCTGATAGGGAGGAAGACGAAATATCAGTTACGACGTTTCGAACACAGCTCTGGAATTTAATGTCAAAAACCGTAATGTAATATCGAAGTAACAAAAAACATAGAAGTACCCACCCAAAGGGACAGGCTCATTCTACTCCGTATGTGAAATCCCAACATTGTGCTGCAGTAACATAATTACTTCCATAATATCAGTCTTTAGCTGAGTCAGTATCACAGAAAGTGAATGCAGCTCTAGAATCGCATCAACCTGCTGATAGGGAGGAAGACGAAGTATCAGTTACGACGTTTCGAACATAACTCTGCAATTTCATGTCAAAAACCGTGATGTAATATCGAAGTAACAAAAAATATAGAAGTACCTGCGGAAAGAGAAATGCCCATTCTACTCCGTATGTGAACTCCAAACACTGTGCTGCAGTAACTTTGTTATTTCCATAATCTCCGTCTTTAGCTGAGTCAGTGTCACAGAAAGTGAATGCAGCACTAGAATCGCGTCAACCTGCTGATAGGGAGGGAGACGAAGTATCAGTTACGACGTTTCGAACACAACTCTGCAATTTTATGTCAAAAACCGTAATGTAATATCGAAGTAACAAAAAACGTAGAAGTACCTACCAAAAGAGATAGGCTTATTCTACTCTGTATGTGAAATCCCAACATTGTGCTGCAGTAACATAATTACTTCCATAATATCAGTCTTTAGCTGAGTCAGTATCACAGAAAGTGAATGCAGCTCTAGAATCGCATCAACCTGCTGATAGGGAGGAAGACGAAGTATCAGTTACGACGTTTCGAACATAACTCTGCAATTTCATGTCAAAAACCGTGATGTAATATCGAAGTAACAGAAAATATAGAAGTACCCACCAAAAGAGAAAGGCCCATTCTACTTCATATGTGAACTCCCAACAATGTGCTGCAGTTACATAATTAATTCCATAATCTCAGTCTTTAGCTGAGTCAGTATCACAGAAAGTGAATGCAGCACTAGAATCGCGTGAACCTGCTGATAGGGAGGAAGACGAAATACCAGTTACGACGTTTCTTACTCAACTCTGCAATTTAATGTCAAAAACCGTAATGTAATATCGAAATCACAGAAATCATTGAAGTACTTACCAAAAGAGAAATGCCCATTCTACTCGGTATGTGAACTCCAAACACTGTGCTGCAGTAACTTTGTTATTTCCATATTCTCCTTCTTTAGCTGAGTCAGTATCACAGAAAGTGAATGCAGAGCTAGAATCGCGTCTACCTGCTGATAGGGAGGAGGCGAAATATCAGTTACGACGTTTCGGACACAACTCTGCAATTTAATGTCAAAAACCGTAATGTAATATCGAAGTCACAAAAATCATAGAAGTACTTACCAAAACAGAAATGCCCATTCTACTCCGTATCTGAACTCCCAACACTGTACTGCAGTAACATTGTTATTTCCATAATATCAGTCTTTAGCTGAGTCAGTATCACAGAAAGTGAATGCAGCTCTAGAATCGCGTCAACCTGCTCATAGGGAGGAAGACGAAGTATCAGTTACGACGTTTCGAACACAACTCTGCAATTTAATGTCAAAAACCGTGATGTAATATCGAAGTAACAAAAAATATAGAAGTACCTACGGAAAGAGAAATGCCCATTCTACTCCGTATGTGAACTCCAAACACTGTGCTTCAGTAACTTTGTTATTTCCATAATTTCAGTCTTTAGCTGAGTCAGTGTCACAGAAAGTGAATGCAGCACTAGAATCGCGTCAACCTGCTGATAGGGAGGGAGACGAAGTATCAGTTACGACGTTTCGAACACAACTCTGCAATTTAATGTCAAAAACCGTAATGTAATATCGAAGTAACAAAAAACGTAGAAGTACCTACCAAAAGAGATAGGCTCATTCTACTCTGTATGTGAAATCCCAACATTGTGCTGCAGTAACATAATTAGTTCCATAATATCAGTCCTTAGCTGAGTCAGTATCACAGAAAGTGGATGCAGCTCTAGAATCGCGTCAACCTGCTGATAGGGAGGAAGACGAAGTATCAGTTACGACGTTTCGAACATAACTCTGCAATTTAATGTCAAAAACCATGATGTAATATCGAAGTAACAAAAAATATAGAAGTACCTACCAAAAGAGAAAAGCCCATTCTACTTCATATGTGAACTCCCAACACTGTGCTGCAGTAACATAATTACTTCCATAATCTCAGTCTTTAGCTGAGTCAGTATCACAGAAAGTGAATGCAGCACTAGAATCGCGTCAACCTGCTGATAGGGAGGAAGACGAAATATCAGTTACGACGTTTCGGACACAACTCTGCAATTTAATGTCAAAAACCGTAATGTAATATCGAAATCACAAAAATCATAGAAGTATTTACCAAAAGAGAAATGCCCATTCTACTCCGTATGTGAACTCCCAACACTGTGCTGCAGTAACATTGTTATTTCGTTAATCTCAGTCTTTAGCTGAGTCAGTATCACAGTAAGTGAATGCAGCACTAGAATCGCGTCAACCTGCTGATATGGAGGAAGACGAAATATCAGTTACGACGTTTCGGACACAACTCTGCAATTTAATGTCAAAAACCGTAATGTAATATCGAAGTCACAAAAATCATAGATGTACTCACCAAAAGAGAAATGCCCATTCTACTCCGTATGTGAACTCCCAACACTGTGCTGCAGTAACATTGTTACTTCCATAATCTCAGTCTTTAGCTGAGTCAGTATCACAGAAAGTGAATGCAGCTTTGGAATCGCGTCAACCTGCTGATAGGGAGGAAGACGAAGTATCAGTTACGACGTTTCGAACACAACTCTGCAATTTAATGTCAAAAACCGTAATGTAACATCGAAGTAACAAAAAATATAGAATTACCTACCAAAAGAGAAAGGCGCATTCTACTTCATATGTGAACTCCCAACACTGTGCTGCAGTAACATAATTACTTCCATAATCTCAGCCTTTAGCTGAGACAGTATCACAGAAAGTGAATGCAACACTAGAATCGCGTAAACCTGCTGATAGGGAGGAAGACGAAATATCAGTTACGAAGTTTCGGACACAACTCTGCAATTTAATGTCAAAAACCGTAATGTAATATCGAAGTCACAAAAATCATTGAAGTACTTACCAAAAGAGAAATGCCCATTCTACTCCGTATGTGAACTTCCAACACTGTGCTGCAGTAACATTGTTATTTCCATAATCTCAGTCTTTAGCTGAGTCAGTATCACAGAAAGTGAATGCAGCACTAGAATCGCGTCAACCTGCTGATAGGGAGGAAGACGAAGTATCAGTTACGACGTATCGAACACAACTCTGCAATTCAATGTCAAAAACCGTATTGTAATATCGAGGTAACAAAAAACATAGAAGTACCTACCAAAAGAGAAATGCCCATTCTATTCCGTATGTGAACTCCCAACACTGTGCTGCACTAACATTGTTATTTCCATAATCTCAGTCTTTAGCTGAGTCAGTATCACAGAAAGTGAATGCAGCACTAGAATCGCGTCAAAATGCTGATAGGGAGGAAGTCGAAGTATCAGTTACGACGTTTCGAACACAACTCTGCAATTTAATGTCAAAAACCGTAATGTAATGTCGAAGTAACAAAAAACATAGAAGTACCTACCAAAAGAGAAAGGCTCATTCTACTCCGTATGTGAAATCCCAACACTGTGCTGCAGTAACGTTGTTATTTCCACAATCTCAGTCTTTAGCTGAGTCAGTATCACAGAAAGTGAATGCAGCACTAGAATCGCGTCAACCTGCTGATAGGGAGGAAGACGAAGTATCAGTTACGACGTTTCGGACACAACTCTGCAACTTAATGTCAAAAACCGTAATGTAATATCGAAGTAAAATAAAACATTGAAGTACCTACCAAAAGAGAAAGGCTCATTCTACTCCGTTTGTGAACTCCCAACACTGTGCTGCAGTAACATTGTTATTTCTATAATCTCAGTCTTTAGCTGAGTCAGCATTACAGAACGTGAAAGCAGCACTAGAATCGCGTCAACCTGCTGATAGGGAGGAAGACGAAGTATCAGTTACGACGTTTCGGACACAACTCTGCAATTTAATGTCAAAAACCGTAATGTAATATCGAAGTAAAAAAAACATTGAAGTACCTACCAAAAGAGAAAGGCTCATTCTACGCCGTATGTGAACTCCCAACACTGTGCTGCAGTAACATTGTTATTTCCATAATCTCAGTCTTTAGCTGAGTCAGTATCACAGAAAGTGAATGCAGCACTAGAATCGCGTCAACCTGCTGATAGGGAGGAAGACGAAGTATCAGTTACGACGTCTCGAACACAACTCTGCAATTTAATGTCAAAAAACGTAATGTAATATCGAAGTCACAAAATCATAGAAGTACCTACCAAAAGAGAAAGGCTCATTCTACTCCGTATGTGAAACCCCAACATCGTGCTGCAGTAACATTGTTATTTCCATAATCTCAGTCTTTAGCTGAGTCAGTATCACAGAAAGTGAATGCAGCACTAGAATCGCGTCAACCTGCTAATAGGAAGGAAGACGAAGTATCAGTTACGACGTTTCGGACACTACTCTGCAATTTAATGTCAAAAACCGTAATGTAATATCGAAGTCACAAAAATCAAAGAAGTACTTAGCAAAAGAGAAATGCCCATACTACTCCGTATGTGAACTCCCAACACTGTGCTGCAGTAACATTGTTATTTCCATAATCTCAGTCTTTAGCTGAGTCAGTATCACAGAAAGTGAATGCAGCACTAGAATCGCGTCAACCTGCTCATAGGGAGGAAAACGAAGTATCAGTTACGACGTTTCGGACACAACTCTGCAATTTAATGTCAAAAACCGTAATGTAATATCGAAGTCACAAAATCATTGAAGTACCTACCAAAAGAGAAAGGCTCATTCTACTCCGTATGTGAAATCCCAACATCATGCTGCAGTAATATTGTTATTTCCATAATCTCAGTCTTTAGCTGAGTCAGTATCACTGAAAGTGAATGCAGCACTAGAATCGCGTCAACCTGCTGATAGGGAGGAAAACGAAGTATCAGTTACGACGTTTCGAACACAACTCTGCAATTTAATGTCAAAAATCGCAATATAATGTCGAAGTAACAAAAAACATAGAAGTACCTACCAAAAGAGAAAGGCTCATTCTACTCCGTATGTAAAATCCCAACATCATGCTGCAGTAACATTGTTATTTCCTTAATGTCAGTCTTTAGCTGAGTCAGTATCACAGAAAGTGAATGCAGCAATAGAATCGCGTCAACCTGCTGATAGGGAGGAAGACGAAATATCAGTTACGACGTTTCGGACACAACTCTGCAATTTAATGTCAAAAACCGTAATGTAATATCGAAGTCACAAAAATCATTGAAGTACTTACCAAAAGAGAAATGCCCATTCTACTCGGTATGTGAACCCCAAACACTGTGCTGCAGTAACTTTGTTATTTCCATAATCTCCGTCTTTAGCTGAGTCAGTATCACAGAAAGTGACTGCAGAACTAGAATCGCGTCTACCTGCTGATAGGGAGGAAGACGAAATATCAGTTACGACGTTTCGGACACAACTCTGCAATTTAATGTCAAAAACCGTAATGTAATATCGAAGTCACAAAAATCATAGAAGTACTTACCAAAAGAGAAATGCCCATTCTACTCCGTATGTGAACTCCCAACACTGTGCTGCAGTAACATTGTTATTTCCATAATCTCAGTCTTTAGCTGAGTCAGTATCACAGAAAGTGAATGCAGCACTAGAATCGCGTCAACCTGCTGATAGGGAGGAAGACGAAGTATCAGTTACGACGTTTCGAACACAACTCTGCAATTTAATGTCAAAAACCGTAATGTAATGTCGAAATAACAAAAAACATAGAAGTACCTACCAAAAGAGAAAGGCTCATTCTACTCCGTATGTGAAATCCCAACATCATGCTGCAGTAACATTGTTATTTCCATAATGTCAGTCTTTAGCTGAGTCAGTATCACAGAAAGTGAATGCAGCAATAGAATCGCGTCAACCTACTGATAGGGAGGAAGACGAAGTATCAGTTACGACGTTTCGTACACAACTCTGCAATTTAATGTCAAAAACCGTGATGTAATATCGAAGTAACAAAAAATTTAGAAGTAGCTACCAAAAGAGAAATGCCCATTCTACTCCGTATGTGAACTCCAAACACTGTGCTGCAGTAACTTTGTTATTTCCATAATCTCAGTCTTTAGCTGAGTCAGTGTCACAGAAAGTGATTGCAGCACTAGAATCGCGTCAACCTGCTGATAGGGAGGGAGACGAAGTATCAGTTACGACGTTTCGAACACAACTCTGCAATTTAATGTCAAATACCGTAATGTAATATCGAAGTAACAAAAAACGTAGAAGTACCTACCAAAAGAGATAGGCTCATTCTACTCTGTATGTGAGATCCCAACATTGTGCTGCAGTAACATAATTACTTCCATAATATCAGTCTTTAGCTGAGTCAGTATCACAGAAAGTGAATGCAGCTCTAGAATCGCGTCAACCTGCTGATAGGGAGGAAGATGAAGTATCAGTTACGACGTTTCGAACATAACTCTGCAATTTAATGTCAAAAACCGTGATGTAATATCGAAGTAACAAAAAATATAGAAGTACCTACCAAAAGAGAAAGGCCCATTCTACTTCATATGTGAACTCCCAACACTGTGCTGCAGTAACATAATTACTTCCATAATCTCAGTCTTTAGCTGAGTCAGTATCACAGAAAGTGAATGAAGCACTAGAATCGCGTCAACCTGCTGATAGGGAGGAAGACGAAATATCAGTTACGAAGTTTCGGACACAACTCTGCAATTTAATGTCAAAAACCGTAATGTAATATCGAAGTCACAAAAATCATTGAAGTACTTACCAAAAGAGAAATGCCCATTCTACTCGGTATGTGAACTCCAAACACTGTGCTGCAGTAACTTTGTTATTTCCATATTCTCCTTCTTTAGCTGAGTCAGTATCACAGAAAGTGAATGCAGAACTAGAATCGCGTCTACCTGCTGATAGGGAGGAGGCGAAATATCAGTTACGACGTTTCGGACACAACTCTGCAATTTAATGTCAAAAACCGTAATGTAATATCGAAGTCACAAAAATCATAGAAGTACTTACCAAAACAGAAATGCCCATTCTACTCCGTATCTGAACTCCCAACACTGTGCTGCAGTAACATTGTTATTTCCATAATCTCAGTCTTTAGCTGAGTCAGTATCACAGAAAGTGAATGCAGCACTAGAATCGCGTCAACCTGCTGATAGGGAGGAAGACGAAATATCAGTTACGACGTTTCGGACACAACTCTGCAATTTAATGTCAAAAACCGTAATGTAATATCGAAGTCACAAAAATCATAGAAGTACTTACCAAAAGAGAAATGCTCATTCTACTCCGTATGTGAACTCCCAACACTGTGCTGCACTAACATTGTTATTTCCATAATCTCAGTCTTTAGCTGAGTCAGTATCAGAGAAAGTGAATGCAGCACTAGAATCGCGTCAACCTGCTGATAGGGAGGAAGACGAAGTATCAGTTACGACGTTTCGAACACAACTCTGCAATTTAATGTCAAAAACCGTAATGTAATGTCGAAGTAACAAAAAACATAGAAGTACCTACCAAAAGAGAAAGGCTCATTCTACTCCGTATGTGAAATCCCAACATCATGCTGCAGTAACATTGTTATTTTTATAATGTCAGTCTTTAGTTGAGTCAGTATCACAGAAAGTGAATGCAGCAATAGAATCGCGTCAACTTGCTGATAGGGAGGAAGTCGAAGTATCAGTTACGACGTTTCGAACACAACTCTGCAATTTAATGTCAAAAACCGTAATGTAATTTCGAAGTAACAAAAAACATAGAAGTACCTCCCAAAAGAGAAAGGCTCATTCTACTCCATAAGTGAAATCCCAACATCATGCTGCAGTAACATTGTTATTTCCATAATCTCAGTCTTTAGCTGAGTCAGTATCACAGAAAGTGAATGCAGCACTAGAATCGCGTCAACCTGCTGATAGGGAGGAAGACGAAATATCAGTTACGACGTTTCGAACACAACTCTGCAATTTAATGTCGAAAACCGTAATGTAATATCGAAGTAACAAAAAACATAGAAGTACCTACCCAAAGAGACAGGCTCATTCTACTCCGTATGTGAAATCCCAACATTGTGCTGCAGTAACATAATTACTTCCATAATATCAGTCTTTAGCTGACTCAGTATCACAGAAAGTGAATGCAGCTCTAGAATCGCGTCAACCTGCTCATAGGGTGGAAGACGAAGTATCAGTTACGACGTTTCGGACACAACTCCGCAATTTAATGTCAAAAACCGTAATGTAATATCGAAGTCACAATAAAAATCGAAGTACTTACCAAAAGAGAAATGCCCATTCTACTCGGTATGTGAACTCTAAACACTGTGCTGCAGTAACTTTGTTATTTCCATAATCTCCTTCTTTAGCTGAGTCAGTATCACAGAAAGTGAATGCAGAGTTAGAATCGCGTCTACCTGCTGATAGGGAGGAGGCGAAATATCAGTTACGACGTTTCGGACACAACTCTGCAATATAATGTCAAAAACCGTAATGTAATATCGAAGTCACAAAAATCATAGAAGTACTTACCAAAACAGAAATGCCCATTCTACTCCGTATGTGAACTCCCAACACTGCTGCAGTAACATTGTTATTTCCATAATCTCAGTCTTTAGCTGAGTCAGTATCACAGAAAGTGAATGCAGCACTAGAATCACGTCAACCTGCTGATAGGGAGGAAGACGAAATATCAGTTACGACGTTTCGAACACAACTCTGCAATTTAATGTCAAAAACCGTAATGTAATATCGAAGTAACAAAAAACGTAGAAGTACCTACCAAAAGAGATAGGCTCATTCTACTCTGTATGTGAAATCCCAACATTGTGCTGCAGTAACATAATTACTTCCATAATATCAGTCTTTAGCTGAGTCAGTATCACAGAAAGTGAAAGCAGCTCTAGAATCGCGTCAACCTGCTGATAGGGAGGAAGACGAAGTATCAGTTACGACGTTTCGAACATAACTCTGCAATTTAATGTCAAAAACCGTGATGTAATATCGAAGTAACAAAAAATATAGAAGTACCTACCAAAAGAGAAAGGCCCATTCTACTTCATATGTGAACTCCCAACACTGTGCTGCAGTAACATAATTACTTCCATAATCTCAGTCTTTAGCTGAGTCAGTATCACAGAAAGTGAATGCAGCACTAGAATCGCGTCAACCTGCTGATAGGGAGGAAGACGAAATATCAGTTACGACGTTCCGGACACAACTCTGCAATTTAATGTCAAAAACCGTAATGTAATATCGAAGTCACAAAAATCATTGAAGTACTTACCAAAAGAGAAATGCCCATTCTACTCGGTATGTGAACTCCAAACACTGTGCTGCAGTAACTTTGTTATTTCCATATTCTCCTTCTTTAGCTGAGTCAGTATCACAGAAAGTAAATGCAGAACTAGAATCGCGTCTACCTGCTGATAGGGAGGAGGCGAAATATCAGTTACGACGTTTCGGACACAACTCTGCAATTTAATGTCAAAAACCGTAATGTAATATCGAAGTCACAAAAATCATAGAAGTACTTACCAAAACAGAAATGCCCATTCTACTCCGTATCTGAACTCCCAACACTGTGCTGCAGTAACATTGTTATTTCCATAATCTCAGTCTTTAGCTGAGTCAGTATCACAGAAAGTGAATGCAGCACTAGAATCGCGTAAACCTGCTGATAGGGAGGAAGACGAAATATCAGTTACGACGTTTCGGACACAACTCTGCAATTTAATGTCAAAAACCGTAATGTAATATCGAAGTCACAAAAATCATAGAAGTACTTACCAAAAGAGAAATGCCCATTCTACTCCGTATGTGAACTCCCAACACTGTGCTGCACTAACATTGTTATTTCCATAATCTCAGTCTTTAGCTGAGTCAGTATCAGAGAAAGTGAATGCAGCACTAGAATCGCGTCAACCTGCTGATAGGGAGGAAGACGATGTATCAGTTACGACGTTTCGAACACAACTCTGCAATTTAATGTCAAAAACCGTAATGTAATGTCGAAGTAACAAAAAACATAGAAGTACCTACCAAAAGAGAAAGGCTCATTCTACTCCGTATGTGAAATCCCAACATCATGCTGCAGTAACATTGTTATTTCCATAATGTCAGTCTTTAGCTGAGTCAGTATCACAGAAAGTGAATGCAACAATAGAATCGCGTCAACTTGCTGATAGGGAGGAAGTCGAAGTATCAGTTACGACGTTTCGAACACAACTCTGCAATTTAATGTCAAAAACCGTAATGTAATTTCGAAGTAACAAAAAACATAGAAGTACCTCCCAAAAGAGAAAGGCTCATTCTACTCCATAAGTGAAATCCCAACATCATGCTGCAGTAACATTGTTATTTCCATAATCTCAGTCTTTAGCTGAGTCAGTATCACAGAAAGTGAATGCAGCACTAGAATCGCGTCAACCTGCTGATAGGGAGGAAGACGAAATATCAGTTACGACGTTTCGAACACAAATCTGCGACTTAATGTCAAAAACCGTAATGTAATTTCGAAGTAACAAAAAACATAGAAGTACCTCCCAAAAGAGAAAGGCTCATTCTACTCCATAAGTGAAATCCCAACATCATGCTGCAGTAACATTGTTATTTCCATAATCTCAGTCTTTAGCTGAGTCAGTATCACAGAAAGTGAATGCAGCACTAGAATCGCGTCAGCCTGCTGATAGGGAGGAAGACGAAATATCAGTTACGACGTTTCGAACACAACTCTGCAATTTAATGTCGAAAACCGTAATGTAATATCGAAGTAACAAAAAACATAGAAGTACCTACCCAAAGAGACAGGCTCATTCTACTCCGTATGTGAAATCCCAACATTGTGCTGCAGTAACATAATTACTTCCATACTATCAGTCTTTAGCTGAGTCAGTATCACAGAAAGTGAATGCAGCTCTAGAATCGCGTCAACCTGCTGATAGGGAGGAAGACGACGTATCAGTTACGACGTTTCGAACACAACTCTGCAATTTAATGTCAAAAACCGTGATGTAATATCGAAGTAAGAAAAAATATAGAAGTACCTGCGGAAAGAGAAATGCCCATTCTACTCCGTATGTGAACTCCAAACACTGTGCTGCAGTAACTTTGTTATTTCCATAATCTCCGTCTTTAGCTGAGTCAGTGTCACATAAAGTGAATGCAGCACTAGAATCGCGTGAACCTGCTGATAGGGAGGGAGACGAAGTATCAGTTACGACGTTTCGAACACAACTCTGCAATTTTATGTCAAAAACCGTAATGTAATATCGAAGTAACAAAAAACGTAGAAGTACCTACCAAAAGAGATAGGCTTATTCTACTCTGTATGTGAAATCCCAACTTTGTGCTGCAGTAACATATTTACTTCCATAATATCAGTCTTTAGCTGAGTCAGTATCACAGAAAGTGAATGCAGCTCTAGAATCGCGTCAACCTGCTGATAGGGAGGAAGACGAAGTATCAGTTACGACGTTTCGAACATAACTCTGCAATTTCATGTCAAAAACCGTGATGTAATATCGAAGTAACAGAAAATATAGAAGTACCCACCAAAAGAGAAAGGCCCATTCTACTTCATATGTGAACTCCCAACACTGTGCTGCAGTAACATAATTAATTCCATAATCTCAGTCTTTAGCTGAGTCAGTATCACAGAACGTGAATGCAATACTAGAATCGCGTCAACCTGCTGATAGGGAGGAAGACGAAATATCAGTTACGACGTTTCTTACTCAACTCTGCAATTTAATGTCAAAAACCGTAATGTAATATCGAAATCACAAAAATCATTGAAGTACTTACCAAAAGAGAAATGCCCATTCTACTCGGTATGTGAACTCCAAACACTGTGCTGCAGTAACTTTGTTATTTCCATATTCTCCTTCTTTAGCTGAGTCAGTATCACAGAAAGTGAATGCAGAACTAGAATCGCGTCTACCTGCTGATAGGGAGGAGGCGAAATATCAGTTACGACGTTTCGGACACAACTCTGCAATTTAATGTCAAAAACCGTAATGTAATATCGAAGTCACAAAAATCATAGAAGTACTTACCAAAACAGAAATGCCCATTCTACTCCGTATCTGAACTCCCAACACTGTACTGCAGTAACATTGTTATTTCCATAATATCAGTCTTTAGCTGAGTCAGTATCACAGAAAGTGAATGCAGCTCTAGAATCGCGTCAACCTGCTCATAGGGAGGAAGACGAAGTATCAGTTACGACGTTTCGAACACAACTCTGCAATTTAATGTCAAAAACCGTGATGTAATATCGAAGTAACAAAAAATATAGAAGTACCTACGGAAAGAGAAATGCCCATTCTACTCCGTATGTGAACTCCAAACACTGTGCTGCAGTAACTTTGTTATTTCCATAATTTCAGTCTTTAGCTGAGTCAGTGTCACAGAAAGTGAATGCAGCACTAGAATCGCGTCAACCTGCTGATTGGGAGGGAGACGAAGTATCAGTTACGACGTTTCGGACACAACTCTGCAATTTACTGTCAAAAACCGTAATGTAATATCGAAGTAACAAAAAACGTAGAAGTACCTACCAAAAGAGATAGGCTCATTCTACTCTGTATGTGAAATCCCAACATTGTGCTGCAGTAACATAATTAGTTCCATAATATCAGTCTTTAGCTGAGTCAGTATCACAGAAAGTGAATGCAGCTCTAGAATCGCGTCAACCTGCTGATAGGGAGAAAGACGAAGTATCAGTTACGACGTTTCGAACATAACTCTGCAATTTCATGTCAAAAACCGTGATGTAATATCGAAGTAACAGAAAATATAGAAGTACCCACCAAAAGAGAAAGGCCCATTCTACTTCATATGTGAACTCCCAACACTGTGCTGCAGTAACATAATTAATTCCATAATCTCAGTCTTTAGCTGAGTCAGTATCACAGAACGTGAATGCAATACTAGAATCGCGTCAACCTGCTGATAGGGAGGAAGACGAAATATCAGTTACGACGTTTCTTACTCAACTCTGCAATTTAATGTCAAAAACCGTAATGTAATATCGAAATCACAAAAATCATTGAAGTACTTACCAAAAGAGAAATGCCCATTCTACTCGGTATGTGAACTCCAAACACTGTGCTGCAGTAACTTTGTTATTTCCATATTCTCCTTCTTTAGCTGAGTCAGTATCACAGAAAGTGAATGCAGAACTAGAATCGCGTCTACCTGCTGATAGGGAGGAGGCGAAATATCAGTTACGACGTTTCGGACACAACTCTGCAATTTAATGTCAAAAACCGTAATGTAATATCGAAGTCACAAAAACCATAGAAGTATTTACCAAAAGAGAAATGCCCATTCTACTCCGTATGTGAACTCCCATCACTGTGCTGCAGTAACATTGTTATTTCCTTAATCTCTGTCTTTAGCTGAGTCAGTATCACAGTAAGTGAATGCAGCACTAGAATCGCGTCAACCTGCTGATATGGAGGAAGACGAAATATCAGTTACGACGTTTCGGACACAACTCTGCAATTTAATGTCAAAAACCGTAATGTAATATCGAAGTCACAAAAATCATAGATGTACTCACCAAAAGAGAAATGCCCATTCTACTCCGTATGTGAACTCCCAACACTGTGCTGCAGTAACATTGTTACTTCCATAATCTCAGTCTTTAGCTGAGTCAGTATCACAGAAAGTGAATGCAGCTTTGGAATCGCGTCAACCTGCTGATAGGGAGGAAGACGAAGTATCAGTTACGACGTTTCGAACACAACTCTGCAATTTAATGTCAAAAACCGTAATGTAATATCGAAGTCACAAAAATCATAGAAGTACTTACCAAAAGAGAAATGCCCATTCTACTCCGTATGTGAACTCCCAACACTGTGCTGCACTAACATTGTTATTTCCATAATCTCAGTCTTTAGCTGAGTCAGTATCAGAGAAAGTGAATGCAGCACTAGAATCGCGTCAACCTGCTGATAGGGAGGAAGACGAAGTATCAGTTACGACGTTTCGAACACAACTCTGCAATTTAATGTCAAAAACCGTAATGTAATGTCGAAGTAACAAAAAACATAGAAGTACCTACCAAAAGAGAAAGGCTCATTCTACTCCGTATGTGAAATCCCAACATCATGCTGCAGTAACATTGTTATTTCCATAATGTCAGTCTTTAGCTGAGTCAGTATCACAGAAAGTGAATGCAGCAATAGAATCGCGTCAACTTGCTGATAGGGAGGAAGACGAAGTATCAGTTACGACGTTTCGAACACAACTCTGCAATTTAATGTCAAAAACCGTAATGTAATTTCGAAGTAACAAAAAACATAGAAGTACCTCCCAAAAGAGAAAGGCTCATTCTACTCCATAAGTGAAATCCCAACATCATGCTGCAGTAACATTGTTATTTCCATAATCTCAGTCTTTAGCTGAGTCAGTATCACAGAAAGTGACTGCAGCGCTAGAATCGCGTCAACCTGCTGATAGGGAGGAAGACGAAATATCAGTTACGACGTTTCGAACACAGCTCTGGAATTTAATGTCAAAAACCGTAATGTAATATCGAAGTAACAAAAAACATAGAAGTACCCACCCATAGAGACAGGCTCATTCAACTCAGTGTGTGAAATCCCAACATTGTGCTGCAGTAACATAATTACTTCCATACTATCAGTCTTTAGCTGAGTCAGTATCACAGAAAGTGAATGCAGCTCTAGAATCGCGTCAACCTGCTGATAGGGACGAAGACGAAGTATCAGTTACGACGTTTCGAACACAACTCTGCAATTTAATGTCAAAAACCGTGATGTAATATCGAAGTAACAAAAAATATAGAAGTACCTGCAGAAAGAGAAATGCCCATTCTACTCAGTATGTGAACTCCAAACACTGTGCTGCAGTAACTTTGTTATTTCCATAATCTCCGTCTTTAGCTGAGTCAGTGTCACAGAAAGTGAATGCAGCACTAGAATCGCGTCAACCTGCTGATAGGGAGGGAGACGAAGTATCAGTTACGACGTTTCGAACACAACTCTGCAATTTTATGTCAAAAACCGTAATGTAATATCGAAGTAACAAAAAACGTAGAAGTACCTACCAAAAGAGATAGGCTTATTCTACTCTGTATGCGAAATCCCAACATTGTGCTGCAGTAACATAATTACTTCCATAATATCAGTCTTTAGCTGAGTCAGTATCACAGAAAGTGAATGCAGCTCTAGAATCGCGTCAACCTGCTGATAGGGAGGAAGACGAAGTATCAGTTACGACGTTTCGAACATAACTCTGCAATTTCATGTCAAAAACCGTGATGTAATATCGAAGTAACAGAAAATATAGAAGTACCCCCCAAAAGAGAAAGGCCCATTCTACTTCATATGTGAACTCCCAACACTGTGCTGCAGTAACATAATTAATTCCATAATCTCAAGTCTTTAGCTGAGT
The DNA here is from genome assembly GCF_021461385.2 of Schistocerca piceifrons. Lineage (NCBI taxonomy): Eukaryota > Metazoa > Arthropoda > Insecta > Orthoptera > Acrididae > Schistocerca > Schistocerca piceifrons. The sequence continues at coordinate 193,771,144 of NC_060138.1, forward strand.
CAGTATCACAGAAAGTGAATGCAGCACTAGAATCGCGTCAACCTGCTGATAGGGAGGAAGACGAAATACCAGTTACGACGTTTCTTACTCAACTCTGCAATTTAATGTCAAAAACCGTAATGTAATATCGAAATCACACTAATCATTGAAGTACTTACCAAAAGAGAAATGCCCATTCTACTCGGTATGTGAACTCCAAACACTGTGCTGCAGTAACTTTGTTATTTCCATATTCTCCTTCTTTAGCTGAGTCAGTATCACAGAAAGTGAATGCAGAACTAGAATCGCGTCTACCTGCTGATAGGGAGGAGGCGAAATATCAGTTACGACGTTTCGGACACAACTCTGCAATTTAATGTCAAAAACCGTAATGTAATATCGAAGTCACAAAAATCATAGAAGTACTTACCAAAACAGAAATGCCCATTCTACTCCGTATCTGAACTCCCAACACTGTACTGCAGTAACATTGTTATTTCCATAATATCAGTCTTTAGCTGAGTCAGTATCACAGAAAGTGAATGCAGCTCTAGAATCGCGTCAACCTGCTCATAGGGAGGAAGACGAAGTATCAGTTACGACGTTTCGAACACAACTCTGCAATTTAATGTCAAAAACCGTGATGTAATATCGAAGTAACAAAAAATATAGAAGTACCTACGGAAAGAGAAATGCCCATTCTACTCCGTATGTGAACTCCAAACACTGTGCTGCAGTAACTTTGTTATTTCCATAATTTCAGTCTTTAGCTGAGTCAGTGTCACAGAAAGTGAATGCAGCACTAGAATCGCGTCAACCTGCTGATAGGGAGGGAGACGAAGTATCAGTTACGACGTTTCGAACACAACTCTGCAATTTAATGTCAAAAACCGTAATGTAATATCGAAGTAACAAAAAACGTAGAAGTACCTACCAAAAGAGATAGGCTCATTCTACTCTGTATGTGAAATCCCAACATTGTGCTGCAGTAACATAATTAGTTCCATAATATCAGTCCTTAGCTGAGTCAGTATCACAGAAAGTGAATGCAGCTCTAGAATCGCGTCAACCTGCTGATAGGGAGGAAGACGAAGTATCAGTTACGACGTTTCGAACATAACTCTGCAATTTAATGTCAAAAACCGTGATGTAATATCGAAGTAACAAAAAATATAGAAGTACCTACCAAAAGAGAAAGGCTCATTCTACTCCGTATGTGAACTCCAAACACTGTGCTGCAGTAACTTTGTTATTTCCATAATTTCAGTCTTTAGCTGAGTCAGTGTCACAGAAAGTGAATGCAGCACTAGAATCGCGTCAACCTGCTGATATGGAGGAAGATGAAATATCAGTTACGACGTTTCGGACACAACTCTGCAATTTAATGTCAAAAACCGTAATGTAATATCGAAGTCACAAAAATCATAGATGTACTCACCAAAAGAGAAATGCCCATTCTACTCCGTATGTGAACTCCCAACACTGTGCTGCAGTAACATTGTTACTTCCATAATCTCAGTCTTTAGCTGAGTCAGTATCACAGAAAGTGAATGCAGCTTTGGAATCGCGTCAACCTGCTGATAGGGAGGAAGACGAAGTATCAGTTACGACGTTTCGAACACAACTCTGCAATTTAATGTCAAAAACCGTAATGTAACATCGAAGTAACAAAAAATATAGATATACCTACCAAAAGAGAAAGGCGCATTCTACTTCATATGTGAACTCCCAACACTGTGCTGCAGTAACATAATTACTTCCATAATCTCAGCCTTTAGCTGAGTCAGTATCACAGAAAGTGAATGCAGCACTAGAATCGCGTAAACCTGCTGATAGGGAGGAAGACGAAATATCAGTTACGACGTTTCGGACACAACTCTGCAATTTAATGTCAAAAACCGTAATGTAATATCGAAGTCACAAAAATCATTGAAGTACTTACCAAAAGAGAAATGCCCATTCTACTCCGTATGTGAACTTCCAACACTGTGCTGCAGTAACATTGTTATTTCCATAATCTCAGTCTTTAGCTGAGTCAGTATCACAGAAAGTGAATGCAGCACTAGAATCGCGTCAACCTGCTGATAGGGAGGAAGACGAAGTATCAGTTACGACGTATCGAACACAACTCTGCAATTCAATGTCAAAAACCGTATTGTAATATCGAGGTAACAAAAAACATAGAAGTACCTACCAAAAGAGAAATGCCCATTCTACTCCGTATGTGAGCTCCCAACACTGTGCTGCAGTAACATTGTTATTTCCATAATCTCAGTCTTTAGCTGAGTCATCATCACAGAAAGTGAATGCAGCACTAGAATCGCGTCAACCTGCTGATAGGGTGGAAGACGAAATATCAATTACGACGTTTCGGAGAAAACTCTACAATTTAATGTCAAAAAAAGTAATGTAATATCGAAGTCACAAGTCTCATAGAAGTACTTACCAAAAGAGAAATGCCCATTCTACTCCGTATGTGAACTCCTAACACTGTGCTGCAGTAACATTGTTATTTCCATAATCTCAGTCTTTAGCTGTGTCAGTATCACAGAAAGTGAATGCAGCACTAGAATCGCGTCAACCTGCTGATAGGGAGGAAGACGAAGTATCACTTACGACGTTTCGAACACAACTCTGCAATTTAATGTCAAAAACCGTAATGTAATATCGAATTCACAAAATACATAGAAGTACCTACCAAAAGAGAAAGGCTCATTTTACTCCGTATGTGAAATCCCAACATCGTGCTGCAGTAACATTGTTATTTCCATAATCTCAGTCTTTAGCTGAGTCAGTATCACAGAAAGTGAATGCAGATCTAGAATCGCGTCAACCTGCTGATAGGGAGGAAGACGAAGTATCAGTTACGACGTTTCGAACACAACTCTGCAATTCAATGTCAAAAACCGTATTGTAATATCGAAGTAACAAAAAACATAGAAGTACCTACCAAAAGAGAAAGGCTCATTCTACTCCGTATGTGAAATCCCAACATCGTGCTGCAGTAGCATTGTTATTTCCATAATCTCAGTCTTTAGCTGAGTCAGTATCACAGAAAGTGAATGCAGCACTAGAATCGCGCAACCTGTTGATAGGGAGGAAGACGAAATATCAGTTACGACGTTTCGGACACAACTCTGCAATTTAATGTCAAAAACCGTAATGTAATATCGAAGTCACAAAAATCATAGAAGTACTCACCAAAAGAGAAATGCCCTTTCTACTCCGTATGTGAACTCCCAACACTGTGCTGCAGTAACATTGTTACTTCCATAATCTCAGTCTTTAGCTGAGTCAGTATCACAGAAAGTGAATGCAGATGTAGAATCGCGTCAACCTGCTGATAGGGAGGAAGACGAAGTGTCAGTTACGACGTTTCGAACACAACTCTTCAATTCAATGTCAAAAACCGTATTGTAATATCGAGGTAACAAAAAACATAGAAGTACCTACCAAAAGAGAAAGGCTCATTCTACTCCGTATGTGAAACCCCAACATCGTGCTGCAGTAACATTGTTATTTCCATAATCTCAGACTTTAGCTGAGTCAGCATCACAGAACGTAAATGCAGCACTAGGATCGCATCAACCTGCTGATAGGGAGGAAGACGAGATATCAATTACGACGTTTCGGACACAACTCCGCAATTTAATGTCAAAAACCGTAATGTAATATCGAAGTCACGAAAATCATAGAAGTATTTACCAAAAGAGAAATGCCCATTCTACTCCGTATGTGAACTCCCAAGACTGTACTGCAGTAACATTGTTGTTTCCATAATCTCAGTCTTTAGCTGAGTCAGTATCACGGAAAGTGAATGCAGCACTAGAATCGCGTCAACCTGCTGATTGGGTGGAAGACGAAATATCAGTTACGACGTTTCGGAGACAACTCTACGATTTATTGTCAAAAAAAGTAACGTAATATCGAAGTCACAAATCTCATAGAAGTACTTACCAAAAGGGAAATGCCCATTCTACTCCGTATGTGAACTCCTAACACTGTGCTGCAGTAACATTGTTATTTCCATAATCTCAGTCTTTAGCTGAGTCAGTATCACAGAAAGTGAATGCAGCACTAGAATCGCCTCAACCTGCTGATAGGGAGGAAGACGAAGTATCACTTACGACGTTTCGAACACAACTCTGAAATTTAATGTCAAAAACCGTAATGTAATATCGAAGTAACTAAAAACATAGAAGTACCTACCAAAAGAGAAAGGCTCATTCTACTCCATATGTGAAATTCCAACATCGTGCTGCAGTAACATTGTTATTTCCATAATC